>NC_092499.1:31715769-32024038 GCF_047511675.1 Marmota flaviventris | reverse complement strand
AGGTCCTGTATATTTTAGGTGACAGAGCCCCTGGGTGGAGCAGTGAGGGATCCCCCATCTGCGATTCCAGATGTGGGAATGACATACCCCACAAAGACACCAAAATCAGGTTGAAAGTCAGGTCTAGCCCCATCACACCCAGATTTTGGTGAGTTCAGGGTCCGCCCTGCAGAACAATGTGCTAGAGAAGCATTTCCTACTATGGTGTGTGTCCAAAGTACAAAGAGCACCACATAAGTACTAAAAGGCCCAGGATGCAAGTTTAGGAGCCATCGTTCTTTAGCTCTATTCTTAGGCAAAGCATTAAAGATCTCTAAGTCTCAGTTTCCTCTACTGTAAAATGGGGATGCCACTACCTTTGCCTGAGAACCTCGGTTGCTGTTTAAAAGAAAATTCTGAAACATCCAATATAAAACATGATTATTCTTCATCTCCATCTCTAGGAATATGGGTGGAAGGATGAGGCCCATTTATTACTGCCCTATGAACAATTAGCTAAGGAAAAATTAAGATAAAGTCACATTATTCTAACAAAATTATCTGAGAGAAACTTACATGGGGAAAACTTACATCCTTAATTGATTTTCCACCACTAATTATTAGGTTTGACAGAATGTCTTTCCTTGTCACCAGCTGCCATGCATTTGGGAGGGGCAAACCAATTTTGTTATTAACTTAACCCAAGTAATTAGAAAGGGTAGGTCTCCTATGGCAGGGAGAGAGAAAACAAATCACACAACTGTGACAACAGTGTGCACATTATTATTGATCCACTCCAGAATTCCTGTCCCTAAGCACAGGTAGCCAGGAGTCCAGTGCTTGAGAAATAAATTGTTTTTACTGTTTTTTTTTTCCCCTCTTCCTAAAAACGATACCATCTGGAAGAGAATGAACATGTTTTCCTTCTACATAGCACAAAAAAGAAAATGATGAAGTTCATGTTAGTAATCAAGAAAGACACGCAGACTTCACACCCAAACTTTAACCCCAGGGCTTATGAGCAAATAGTCCTGATTCCTCAGGTGGGGTACAGATCCTTATCCCACTATGTTTTGCAATACTTCAGACTCAGTTGGAGCACTGGGCAGAGTAGCGGGATGCAGGTGCTGAAAGAAAGAACATCCTCATGAGACAAGTTTCCCATCAGCAGGGCCTTCGGCAAGTCATGCAACTTCTCCTGATTACAGCTATAAGGTTCCGTAAACTCTCAAAGCACAACACAAAGTTAAGAATGGCTGGAGACTAAAGGCGACTACTATCTTTCCTAACCATGCTCCTTTTCTCCTTCCTCTTAGATTCTTAAAGGTTAATGGAATGCAGAAACCAAATGCTGTAAGTGTCCAGACATCATATACACTGTGACTTGAATAGAAGGAGGAGATAACTTATGTCTACAAGAACAGGAGAGCCAAATGTAAGGACGAAAAACAGTTATGTTCACACAATGGAATCTGGGACTTTTTTTTTTTCAATGACAGTTTCCTATTACACTGCTTTATCATGCACATTTGCTTGCATACAGTCCTAAAGGATTTGCAGAGAAAAGGCTAACTTATAAGATCATTCATTGCAGGGCCTGCTGCTCCAGTGCCCCCAGATCTGCTCTAAGGGAGGAGGGACAGTCAGAGCTTTCACAGCTGGGAAATTCCAGAGGCAAACAGGCTTCCAATCACATAAGCTGTTCTAAGGAACACTTTCCTCTAGTGTCCCAGGCTCCTGAAAAGTTTATGAAATGGATAAATAAGAGCAAAGGCTTAAAGCAAATAAATGCAACTTGTTCAAAAGAAGACTTTGAGTCCATCCAGAAAGGAACTAGGGACAAAGTAAGGGCAAGATTTCTTAGTAACAGTGGAACTGCTGACAAACAGACTATGTTACACAAAGTCCTATATTATGTACGATGTGGGTCGGGGGAGGTCAGGGAGTAAGGGAAGATAAAAGGAAGAAAAATAATAAAACTTTTGATGTCAAAAATTCTACAAATAAAAATTTTTAAAAAAAGAAAATAACAAAATATTAGAAGAGTCCTATTGAGTTTCTTATTTTTCATTAAAAAAAAAGTTATTGAAGGAGAAAAAAATTCAACCACATTTACTTCTAAGAAAGAAACTTAGGGTGGGAAGGAGACTTTTCTCTGTCTTTCATTTCTGTACTACTTTTACCCATGTAAGTGTATTACATTTTTAATTGTTAAAATCTACAGTGTAATTGAAGAGAATATGATTAAAACATTAAGGACATGCAAACAAAAGATAAAGGGAACCAAAAGCACAGCACAAATTGAGATCTAAATACTGAGAGCAAAGGTAGCAGCCAGAAGTCAACTCATGATGGTCAATATACTGAGCACCTACTAAGTGTCAAGCACTGCTAAGAGCTTCACCTAGATTGTTTTATTTAATCCTCATTTCTATGAGATAAGTGGTATTCTAATTAGTCCCATTTTACATTTGCAAATACTCAAGCACAGAGAACATGTTATCTGTTCAAGGTTCCCAGCTAGCAAATCACAGCCAGGCAGTACGCATACCCAGGCTCTGTGGGTCATCTCCAATGGAAACAGGGGTCCGTAGCCTAAATGTGGGCTCTGCAGTGTCTGGAAAATGTCTGTGGGGAGAAGGGGGATGGCATGGGAAAAGACACAGTGCTGGAATCCACAGTGATCAAAATCATACCAACATTTCAGGAGGACCTACTAAGTGCTGGGCACAAGAGACTTGGGAGAGTGCAAATAGGGCTAACTCTCCACTACCTTCCAAACCAAGACCACAAAGCTCAAAATAAGAGCTCTTGAGCCCACCCTGAATATTCCGGAGTCTTAAAAGAGCCTGCGCAACATGAATGCAGAGCTGTTGTGGGGAAGCCAGGCAGGAATATGAAAGAGACAGACATTCCCTTTGGCCTCAGCAGCAGATTGCTGCACCAGGGAAGGGAGGGAGAGAAATGTCCTGCCTTCCTCCTGGGGCAAACGCATTTCAATTATCAACTAAGAGTCCAGCAGAGCCATAAACTGGCCAGCTGTCCAATTCAATCAGGCCAAAGGCCCTAACAGGGCAAGGCAGCATTTTCCATGGGCCCAGGCACTTGAAGGCGGGGTCCCCAGGGAGTGAGAGGCACAGGCCTCTTGCACAAGAGACTCTTGCTGCAGTTAGAAAAAGCTAGTGGGGGACTGAGCCCTTTCAGTGGCTTCAGCTAAAATAAACATGCCTGTTTTAGTAGGAGGGGGTAAAAATATGCCAGGCTGGCTTAGGAGAAGGTTCCCCCAAATCCCCCACGCACTTTAAAAAAGTGAAATCCAACCATATCCTACATACACCTAAATTAACAAAGAATAGGACAAAGTTTCTCGTACTCCTTAAAAAGAGGGGGGAAAGCCCAGCAACCATCTACTACTGAACACAGTGCCTGAGCAACGCTTGGCTGACACCATTTCACATCATCTTAAAATAACACTGCTCTTTTCTGTGTTGTCCACATTTTACAGATAAGATTCCTGAAGCTCTGAGAGGCTGAGCACATGCCCAGTGTCAGATGCCCAAGAAGAAAGTAGGTTAAATCCAAAGCTGTCAAACTCCTGAGCCAGTGTCCTTTCCATGAGACCATAATGGTTCCCAAAACCAAGCCTAAGGAGAAAACTACTTATTTCTCAAACCAAAACCTTCAACTTTCTTAGGAGGAGCAAAAACCCTGGGGAGGTCAGGGAAAGGAACATGAAATGCATAGGTTTTAATATGGCTAATTTCTACATCTCTGTATGTACCCTGCACAGGATACCAGGCCTTCCTACAATTTTATTAGTGAGTGGGATATAGAGGAGCACAATCAAAACCACCTGCATGGTCTTGAACCTCATCTGAAAAAGCTCTGTGTTTATTCAGAAAAGCGGGCAAGAGGCAAGTGTAAGTCAAAGAAGCAACAAAGCTCTAAGATACCCGGATGCCCTTTGCTTAGCTCCAAGGACAGAAGTAGCATTCAACTAACTGGGCCTTGCTTCCAGGATGAAGGATGTCCTTGGTCTGTTGTGAATCTTTGTCATGATTCATGTGACCGGAGCATCTTCCCTCAGCAAGGCCATCTGTCACAGCCTGGGCAGCAATGGGGGATGGGAAGCACCTGCAGGTTCTTGTCAACTATTTCTCCACTAAATCACTAGGCAAAGAGTCCCTTTCAGAGGTTCAGCCCCTGAAAGGGGCAGCCTGGAATAGGGGAACCTGGGCACACTGAAGCCTGACACACAGATGCAGACAAACTATTTTGTCACTACCAGATCCCAAACACACTGACATTCAAACTTTAAGTCCCAGAAGGAATAAACACCAGCTCCTCCAAATCTCTCACTTTACAGATGAAGACTCTGAGGTTCAGAGAGATTACAAGATGCAACCAAGGCCACCCAGCCAGATGGTGTCAAAGACAGCACTTAGGCCCACGTTCCTCCCACCACTCCAGTCCACCTCTTACACAGACACCCAATTTAAATTCTCTTATAACAAACAATCTTGATTCATAACCTTCTTTGAGATGTAGATTAATAAAAGTTCTGGCCCTCTCCCTCTAAAATGAACCAGCCCACATTTTACTTGGATTCCATGGTGTCATGGTGTGCACAGGCTCTGTGTTAACAATCCTTTCTTTCAAAAAGGAACAAAGTATGGCTGTACAAGAGGTTCCCAGAGTACTGAAGGGGACTCCATGTGATGACCCATGCACCCTAGGAAGAAGCTACATTCTTCTCTTGGCTCCGCCAGACCACTGATATCATGGTTTTGTGTCCTAACCAAAAGCAATTCTGAACTACCTCCTTAGAAAGAGGTGAAGCACCAGGTTAAGGAAATTTTTCCAAGAGACGTGGAGGAAAGGAGAGAAAGCAGGCTCTTTTTTTGTCTGCTTAGGAATCCTTAAGTACAAATCTTGACCTTGAGCTATGACAGGGCCACAGCCTGCAAGGGGTGATCACTATTAGCTACTGCCACATTTGCTTGTAGAGGGACCTGGCAAGGAAAGACATAACAATGTGTTTAACTCTCAAAGCAACAGTAGCTCAGTCAGAGGAAACAGAGGAAAGGAAGACTAAAGATTTGTCTGGAGGGCTGGGGATGTGGCTCCATGATAGAGCACTTGCCTGGCATGCATGAGGCCATGGGTTCAATCCCCAGGAAGCCTGCGTACCTTTCAAAGTCTCCTTGTGCTAAACTGGACAACTCTCTGAGGCGTAATCATAGTCCAGAAATCCTTCCCAGTGTCCTTCACATGACACAAGCTTCTGCTCTGACATCATCACAAGCTCTATCAGTGCCTAAAACATGCCCAGGGTCCCAAGTCACTTCCTGCCCCACTTTGTAAACTTCAGAGAAGCCCCTGAGGGGACCAAATAGGATGGAAAGGTAGGCAGGGCTCTAGAGCAGCCCTGGAGAGATAAAGGCAAAGGTCCCACAAAAAGTTCAATTTCCCTCATGAACCCTCCTCAATGGTTCCTCAGCTCCACCAACCACAGGAAAAGGCTGAGGCGGAAGAATCCAGAGGGAACACCGAGGATGCCATTTAGAGGATCTCTGCCTAGAAACTCCTTGCCCCACTCTCCCTT
This sequence comes from Marmota flaviventris, assembly GCF_047511675.1. NCBI lineage: Eukaryota > Metazoa > Chordata > Mammalia > Rodentia > Sciuridae > Marmota > Marmota flaviventris. The sequence continues at coordinate 32,018,454 of NC_092499.1, read as the reverse complement.
CCCATTGTGTCTCACCGACACCCAGCTTCCCCACTTCAGATCACATCTGAAACTAAGTGTGCTCAGGCAGCCCTTCCGCAGTCCCCGTTGCGGTGCGTCCCTTTATCGGTCATTCTTGTGGCACCAACATCTCCCCTTCATGGTTCTGATCAGTCCTGACTTGACATTTTTGTTTCACTGTGTTTTGATCCTTTTCCCTGACCTCACAGGGAGCTCCTTAAGGGCAGGTCCTGTGTCTAGTTTTGCTGAGGGTTATATTTCTAACACCACGTGCTCAGTCAGACTCCACACAAAAGGAAGCCATTGGGGACAGAAGTGTAAATACAGAAAGAAAGGAGCAGGCCAGGGGGGCCCAAGAGGAAATTGAGTTTCCCAGGCCACACTGAAGAGCTAAGGTGACAGGCTTGTAAGTAGGACCTGTGGCCTCACTGGTTTCTTCTGCAGAGTCACACTCACCTGGCTGACTGCTTGCTTCATTGTGGCTTTATTCACGTATGTATTTACATTGGCTCTTTATTCACAGAAAATGTTTCCCATCAACTGAACACAATGTTCTGGGCAATGACTGGTGGCTAACAGCTAACCTTAGGTACAGTCTCCTGCAACCAAAAAATAATTCCAATTCTTTGATCACTTTTGCCCAGAAAAATCCTCAAAACACATCCATCATCTTCCAACTCTCTATAAGAAGGAACTTGCAAAGAACCCCCACTGTGGGGAGCCACTCCAAATACAAGTACCTTTAAGTCCTGATGCACCATGAGGATCTGAAAGATCACTGGAGTCTGGCACGGTAGTGCCATGACTCGAGACTCGTGACTGGGTCTTTTCCCTCCTCAGATAACAAGGCTAACAAGGCGTGGTCCTAGGAGCAGGCATACCCCTGGGGTTGGGCTACACTCACCTATTCCTTTATAATCCTACCCCTTTGCCCTGTTTGGGATAGAATGTTCCATAGAAACTCCCTTTATGTGTCCACTTCTCTTGTTCTGCCTTTGGGTGTGGCCTTCCTAGATGTTAGTCAACCTGCTGACAGCAGACATCAGGAAGCTAGACTCAGCCCCCTGAAGCCTGACCCCCTGCCTCATTTGAATGGCTTCCTCCCCAGCCCCCTCTCTATCCACAGACCCCTAAGGTCAGAGGAGAAATCACAGCACCCAAAGAAAAAGGTATTTCTCTGTCTCTGTGTGATTTTTCATGCAGCTCCGTTCACCTGGAGTGACCCTGAGTGTTTGTCGTGAGACACAATACCCCATGAGGAGAATAATGGGGGAAGAGAGTCAGAAGGAGCTGAGTCAAGTACAGCGGAAGTGTATCATTTGAGGATGCTTTCAGGAGGCACAGAAAAAGTCATCATCCACCTCCCAACAAGATGGGAAAACTGGTTTCTCTAGCTGACACTTCATTGCCTTTCAGATATACTCTGGGAATGTTTTGTTGTTTCTTATTTTTTTTCACCTATGGGGAAAACTGTTCTGATGGCTGCTCTTCCACCTTTTTCTAGCAAGTCTGATGCCACTTTGCCCCTGGCCAGCACACCCGTGCCTTAGCTGCTTTATCTGAGGCAGGAATGCACTCTGACACACGTGCAGGAAGAAAACACTAGAGAGCAGGATCCAGCAGGTCATAGAGTACCAGGGCCTGGCAGCCAGCAAACTCCCAGCCATGAGAAATCCTACCCAGAAACCCAGGAGGGAGCTTTGGCCAATGTCCAGCCCAGGTATGCTCCAGGCTTAAAGCAATAGAACCAGCCAGGTGGGGCCAAGAGGAAGATGGAAGCTCTCTCACCCTTGTGTTGCAAGAAAAGGTATCTCCAGCTTTCTGACCTTGTGAACTCCAAGGGAAGGCTGGATATGGGCACAAAGCCCAGGAGGCACAAACTAGGGGTCAAAGGGGTGCTACATGGGCCTCCAGTTACAAGAGGCGCAGCCAATCAATCAACTCAACAAAAATGTGAAAAGTACTCTGAAGACCATGAGGGGCAATTCCCAAGCTAGGAACAAAAGAAGCTCTGAGTTGGGCAGAGCAGACTGGCAGAGAGTCTGGTGCACAGTGTGGTGGCCTGATCCCACAACTCCTGGCAGTTGCCATCTGGCTGCTGTGAAAATATCGGCTGGTGGTGATGTCTCCCTGCCATTCCCAGGGCTGGCATTTGGGAACAGTGTGGAGACAGAAGGAAGCAGAGGCCTTCAAGGTTGGTAAGAAATGCACTGTTAAACGCCACACGTGGGCATCCAAAACAGACTGACAGACTCAAGACATTCACGAAGGATCAAGGGCCTGGGGAGTATAATGAGGATGAAAAGCAAATTCCACACAAGTAAGGTATGAATAGCATCTTTAGATGGGAAAAAGTGAGTTTTTACATTTTGAAATCCTATAGTAAACCAGTTGAAGTGATGTCCCATTCACTCATTTATTCATTCATTTATTCTATGTATTCTACACATACATTCACTGAGGGCACCTGGAACCATGTTAGGAGCAAAAGACACAAAATCTATTTGGAAACCTAAGGGATGCTCCTAAAATCATGGACAAGAAAAAGAGGAGGCCAAGGAGTGCAGCATGGTGACTATGTGGCTATTCTGTAAATACCACAGGGGAGAACATGCACTCCCCCATGGTTGTCACCAAATATCGCAGCCTTATAGCTGCTGACTAGCGGCTCTAGTCCCTTGTTGCTCAAATATTCTTTCACATACCATCAGGTAATGTGCATTTAGCAAACAGCTACTGAGCAGAGGCTACAGCAAGATCTGTAATGGGCTCTCAGGAGGAGGTGCAGCCAGGTTTGATTAAGCACAGAAATCTGGATAGGGTTTGGGTAGGCAGAGAGATGAGGTGAGGGCACTCCTGCAAGCAGGGCTGTTCCCACAGCAAGGGCTGCTGTGAGCCTTAGGGCCTGGACCCACCAGGTGTGTTGGGGACAAAGAGGAGACAGGCTTGGCTTAAGGGGAAAGCACCCCTAGAGGAGGAGGAAGAGAAGGCAGCAAAGACCTCACAACAACTTCAGGCTGACATCTGAGAAGAGGAAGGCAGGTGATGCTAGTCCCAAATCAAATACAGGTCTCCACCACCTGTGCTCTTTTCAGCTATAAATTAAGAATGAGTTACTGGAAAGGTAAGGAAGGTATAGGCAGGAGATCAAAAATTAACAAAACTTGGAGGCTGTGGCCTTGTGAGCAGAACAACATTATTCCTAATTATCTGAAACTAAAGCACTACCGGGCCAGACAAATAACACAGCTGAAATACCGCAGCTGTCTAAGAGCCCTGTGCAGGCCATGGTGTAGCGATTAGGAACATACGCTGACAAGACACGATCAGTGGAGAAGAGCATGCTACAAGCAATATGTTTATTGGGATATGTGAGCAGTGAAAATAAATACATGTAAATGCACAGAAAAACACCATTTTTACTTTTATGATTTCCTGTGTTTTCTTTTTTTTTTTTAGTTGTAGATGAACACAATACCTTTATTTTATTTATTTACTTTATGATTTCCTGTGTTTTCTTTTTTTTTTTTTTTTTAGTTGTAGATGAACACAATACCTTTATTTTATTTATTTATTTTTATGTGGTGCTGAGGATTGAACCCAGGGCCTCGCACTGTGGCTGAGCCACAACCCCAGCCCCAGAAGGAGAGGCTTTTTACTAAGACTTTATAACAGCTGGAGGTTTATCACCAATTACTTTTCCCCCATGACAGTACCCACGTATTCATATTTTTTTCTTTATCAGTTCAAAGTCTACTAACATATAATTCCTAGTGTTACACCCTTACATGACAGGGGCCAAATACAATTCTCTGGAATACCTATCAGTTACTTGATAATAAAAATAAAAGTTAATAATACTACCTTTCCTTTGGGAAGTTTTTAGATTTTTTTCTCTTTTTTCATTTTATTTATTTATTTATTTATATTCCCTTTGGCATTACTGGGGATGAAACCCACAGTCTTATGCAAGCTAGGCAAGCACTCTACCAGTGAACCACACCCCCAGTCCCACCAATTTAACTTTTTTTTTTTTTTTTTTTTTGCACCAGGAATTGAACCCAGGGGTACTTAACTACTGAGCCACATCTCCAGTGCTTTTTATTTTGAAACAGGGTCTCACTTAAGTTGCTTAGGGCCTCACTAAGTTGCTGAGGCTGACCTGGAACTTGGGATCCTCCTTTCTCAGCCTCCAGAGCTGATGGAATTACAGGTGTGCACCACCACACCCAGCCTAATTTAACTTTTAAGAGAACTATTAAACTGCTATTCTGCCAAGTGCCTTCATGCCAAATCACCTGCTATACAAAATCCTAAAATCCACAAACCTATCCCAAAAAAGACAATCTTCCCACTAAAAGATATCCTTCACTAATGTCTTTACTAACAACCAAATAACTGGTTTTCCCCAGATTTGATGGAGCAGGGAGCCATAAATCCATTTTTATAGCCAGTGGCCTTTTACAAGTAGTTTTAAGATGCGATGTTTAAGTTAATGATCTGATGTGGTAAAGCAGTGTAAGGCATTAGTTAAACCAGGAGTCTGAGCCATATGTCCCAGCGCCCAGCTAAATTTGTTTGGTTGTATGATGCTAAATATCTGAGTAAACTGTTTTTCCCAATACATATCCTGCATTAAGATTCCAAGGCAGGGCTAGGGTTGTGGCTCAGTGGTAGAGCGATCGCCTTGCATGTGAGAGACCTGGGTTCAATCCTCAGCACCACATAAAAATAAATAAGTAAAATAAATGTATTGTGTCCAGCTACAACTAAAAAATTTTTTAAAAAAAGATTCCATGGCAAAGCCAGGCCTGATGGCACAAGCCTATAGTCCCAGCTGGTTGGGAGGCTGCGGCAGGAGGATCATAAGTACAAGGCCAGCCTGGACAACTTAGCAAGACTCTGTCTCAAACTAAAAAAGAATGGGGGAGCTGGGGTTGTGGCTCAGCGGTAGAGCGCTCGCCTTGCACGCAGGAGGCCCTGGGTTCGATCCTCAGCACCACATAAAAAAATGGATAGGTAAAATAAAGGTATTGTGTCCAACTATAACTAAAAAATAAATATTAAAAAAAAAAGGACTGGAGATATAGCTCAGTGACAGAGCACCCTTGGTTCAATCCCCAGTACCACAAAATAAACAAAAAGATTCCATGACAACACCGCTGGCTCCCTCCCCTCCAGATGTGTTTGTCCTTGGTATCATACCTTGATTATTAGTGGGACTCAATGCCACCCAGCATAAAAGCCTCTATTTCCAGCCTCCTTTGCTGCTAGTCACATTTATGTGATCATGTTGTACTAGATCTCTGAGAAATTAATGGGAGCTGACCCAGTAACTAGGAGCACCTCAGTCTGCACTTCTGCTTTTCCACCTCCTTCAGGCCTGTACTTGGATCAGATATCTGGTCCTCCAGTAGCCTCTTGGACCTGGAGGCTAAAGTGAGGATGAAAGTCACATACTGGGATGATAGAATAAAAAATAGGAACCTGGGGCCCTGATAACCCTATGGAGCTACCCTAAAATCCTCAGGCTTCTTTTCAAAGATAAATGTATACCTTATTTTATTTTTTTGTTTATTTATTGCAGCACTAGGACTCAAACTCAGGGCTCTGCACATGCTAGGCAAGGTCTCTACCCGTGGGCTATGTCCCCAGACCTATACCTCATTTTAGTCATTGTTATTTTGTTTTGTTTCTTAGGTTATATACAGTCAGACCTAAACTTAATGTGCATTATATATACACAAAGAATACTGTGTGCCATAGACATTTCACTGCTGGTAAATGGAAAATGACTGTTTCAAGTAGGTGATCAGGATAATAAAACATTTTTTATTCCTTTATTTTATTTACTTATTTTTATGTGGTGCTGAGGATCGAACCCAGTGCCTTACACGTGCCAGGCAAGTGCTCTACCACTCAGCCACAACCCCAGCCCCAATAAAACATTTAAACACGTTACTTTTTACTAAGAGTTATAACAGCTGTATATTATCACTGACTACCTTCTTTTTCCCACAAAGATGGTCCCCATATATTCATACTCTTTTTCTCTATCAGTTCAAAGTCAGCTAACATACAATTCTTAGTATTCTACCCTTACATGGCAGTGACCAAAATCCAACTCTCCAGAATACTTAATAAAAACTAAGGGAAACAGGACAGTGTCCCTAGGTCTACAAAACACAAAGTTATGATTCCCAAATTGAAGGCGATGGGCAAGGAATGGCATAGCATTTTTAAAATCATTTCCAAATCATGCTCACATTGCAGTGAAATAATAATGAGGGTCAACGAGGTACCCATTGGATATATAGAATCCTAGACAAATATCCACCCACAGACTAATGTCAAGGGGCTACTCCAACTCACATGTGAGATTTACAGCTGGTAAAACATCAGCACCAACCATAAGGTACACTGTACCAGACTCACTTCTGGCCATGTGTTGACAAGATCCTTCAAAATACTACCCTATGTAGAAATCCTCTCTCTCCACAACAGGCCACCTGGAGGGTCCTCCCATGGCAATCCCGAAACACACTTAAGGACAAAGAAAGGATCAAAGCACTGTCTTCTGGAAAAGAGAGTGACATTTAAGTCTCCTGCCCTCTCCTACCAACAGCAGCACTTTGGCAGGGCAGCCTTTCCTTTCCAAGAGCCTAGAGTCCAAAACACAAACCTTATAAAAGTAAGGCTAGCTTGAAATTAGGCTCAATTAAAACTTCATCAAGAAACTGATAAACTTTTACAGTTTGGTTATCCTAGCCCAGCTTTCTAAACAGGTTCAATTATGCAACATTAAAGCACTTTTCCTAATTCTCCTAGCATGATAAGGATATATAAAAAAATGATAATAATAAAGAAAATTCAGCTTCTATAACACATTTTCTACCAACACATCTGCTGCTTCTTATCCCATCATCCAAAGCAATCTCTAGGTAGAAGAACTCTGAAAGAGGTCACCAAAAGTTTGAATTTATTTAGTACATTTAAAGAACAGAATTGGGGAAGAAGGTTCAGAACATGATAAAGAGATAAAATAATGGTTAAGGGAAAAAGAGAAAACAGATTTTATTTTATGTAACTAAAAACTTCTACACATATCATACCTAAAATGAATATCTAACATTCCATACTCTTGCAAGAAGGAAGATTCTATATTAAGGGGGTGAAGAGTACACAGGTAGAAAAGATAAAAGTAACAAAGGCTATTTTAAAGTAAATTGGAAAGTATATCTGTGTGTGTGTGTGTGTGTGTGTATATACACACACATATATGTGTTTAATATATATATATATACAGATATATGTGTGTATATATATATATATATATATATATATATACACACACATGTATATATATATGAACCCTATATGATTTTAAAACGTCTGGAAGAATATGTTAAATGTAAGAATTGATCTTGCTAAAGGAAAATACTGAATTAGCTCTCTCTTCTATTTGTTTATGTGTACTTTCTAAGTTTTCTACAACAATGCAATTTTTAAAGTAAACTGATTAGCAAGAACATTAACAGAAAAATAACCACATCTGGAACAACTTGGAACAAAACAAGGTCTGAAGGATTTCTGGGCTTAAAACAGAAGAACACAGAGAGAGTGAAGTCCCTGGGGCCCATGTCACCCCCAAAGTCCTTCAACTCAAATGCCCAGCTCTCTGGGACAGGATGCTCAAAGTGATCTTAAGCATATTCCTTTAAGCAACTGTATGCTGTCTACAATCAGGTTAGGCAGGAGACAACACAAACCACCCCACAAATAAAGCGTATTCCTAGGTCCTCTGATTCAGCCCTGGTGAACTACGGAAATCACTACCAACTTGCTATTTAATTATACCTAACACTTGCTTTACAATCCAGTTTATGGATACTGGGTGTTTAATAAACAGTTACTTCTCAGTTCCCTGCTATTAAATACCAGGTAGTTTTGGGATTAATGCCATCTCTGGGCTACCCGGAGGTCTGTAACACTACCAGCCAGGTCATGTTCTCCAAACTGGCACTGTCATCTCAATCAGCTCACCATTTAAAAAATTTGCCCCTTCTTCTGATGGTCTCTTCTCTGGTGGGTACCTTAAGTTGAGGTGTTTAGGCAGAAATTCAAGCAGGTGGCACAGGTCTGCTTTTACTTGCTGTTCCACAAAGAGGGAAATCCGTCTTTGATTACCTACACAACTTCCCTCAAGTGGGAAAAATAAATGTGTTCTTGCAGCACGTATCAGAATTACATATTGCCAACCTTGCCTGCTAATTGGAGTTCAAACTTATCCCACCAGTTTTCCCTGGCACTCATTCCACTCCCGCATCCCCTCCCACTCAAGAATGGAATATTTCAGGCAAGGTTCCACGGGGAATCCACTCCTACTGAGGCCACGGCCTCAGAGTGAAGGTGCCATTAACCCTCCAGCCCAGCTCTTCCTACTACTCACTGTTGCTGGACTTAAGGTCGCGGTGGATGATGGGGACGATTGCCTCATCATGTAGGTAGTTCATCCCTCTGGCGATCTGCACAGCCCAGTTCACCAGGATGTCCGGGGGGATCCTTTTCCCAGATAACACTCTATTCAAAGGCCCTCCGCGAGCAAACTCCATGACTAAGCAGAGGTTGGGTTCCTTCAGACACACACCCCTAAGAGCAATGATGTTGGGGTGCTTCAGCATGGCGAAGAGCTTGGCCTCTTGGCGAACGTTCTCTATGGTCTGGCTGATGTCCTCATCGGGGTCGTGGCGAGCTGCTTTCACGGCTACCTCATCGCCTATCCAGAAAGCACGATAGACCTTCCCAAAGCCCCCAATGCCAATAATCTCTTCCAGGGTTAGCTCCGCAAAATCAATCTCTAACACTGAAAAGGAAGAAAGAAAGATGTCAAGAACATCCTCAACACATTTGCCATTCATTTACCTCAATGGGTGAAAGTAACAAGTTTGTGCTTTCCCTGGGCTCTTCTGTCTCCCCATTCGTTATAAAGTAAACTCCAGAAGAGCAAGAACTGGGATCAACCTCTTTTTTTCATTTGCACTATTCTTAGTGACCAGCAGCACATAGTGGACATTCAATAAATATTCATAGAATAAATTCTACATGGAAAACCAGGGAGCCTCCTCTAAGACCAACCACGATAACTAAAGGGAACATCAGGGATCCTTAGCTGGGACCTATTCACTGTGTACTTGGTGGTGAGAGGCACACAACCCAGGGCCAGGGCAGACATACTACAGCCTTACCACAGCTTGAGAAAAAGTGTTTGTAGAAATCTGATCACACTGACTCTCATAACAGGACAGGAGAGTAAGAAGGTGAATGAAGAAGAAGTCTCAAGGAAGATAACACTTGACATGGAAGGCATCTCATCAGGTGATGAAGGAGAACAGGGTGAAGGACAATCAGACAGGGGGAAGAACATGAGCAAGTACATGGGACATGAGAGTACATGATATATTAGGAACCCAAGGGAGTCCAGTGTGCCTGGATCATATGCACTGGGATAGGAGACGAGGCTCGAAGACTTTTGGGGGATAACCAGGTAGTGAAATGCTTTCAGGCCAATCTGCAGGGCTTGAATGTCACACTGTAAACAACAGGAGTCATGTCGTTTTCAGAAGGGTAGGGCTGTTTGACCTGTGATTTAGGAAGGATGGCAACTCGGGCAGCCATGTACAGTATAACTTGAAAGGCAAAGGGCCACTGAGAAAGCCACTGTGGGGGACTCAAGCGTGCTGACTCTCAGCAGCAGTGAGGATGGGAGGACTGAGTCCACCTGGGAGACTGGCAGAATTTGGTTCTACCAGGACCTGATGATTGACATGTATGGGAAAGGAGCCTCACAGGAGACATCTTACTCCAGAGACACCTGCCCCCAGCTCAATCCCCAGTGCTTCCAGTATCACCCAAACACTCATTCTCCTTCCCAAATCCAGAGTCTGAACCTAAGGTACTTGATTATACCTTTTGCTCTGTTTGTAAAGGTTTTCATGGGTAGATAATAATAGCTACCAGTGATTATAAATCTTGGGCTAGTTATGGTGTTAAGTGCTGTTATGAGCAAAATGTTATTTTCTGTTTCTCTCATAAACCCTGTTCTCTGTCCCCTCCATCTCTTTTGTCTTTACCTGGCTGATTTAAATTCATTCCTCCAGTTTCAAATGTCAATTTCATAGAAGAACTTTTAGCCCCCAGACCAATGAAGTCAAGCCCTCCCCCATTGGACTTTTGATAACAATCTCCACTTTGCAAGAATCATCAAGGTCATAAATTACTTAAATACTTGTCCGATGACTATTTTCCTGCTAGATCATGAAATTCAAAAGGGCAAATATTCTGTTAGCCTTTTTCACTACTGTATTCACCGTGCCAAACATTTAGTAGGTGACCAAGAGATCACTGAAATAAAATGAAAATAACACCAACAAAAATCTACCTCAGGGGCTGCAGCTGTGGCTAAGCTGTAGCGCATTCACCTGGCATGAGTGAGACACTGGGTTTGATTCTCAGCACCGCATGTAAATAAATAAAATAAAGGTCGACCAACAACTAATGTGTATATATATATATTTTAATCTATCTCAGTAGAAAATAAACCAAATTCTGATCTGTAAAAGTAAATTGGGCCATCTGAAACAAACACAGAGAATCATCACACTTTACTAAAAAACTAAGAAAACAAACATATATTTCTGAACTTTTGGCAAGACCAATGGAGGAACTGCCCACTGCTGGCTGTTCCCTTCCTTACTTGGCCAGCCCCACGACACCCCCGCTCTCCATTCAGATGCTGGTGGTGTTCAAAAATCTGTTCTTGCTTAATTATAGTACTTCCATCCTATCTGGAGCTGATATTCATTTGTGTTTTGCAATACAATTGACAGTCTGCACAAAGGAAATGCTTAGGAAATGTTAGATGTAACTGCCTTTAGGTATACAGAAGGTAGAGAGCATCTTGACCCCCAAAATGCCAAATGTTATTGTCTTGGTGCTGGGATAGAGCTCAGTGGTAGAACACGGGCCCCGCATGCACAAGGCCTTGGGTACAGTCCCCAGCACCACACACACAAAAATGTTTCAACTTCATCTGGAAGTTTCCCTGAAAAATAAATGGTATGGAAGACACTAAATCTAGACCCTAGCAGCCATTCCAAAATCCTTCTAGCATGCATATGCCAGAAACTTTAAAAACTACATTTCCCAGGCTCCCTTATAGCTAAAGTTCTGGGTGCAAATTAAATTCACCAACTGGATGCACAGGGTTTGCAAGGCAGAAGTGAGGTGGAGACCATCTTCTCACTGCTCCTTCTGGCAAGTATGGCTTTCTGCAATCGAGTGTGAGTATTCAATCACTAGCTCTGTGGATGGAGGAAGGAATGTTTCATAGCCAAATGGATGCCTAATCTCTTGGTTGCAGATACGGCACAGTGTTCTTGAAGTCAACATCTTCCATGGCAGCTCCAGATTCTGTAACCTTCCCAATGAGAGAAGTGGCAGGTCTCCTGGTAGGCCAGTTCTGCAATGTTCTGGAAGTTCTTCCCAGAGGTCCAGCCAAAAGCCTCTTCTCCCAGCCCTTCCAACAATTCCGTGAGCACCTAATTTTTTATGCTAAATCCCTATCTTATTTAAAATGAGTATTTCTGAGTCCTGAAAATGAATCTTGACTGATTACTAATTTTTGCCTGACGTCATTTATATGAATGAAAAAACATGCCTATGTTAATGAGAGATTAAGAATCCTCTTGGAGCTGGGCATTGTGGCACATGCCTATAATCTCAGCAGATCAAGAGGCTGAGGCAGTAGGATTGTGAGTTCAAAACCAGTCTCAGTAACAGTGAAGTGCTAAGCAACTTGGTGAGACCCTGTCTCTAAATATAATACAAAATATGGCTGGGGATGTGGCTCAGTGATTTAATGCCCCTGAGTTCAATCGGTAGTGCCAATCATCATTATCATTATCATCATCATCATCATCATCATCATCCTCTTCCTCCTCTTGGAGAAATATATAAGAGTCTCTGGTCAAAGAGGGAATCATTCTTTTTTTTCCCCCATACCAGCATTCACACTGATAAAGCTATGTGCATCTCCAACTTAGTATTCAACTTAGTATTTATTATCTTATTTCCTCAACGGAGCCTTTGAATTCTCCTGAAGGAACTGTTGTATTTTTTTTTATATAGTCTTCCTTCTTTCCTCTGGTCTGAAACATACTGTCAACACAAAGTAGGTGTTCAATATTTATTTAAATGCGTGTGGCTATACAAGATGTGATTCAGGACAAGGGTGCTGAAAGGACAGCTCCTCCAACAGCATCTCACAGAAGGCAGGAAACCTCTTAGGGTAGAACATAAAATCTCAGGCTTTTTTTTTTTTTTTTTAATTTAGTTAAGGAACCTTTATGACCAGCCTTCAAGAAAAGTATAGAACAGAAGTTCAGCTTTCAAACATAAAAGACAGAAGATGGGAAATGGGGTTGTTTTTTTCTTTCCTGCTTCCCTGCTAAGAAGTCCCCCTGGATGGGAGTTAAGGAACTGGACCTTCAGTTGCAGCAGTGAGTACGTGAGGCTCTTCCCCGCTTCTGTTCCAGTCAAGACCTGGTTTTAAACAAGAATCAGGTCAACTTGCATTCAGCACATTTTTCAGTTTCTGAGGAAGGATATTTCCAGGAATATCCTTCCTCAGAAGGAATACCAGGAACAAAACCTATTTCATTTTTGGTGTCAAGATGTTATTCCCTCTCAATTGCATGTTTAGAAACAATGTATAGGCACATTCTGGTGGGTTTGAGGCAAGTGAGTGGTATCTATCCTGTTCATTTAAAAATCGTATGAACACCTGAAAATATATCCTTCTATTTCTAGAGGATGTAGGAAAAAGAAGCGTATATTCATAATGTAAATCAATGCTGACCTTAATGTATGCCCTACTTGAAAGCAGACATACTCTCCTAAGAGAAACTTTAAAAAAAAATACTTAGGATTATATTTCCCAGAATGATACATTTGGAACTGTACATTTTTAAATCACTTACTAAAATAGAGAAGAATGTGTTCCCAGGTTATTTACATTTGTCATCCATTCAGAGCTAAACTCTAAGACCTACATTGGAGGGGATAAAAGCACTATGTAAATGAAAGATGGTTTATATTATCACTATCATATTTTTTCTTTGATGCAAGATTTAGTAATTTTCTCTTTAGTTCTGAATAAAGTTTGAAACAAAGTTCTCATTTTGAGAAACAATACTATGAAGCTAATCATGAACACTTTACTGCTTGACTTCCTGTGTTCCATTTATGAACCAGAATGTAATGCTAAAATACATGCCCCAGGGAAGTTTAAAAGGGCAACTCTGAAGAAGAGTTGTCAGTGGCTCAATTTTATTCTGAGTCTTTGGAGACAAGGTTTGTCATTCACCTTTATTTTCTGAGTGACCCCAACTGAACTGGTGGACAGGGCATGCAGATAAGAGATGTACATCTCCTTATCAAAGTACCACACTGACATTTTACATTTACACCACCAATTTCCCTCATGTAAATTATAAGCACCTCATATCTTATCATTTCTTTATTCCCTGGCATTTGACATAGTATCTATCATTCCTTAGATACTCAATAATCAGTTTTTGACTGGAATTAAGATTTCTGAATTATCAAGAATTAATTTCAGTCAAGATAAGAGATCCAAATGAGGCCAAATAAGAGCACTTACTGGGACTTTCAAACACCATGTTCTTGAAGTCAATTCTTTCAATAAGCATAAGAGAAAGATGCCTTCTTTCCCATCATTTGGGTTCTATATTTAGGAATCCATTCTATCCAAGGTAACTTTTGCTACAAAAAAAGATAAGGTCAGGCCACCTTTCAGGAAAAGAGCTCCTGTAGGTAAGAACACTGTTGACATGTCTGGCTCTCTAAGACACATTCACTCCTAAGTGTGGACAGCCGTGAGGACAAGACACTGAAGAAACTGAGTTCCTGCTCATGACCTTCACAGAACTCTTCTACTCTGACATTGGCTGTCCCTAAAATTAAAATCATAGAATTTTTAACTCACAAAATTTGACTTACATTTAACATTACACTGTTTTCTAACATGCCAGACTATTTGTATGTCTTCCAACATATGGCCACATTCATCTTCAACGCTATTTCAAAACACTATGCCAGGACCTTTGCATGGCCCTCATCTTACCAATACCAGAGCCAAGAAGATGTAGCACCCAGAAAAAAATTAAAGTAATTTGCCACTTACAGCCATTATAAAGATCAAGATGAAGTTTTAAATTGAATGAGAGGGAAAAAGAAAGAACAAGAAGTGAAAATTTGAATATTACTTTAACAGTCAAACCACCAAAAGAAAAACAGAAAAACAAGGAAAGAGGTTATGTTTTTGACATTAAGTGCTAGTATTTAAAACACATCTTAAGACAAAGTAACACAAGTGTTCAGATTAAAATAAGTTACAGGACAAGAAGATAAAACTTATGAATGAAAATTTAAGACTACTCAAATTTAGCCCTTGGTAATGATTTTTTAAGTCAACTACGATGCTAAGTATATAAAATATGGAATAAGCAGTAATCAATATATATTAGCAATATTTTGTAACAGGGAGGAAATTATGTAAATTCTCAAATACAAAACAGTGTAAACTGCACTAGGAGGTATTTACCTTCCTTCTAAAATGACAAAGTATAATTGATTAAGGGATTTTAATAGCAATTTAACTCCTTTGGAAAAAAAAAAAAACAAAGGAAATTTCATTACAGGGTGTGGAACAGGGGGGCTCCTGGGAAATTGATGAAAACCAGGACACTGGGAGAAAGGCCCTGGGAGGGAACCCTGGGTATGGACCCCTTGAGATTTAGCCAATTCCAAATATAGGCAAGGATCTAGGGTGAGAAGAAAACAGAAAATGTATTGTCTAAAGAGTGACTGGGACTTAGCCACTGTACCTGTGCTCCTTAACTTTTCAAGGGGAACGACATACTTTTCTCCTTCTAATCATTTCTCCACCCATCACTTGCCCTCCCCTGTTTCTTAGCACAATACTCAGTGAGACTCCTAAAGGTACAACTTCTGAGATACAGGATTAGGATCCCAGAAATCAACACGACATTTCGGAGGCACTTGGCCCTGAGTTCACACACGCTTCCGGGTCTTGTGAGCCAGCCCAGCCCTTCGGGAGACACCTCCATCTCTCTCAAAGCAAATACCTTTAAGAGGCGGGGACAGCCCATAGAAGAGGTCGGCAAGGTCCCTGACTTGGAAACTAAGGTTAAGACAGTAACCATCAGCTTGCCTGAAATCTTTGCAGATTTGGAGGGCAAGTTGGAAGAGGAAGGGATCGGGAAATGGAGAGACTTTCATGCTGGGGTTTCAGGATGTGGAAAACAGAAGCTGCTGCTAAGGTAGTCAGATGAAGGTTAAGAAGTCCAATCCCCTGAGTTCCGGGCAAAGCCTGGGGCTTCTTTAGCTTATCCACCGCATCAACTAAAGACCCCAAGCCCCAGAGCGCGCGCATCCACCCATACCCCGGTCAATCATTATCTATCCAGGTTCCCCACTCCTAAAAACCTCCTAAAGGGTTCCCCTTCCTCCTCCACCACCCAGGGCTTCATCCTTCCACCTCCCCGCCGGATCCCCAGCCCCGCCTTCATCTTACACTGAATGGGCGGGTAGCAACTGGGGTCCTCGCCTCCAGGCTGGCAGCGGCTGGAGAAGGCGCTGCGCGGAGTCACGTAGTTGCTGGGGAAGATGCCCACCCGCTGGTTCAGCTGCCCGGTCCACCAGCCCTCGTCGCCGGACACCTGGGAGTCCTTGGACAGCACCTCCACCACGTCGCCCAGCCGCAGGGTCAGCTCGTCCTCTCCCGCCGCCTCGTACTCGAACACGGCCGTCCAGTAGGGCAACGGTGCTTCGGAGCCCAGCTCCCCGGGGGCCGCCGCCGCCGCCGCCTCCTCCTCTTCTTCCTCCTCCTCCTCGGCCCCGGCCCCAGTTCCATTCTCCCCAGGCGGGGCGGCATCGGCGGCGCTCGCCAGGCAGCCGAGAAGCGCTCTGGAGGGCTCCATGGAGCGGCCGATCCATAGGGTGCGGGGCTGTCGCCGCCCGCAGGAGCCGCCGCCGCCTATTGTTCATGCGGCTCCGCAGAGCTGGGGGGACCCCCCTCCCCCGACGGCGGCCGCAGGTAGGGCCCGAGGTGGCGGGGCGGGGAGAGCTGGCTGGCCCGGGCTGGTGCTGCGGGGAGACAAGTGCGCCAAGCACGAACGCTCACCGCAGCATAGGGGCGCGGCGGGCCGGACTCCCCGCCTGCCCGCTCGCCCCCGGGGGCGGCCTCACCACCTCAGCCGCCGGTACCTGCTAGCGCTGCCGGTGCCCGCCGCCGCCCGCCGGCTGCCGCTCCCCTCTCCGCCCCGCGCCGCGCCCCGCCCCCCGCGCCGCCCGCACGCCCGGGACCACCTGACGCGGGTCTGGCTCCGCCCCAACCCTGCGGACCCGGGGGGCGGTGCCGTCAGCCCCGGGCCCGCCCCCGTACCAGCTCGCTCTCCCATTGGCGGCGGCGGCTAGTCCACAGGTTCCTCTCCCCCTGGTTGGGGCAGCCTCGCCAGCCGCCTCGCAGGTCCCTCCACCCCCTGCGCCTTTGTCGCACCGCCCCCCTCTGCGGGCTCTCCTATTCTCAAACCCCAGGTTGACCCAGCGCTCTCTCCCATTGGCCCGCCGCCGCTCCGACCATTGGTCCACGGCACCTGTCCATATCCTGGGAGAGTTCAACACCGGCAGGAAGAGGCTCCGGCCTCATTGGGTGTGAGAGGAGGGAAGGTGGGTCCTAAAAGGTAACGCTGAGAGTTCATTCAGAGCGAAAAGGCTGGAAGGGAAGACGCTCCCATTGTTTACCATGGGTGGATAGGGGCCCCACTGGGCAGCGCTAGTTTTCTTCATCCTAAAGGGGCTTTTGAAAGTGAGCAGAGGAGAAAGGAACTGGGTTCCACCCCCGGAGAGAGCTGTCTGCTCTAGCTTCCTTTTCAGTTGATTCTCTACCTCTTGAGATCTGCCTCTACCCTAGTGCAACCTGGTGGATCAGCTTTCATACTACCCCAAACCCGCCCCCACCACCCCTACCCCAGAGCCTTTCATCTCCTAGTTAAGCCTTTCAGGACCACTGGAATGTTCATTAGAAGAACTCTTGAAACTACACTTCTCGCCTCAATGAAGACTGCGCACGGCTCTCCCTTTGGGGTTCCTGTAAGAAGAGATTCCAATACCGTCATTGTTTTAAAATTCAGAAAGGCAAAAGACTATCTGGGTGATGTGGCTCAGGTCTGTAATTCCAGGTACTTGGGAGGCTACGGAAGGAGGATCCCAAGTTCAAGGCCAGCCTTAGCAATTTAGCGAGACCCTGTCTCAAAATTTAAAGAAAGAAAAGAAAGGTGAGAGACCACCTTACTGGGGCTTCACACTGCGGCTGGGAAAGCAGTCATGAAGTGGGGTTGGTGTCTCTGAAGATAATTAACTTTTCGACAATCCTTGGATTTCTCTTGATTAGTAAAATTGCCATCTTGGATCATGGTGACATGTAAAGAGATCAGATCAAGCAGAACATACATAAAACCTGTGCTGCCACTCATTCTCAAAGGCCAACCCTTCCCTACATCCCTTTGTTATACTGTTTTTTCAAACATAAAGAAAGAATGAGATAGGTGGCCCCTAATGTTTCTTCTGTGCTTTAATCCTATCATAGCAATGTTGACTTCTAAGAAGAAAAGTTCTCTTTTATTTCAAAACAAGCCTGGTATCTACCAAACTGCATTACTGTTTCCTTTTTGGAGATAGATAGGATTTATTTAGCAAGAGTTAGTGCATCACTGACTACTCTTTTGTGTAAATTTAGTATGGAGTTTATTATTAGAAAAACTGAAACAGTTTGGAAAAATAACCAGGCAGAGCATGAGCTTAGGCAAGTGCTTAACATGTACTGCCCCCGCTCATCCTTAAGGTGGGGGCATGGACCAGAAGATCCCCTGTGTTCTAGTCTGCACATTATGGAAAGTCTGGGTACATTTAGCAGATAAAGGGTTATTGCTGAAAGGTCTTGCTCAGGGCTGCAAGTGAGGACTGGCATAGATGGAACCTGGCTCCTCACCCATGAATGTGGCTACACTGTAGACCTAGGCAATCCACACATATAAGTCTTAAATAAAAGAGGTGAAATGGTGTTGTTCAAAAGAGCATACAGGTTGGGGATGTGGCTCAGTGGTAGAGCACTTGCCTAACATGCACAAAGCCATGAGTCCCCAGTACCACAAAACAAAAGAGCATCCAGAGTGGGTCTTAAGATTCCTGGGCCAGGTGCGTTGGCACATGCCTGTGATCCCAGCTACTCAGGTGGAACATAGTCTGAGAAATTTAGTGAGAACCTGTCTCAAAATAAAAATGGCTAAGTATATAGCTCAGTAGCAGAGTGTTTGCCTAGCATGCACAAGGCCCTGGGTTCAACTCCCAGTACCACCAGAGGAGGGGAAAAAGTCAAGAGAAAGGTTTCCTGAAATAAATGCTCTGAAATAATGTTTTAGTTCTTACTGTACATAGGATCAATGAATTGGAAAAGATGGATGAGTCTCAGTAGATTATCTAGGTTTGGGGGTTTTTTGTTTGTTTTCGTTTTGGTTTTTGTTGTTGTTGTACTGGGGATTGAATCCAGGGCCTCAAACATGATAGGCTACCGCTAAGCTATGTCCCTAGCCCACCCACTTTACTCCCCTGGTACTAGGGATTGAACCAAGGGATCCTCTACCACTAATCTAGCTAGGATTATATGTATGTATTACTGCATTGAACAATGTCTATCAATTAGGTTTTGTTTAAGACAAAAACTATTTCATACCCAAGTAGAAAAAAGTCAGGGATTCAGGTAAAGGTACTTTATGTTTTTAAAAAGACCATAAGAAAAAAGATTTATTGATAAAATTATAATCTGGAGGGAAAAAGAATTTTACAAACTGGGTGTAGACAGAGAGAATAGCAAGAGAAAATGCTGGAAAGAAAAATGTCAATAGTAGGTCTCTTTAGTAGGATTACGAGTAACTGAATAATTTTTTATTATCATTTTGCTCATCTGTAATCTCATATGATCTACTACATAGTTTCATGGATTCCCCTCCCCACAAAGAGGAAAAGAAGAAAACAATCTGTGATCCCTATGAATAAGAAAACTGTAACTCCCTGTACCATTTAAATCTTTAATGTCTTAGCATGTGTTTAGGATCTCATGAAGAGTCACTCATCAAACATTCCAACAAGTCATTCAGTAAATATTTGTTGAATGGATAAGTGCTAGGAATTGAAATGAGGGGAGATCCTTCAGTCTTGAGTTGGCTGGCAGGGCTTCCTGGAAGAGGCAGAATCAGAACTGGTCCTGGAGGGATTCTGCGTGAAGCAGGAAAGCGCTTGTATTCAGAAAAGGAAGGAGGGAGCAGACACAGCCTCAAAGGTGGGAAAGCCTGGAAAGGTCAGCCCATTTGGATGACTCTGAAAAGATAGGCTGAGACCAGATGGTAGAGGGCCTGGTAATTACTTGATTCATACTAGTAATTATTTAATTGATTATTTGTAATTATTTAATACCAAGTGTGTTCACCTTAAGGGCAGTGACCGGTCTGTCCGGTTCTTGGTGGTTCTCCCAGAACCTGGAGAGTGTCTGGCACATAATTAACTCTCAGCACATATTTGCAACTGAATGACTGGCTGGAATGCCAGCCTGGGAAGTCTGGGTACATTGAGCAGATAAAGGGTTATGGATGAAAGGTTTTGATCAGGGCTGCAAGTGAGGACTGGCATAGATGGAACCTGAATGATGAGATGCTGAAGTTGAGCGATGTCTGTCAACTAGGAGGCCTGAGAATGGAAATGAATGTAAAAGGTCGAGTGATAGCAATTCCAGCCAGTGGAGAGGAGAGAGTGGGGGGAGGAGGGATAAAACGAATGAAATAACGGAAGGACAGGTTATTAAGAGACTTTGAAATCTAGGTGGACCCTTATTAGGTTCCTGAGACAAGGGGTTGACAACTGTCATCCAAAAAAAGAAAAATTTTCTCCACTACCCTGAAAAGTATAGCACCGAGCAAGGAGAAAATAATGGCAATCGTGATGCAAGTTGGCAGTAGACTTAGGTGAGCCGGTCTTGGTGCATCCTGGCTCTAGCCTTTAAAAAACATGTGACTTTGTGCACGACACCATTTCAAACCCCAATTTCCTCATTTTGAAATAGCTGTAATAAGAGAGCCTGCTCTTTATGGATGTGTATAGGATTCAATGAGACAAGACATACAAAAGCATGCTGCTTGGTACCCAGTAAATATTCAGTGTATTTCTTTCCTTCCTGAATCACCCCCAGAACCTTTTAATTGCACCCTAAAAGTCGTCAGAGGCCTCTCGACTAGCAGTTAAACTAGCATTTTCCACCTGAAAAAAAAGGAAGGAAAAAGGAAAAGAAAGGAGAGGAAGACAGGGAAAGGAGTAAGGAAATTAAAAGAAGAAAGAAAAAGACGCAGGAAGGGAGGGAGGGAGAGAGGGAGAGAAAGCTAGCAGGCAATATAGACTGGGGGGCACAAACGTGGGGCCTTGGGTTCTGATTAATCTAAATCCATCTTACTGTGCTCTGTTAGACAAGTTTACCCCCCTGTGCCCCAGATCCCTCATCTGGGAAATTAGGGATAATAATACCTGTCTCTCTGGCCTCCTTGGAATGATTAAGGGGCATGATAGATGTTAGGTTCTTAGTGCAGAATCTAGCACCTAGTTATTATTATTTAATATTATTTTGGCCTAAAATATGACTTAGTAAATGAAAGTCACTCTCCCCTTGGTTCCCTTGGGAAATATTTTAAATCAGCACTTTGGTCTAAAATTCCTGTAACAGACATTGACCTTTTCCAAAGAAGTCAGCCCACCCACCTCATTGCAGGAAAAGAGTCCTAGTTCCTAATTCATAAAATCCATTTGCACCAAATATAATTCTAAGTGAATAGTTTGAGGGAGTGTGCAGTGGGGCTGATGGAATAGAAATTTCGGAGCCAAACAGACTTAGGTTCAGATTCCTGACCACCTAGGCATGCATGTCTTTAGGTGAGCTACTCCATCTTTCCACTTCATTGTTCATAAAACAAGGGTGTGTAAAATGGATTGTTGCAAGGATTCGATGAATTTAGGGGTCTCCTGGAAGTACTTAATGTATAAGTGCTCAATTAATTTGTAAATGTGCTTATTGCAATTGATAGTATTTTAATTCCTATCTGTTCAGAATTAATACTGCTTGGGGCCGGGGTTGTGGCTCCGTGGTAGAGTGCTTGCCTAGCATGCGTGAGTCACTGACTTTGATCCCCAGCATCACATTAAAAAAAACAAAAAATAAATAAAATAAAGGTATTAAAAAAAGTATTGGGCTGCGGTTGTGGCTCAGCGGTAGAGCACTTGACTAGCAGGCGCATGGCCCTGGGTTTGATCCTCAGCAACCATATTAAAAAAATAATAATAATAATAAATTTTAAAAATTACCATCAAAATGCTAAGAAATCTTCTCTCCTTTCTTCTCCTCCTAGCTCCCATGAAAGCCTTGTTCAGAAAAGGAACAGACTATGGGGGCTTTTAGAATGTCACGTCTCTAGAGAGCCAGCTTAACAATGGTCAGAGCCTTTAATCAAGAAGTGAGGTCAGACAGAATTTCTGCTTCAGCCAATCTGGTGGCAGAGTGAGCCCCTGGGACAGCTCTCTATGAAATTACATTGCTTATGACCATGCAGGGTCTGCAAGGACTTCATTTAAGCCTTTTAGTCAAGGACTCCCAAAAGGTCAATCAAATGAGAGAGATTCCATTAAAGCGATTATCCCTATAATTAGGGTTTGTGAAGGCTGTGTAATGACTGGGAAAATAATCACATAAAGTGAAAAGAAAAAAAATCATATTTGTTATAACAGTAAAATAATTTTAAAATATAAATTGGATAAATCAAGAGGAAAAATACACATGTAATGTAGTCCTAATTTTGTGGAATATATGTGCATTAACATTATTGAGGGAAATACATCAAAATGCAAAGAGCAATCAACTCCAATTGAGATGATAGGATTAGAAGAATGATTTTCTTTGCCCAGTGCTATTTAGTATTGTCTACTATTAAAATGTACAAATGTCCTAGTTAGAAAAGTATGTTGGATTCAAAAAGAAAAATACCAATCTCGCTTATATTGGGATTCTAAAAAAGAACTCATGAAATAGAGTAAAATGGTGGGAGGCTGGGGACTGCAGGGATTGGGGAGATGATGGTCAAAGCACACAAAATTTCAATTAGGAAAGAGGGATAAACCCAAGAGATCTGTTGTATGTCACAATGAATATAATTAATAACAATCTATTGTAAACTTGAAAATTGCTGAATGTAGATTTTAAGCATTCTCACCACACACACACAAAAAAAAAACTATGGAGATAAACATAGTCATTACTATGTTCATTAGTTTGATTTAGCCATGCCACAATGTATACATATCCAAAACATCACATTATAGTATAAATATATACAATTTTTATTTGTCAATTAAAATAATAATAAAAGAGGCTCCCAAAAAAGAACAGTATGTTAATAACCATGATGAGTATAAAAGTTTTCAATGTGAGGAAATTCGCACAATATAATGGTAAATGAAAAAGTAGTGGAAAAGCTTTTATGCAATATGATCACAAATGTGAGTGTAGGTGTGTGTAGCATCAAAATCTTAACTGTCTGGGCAAAGTGGTAGAATATGGGCAATTTTTCTTTCCTTCATTTTACTTTTATTTCTCATATAATTAAAATAACCACATTATACTTCTGTAACTGAAATAAAGAACTACAAAATCGTTTTTAACTATGACATAAATTTCAACTGGAAGCATTATTGTTACTGAAGAGATAGTAGAGGAAAGAAAAAAACCCAGATTCAAGATAACAGTGATAATAATAATGATAACAGTGATAATAATAATGATAACAGCTACTATTAATTGCAGGCTCATTGGGTGTCATGAACTGTTCACAGTCTTTTTTTTTTTTTTTTTAATCTTTCAGTGCTTTCAAACTTCTTCTAAGCAAACATAGGTTCCTGGAATCCAAATATGCCATGCATTCCCTATCCCTCCTACCTCGTGGAAGGAACTTCTTGGTTGGGTGCAGACAGACTTGTGGACTAATTTCGCATAGTGTGGTGCTGCTCTCCTAGCACCAAGGAAAGACTTCCTCTTTTGATTCTTCAACTTTTCAACCTTGGGCATTAAATCATATTGGTAAGAAAGCCTTAAGCTCAAACCTCAACTCACTGTTTTGTTTCTGAGATACATGCCTTCTTATCTGAAACAATATCAATTCAGAGATTTTTGTTATTTGCTATGTAGCTAACCAATAAAATCTGAGATAGCAGAAAGGCTTACCGTTGTCCCTGAACAGTACTATTTTACAGTAGCCTAAGCAGTTTGGTAATGGACTTGGCACAGCAAAACCCTCTTAGAGACAATGGTAGACAAATGCGCCACCGTGTGGTCTTGAGAGGTATGGCGCCTCTTTGATTTTACATTTTTTCCTAGTGGCCGCTGGGTGGAACCCTTTCAATTTGTTAGGAAACTAAGACCTAGACAAGTGATACTACTGGATTTTGAACCAAAATCTTCAATCTTTTCTCACCACAACTGCTCCCAGCTTTTCAGGTTAACTCAGGGACATCTGCTCCTCAATCTTACAAGCAAAGAAATAAAGTCTAGACAGGATATATAACTTGCTAAAGAAAGGGTCCATAGCTAATTTGGGAGTCCCTGCTTTTTTTATTCACTAATTTATTCAGCAAGTATTTTTACACATGAATACTATGTGTAGAAAATCACTAGAGTTAGTCAAGAGAGGTGGTGCATGCCTGTAATTCCAGCAACTTGAGAGGCTGAGACAGGAGGATCTCAAGTTTGAGGGCCAGCCTCACAACTCAGTGAAATCTTGTATGGTAGTAAAAAGGGATGAGGATGTAGATCAGTGGTAGAGCACTCCTGGGTTCAATCCCTAAAAAAGAAAGAAAGAAAATCACTACAGTTATAATAGTGAACAAAATAGGCAAGAATCCCCTCATAAAACTCATGTTGCAATGTGGGAAATAGATAACATAAGCAAGTATAATGCAAAATATAACATTTGAAAGGGGTAAATATAAAAAAAGGAAAAAATATGGGGAAGGGAAATAGGAAATGCTGGAAGGAGTTACATTTCAGAGTGACCAGAGAAGTCTCGTTGATGAGGTAAATAAGACCTGAAAGAATTGAGCAAACCAGCCATACAGATATGGAAGAAGAGCACTCAGGCAAGCTTGCAGAACAGTGCAAAGACCCTGGAGCAGGAAAATGCTCCAGGGGAAAAAATAGAGTCAGAATGAGAGCTCAAGGGTAGTAAGAGCTGCACGAGGCTTTGGGGGGTCTCATTCATGTGGGGGCCTTTCAGGTCAAAGGAGGACGTTGACGTCTGCTCTCATTGAGCCAGGCCATTGAGAAGCTCCTAGCAGAGGAGTGGTGTGGTCAGGCGGCTGTAACAGGATCCTCAGCTACTGGGTTCACAGTGGACTTTAGAAAGCCACCACAGGAACTGAGACGGGCTATTCAATAATCCTGTCAAAATATGAGCAGAAGAGACCAGGGAGGGGACAATGGGGCATAATGAAAGGAGGCTAGAATTTTAAAATATATTTTAACAGTAGACCAACCCATTTTGCTGATCCATCTGAAAGGGGCCAAAAGGTTTTTGGCCTGAGCAACTGAAAGTCTGACATCACCACTAATGGAGAATGGGGAGAAGTTGATGTGGGGGATGTGCTAAGTCAGAGGTCAGTGTTCTACCTCTGAGTGGAGATGTCAGGGAGGCAGTAGATTACCAAAGTCTGGAGTTCAGCCAAGAACTATTGAGTAATAATAGTGGAGTCACTGGAGACATTAACTCCACAAAATTACCATGCACACAATAATGATTAGAAAACACTCAGACTCAAATAAAAAAAAAATTTCCAATTTAGCATGTAGTTTTTAATATTTCTACCCAAAGAAGATTTTTTTAAAATGGCTCTGTCTCTTCTGGTTGAAAGCTGTTAGTTTTTTGCTCATAGATCTAAGAACTGAGTCTCCTGCATTAGTCAGACCTTTAGGATGTTTGCCTGTTCTCTGGGTGCAATTGCTTACAGCCGTGGGATATGCTTCTTTATTATTTTATTATGGGATGGCAGAGCCACTGAGAGCTTATTGAGTAGCAGGCCATAGGTTAGGCGCTGACTCGTGCCCTCAATTAATGTATACAAAGATGAAGCCACCTACCTACCAAGTGTACCATTGATTGTAATAGCAGCCAACATTCAAATTGTGTTTCACAATTTAGGAGACACTTTTATAGACAGGTGCTAGTATAGTGATTAGAAACACAGACTCTGGAACCACATTGCCTAGGTTTCAATCTCACTTCTGTTACGACTTTGCTGTGTGGTCTAGAACAATCTACCTAAGCTTTCTGTTAAGTCTCAGTTTTCTTGAGTACAAAATGGGGGAAGAACATATGTACCTTCTAAAGTAGTTTTAAGGAGCAAGGTATACATGGGCAGTACTAAGAACGTAGTAAGCCCTTAAAAAAATAGCCTATGAAACAGATATTCTTTTTAATCACATTTACTAATAAAGAAAATGAGTTTTTCATCTCACTCCAGTCAGAATGGCAGTTATCAAGAATACAAGAAACAATAGTGTTTCGAGGATGTGGGGGAAAGGCACACGCATACATTGCTTGTGGGACTGCAAACTGGTGCAGCCAATCAGGAAAGCAGTATGGAGATTCCTTGGAAAACTGGGAATGGAATCACCATTTGACCCAGCTATCCCATTCCTTAATCTATACCCAAAGGACTTAAAAACAGCATAATATAGTGACTCAGCCACATCAACATTTATAGCAGCACAATTCACAGTAGCTAACCTGTAGAACCAACCTAGATGCCCTTCAATAGATAAAGAAACTGTGGTATATATACACAATGGAATATCACTCAGAAATAAAAGAGAATAAAATTATGACATTTGCAGGTAAATGGATGGAATTGGAGAATATCATGCTAAGCAAAGTAAGCCAATCCCCCCCCCCCAAAAAAAAAAACAAAGGCTGAATGGGTTTTCTCGGATAAGTGGATGCTAATCCATAGTGTGTGGGGGGGGGATGGGATGAGTGGAGGAACTTTGAATTGGGCAAAGAGGAGGGAGGAGAGGAAGGGGAGGGGAGGGGGCATGGGGGTAGGAAAGACGGTGGAATGAGACAGATAACATTACCCTAGGTACATGTATGATTGCACGAATGGTGTGACCTTACCTCATGTACAACCAGAGAAGTGAAAATGTGTGCTCTATTTGTGTACAACAAATGGAAGAGCATTCTGCTGTCATGTATAACTAATTAGAACAAAAAAATTTAAAAATAAGTCTCAAAGAGGTTATTTATTAGGACTTACAGTAATAAGCAGTTGAGGGACACACCTACCCAAGAGCACTTGCTTCTGACTCCCAAGTTTCACCCACTTAGAATCTGCTAAGTTTTGAATGTTTGTTCCCCAGAACTCATGTGTTGGCAACTCGATCCCCAAAGTATTGGGAGGTGGGACCTTTGGGAAGTGACTGAATGGATTAATCCATCCATTGCACTAAGGGATTATTGAGGGAGCCGCCGTGTTATAAAAGCAAGCTCTCTGGCACCCTTGCAGTCTCATCATGGGATGCCCTGTGCTGCTCTGGGACTCTGCAGAGGGCCCCATCAGATGACTCACCAGATGTGTTGGACCAATGCTGAACGCCCCAGCCTTCAGAAGCCCAGCAAACTGTTATTCTTTATAATTAACTTAACTCGGGATGTTTAGTTATAGCAGCAGGAAAGGGACCAAGAATCCATTTCCTAGGAGGGGCTTGGTTTTGTATTAGAACAGCCAAACTTTCTCACGTATCTCCTGGAGTCCACTGACTTGGTCCCCAGCCATGGCACTTGAGAAGTAGTGGAAACCTTGGGGAGTGGGGTCTAGTCTTTGTGAAAGGACTCCCGGACTTTGAGGGGGGGAAACAGCAAAAATAACCTTTTGGGGGCAGGGAAGCAGCCTGTCAGGATCCGTGCCAAGCGCTTCGCATGCCTTTCCCGTCAAATCTTCATCACAAACCCAGTGCTAGGAACTTTTCACAAGCCCTCGGTTTACACCCTGGGGCGCAGAGCCATTAAGTAACAGGAGTGGCATGCGTTAGCGGTGGCTTTCCGACTCAGCAACCCTGATTCGAGTCCCCGGGTTTGGGCTCCGGAAGTCTTCCACCTGCTGGCAGTTTAGCTGCATGCAAAATTCGCCATCTGCAGAGGCCGGAGCAGACAGATGCCGGCGCCCTTTCACCCCACCCACCGCGCAGTGACACAGGCAGCCCCGCCCCTGCCCTTTGCTCCTTCCCACACCTGGGGTGGGTGGGGCCAACCCCCTGGAGCCCAACCCCCTGGAGCCCAACCCCCTGGGGCTCTGCAGAGGGGGAGAGTCTCCGCACCTCTCACCCCGCACCCTCCAGGGGGCAGGCGGGAGGTCTGGGTCATTCAAGCCTCTGGCTTCCTAGATCCCCAGGTTCCATTTCCGCACCTCCACCCCGAGAGTGAACAAGTAGAGCTGCTGTCTCGCAGTCAAAGGGAACAAACGACTTCCCCATTCAGACGTGAGACTGGAAGTGGGAAGGAGAGAGGGAACCTCGAGGGGTTGGCCTGAGCTTAGGTTTTGACGTCAGCGATCTAGTGTTTCTCCTTCTCCCTCCCTCTCTCCTTCCTTCCTTCCCGACCCCTTCCTGCTCTCTCCTCTCTACCCTCCCTTCCTTCCTTCCCTCCTTTCTTTTTGAATAGTGCACTGTTTTGCTGCGCACAAATTGCAACACACAGCCTGAGCAAGCACCAACCAAAGTTCTTGCTGCTGCTGCTTGATCCCTTTGTCCACTGTCATGGTTGATACCACATGTTCCCTGAAAGCTCGTGTGTTGAGGCTTGGCACTTGAGAAGTAGTGGAAACCTTGGGGAGTGGGGCCTAGTTGGAGGAAGTGGTTCACTGACACCCACCACTCTCCACCCTCACCTTCTGCTTTGTTCCTCTCCAAGCTTCCTGCCTTAATGTTCTGACCACCACCAGCCCAAAGGAATGGTATCAAGCAACCATGGACGGAAACCTCGGAAACTGTAAGTCAAAAGAAATCTTCCCTCCTTTTTTCTCTGGTATTTTATTACAGCAATGGAAAGCTGACTGATACACCGATGGCAAGGCGACTGAAGTGGTTGAGCTGCATTCAGAATATTTCACATACTTGGGGTATTTTTTGTGGGGGATTCTGATGTGTCTTTGTTGTGACTATTCTGCCCTTAATTAATATATGTTCTAGTGCCTATTAATAACCCTCAGCACACTTGCCTCCTGTCACAGCTCTTCCTGCATAGATGGAGTGATTGTGTAGCTTGTGAGCTTCAGCTGGGTCTCAGTATGTTGTTCTGGTTTGCTCCCTCTTCTGCATCCACCATTCCCAGACCACACCCACCCCTTGCACGTGTCCTTGACTCCTCCAGCTATGTAGTCAGAAGCTTCCCACAAAGACAGTGTCTACCTCAGCTTCTTTCTCCCCAAGAAAGCTCACATGGCAGGCAGCTATGATTGCTCAATCTACTCCCCCAGAAAATACAGATTTTTTGTAGTTGTTGTTTGTTTGTTTTCTGGTACCAGGGATTGAATCCAGGGGCACTTAACCACTGAACCACATCCCTAGCCCTTTTTTACATTTTATTTAGAGACAGGGTCTTGCTAAGTTGCTTAGGGCCTTGCTAAGTTGTTGAGGCTAGATTTGAACTTGTGATCCTCCTGCCTTATCTTCCCAAGCTGCTGGGATTACAGGTGTGCGTCCATGCATCTGGCAAATTGCATGTTTTAATAACTTGCCTTCTGCACATGCTCATCTAAAATCCCCTGCAAGGATACTTCTTGAAAGACTTGGATTGCTTTCCTGCAGGCCGGCAGATTTCAGGCTCCTGATGTCAACCTGGGCCTCTGCCTCCAAGCACAATCTCTCTGAGTTGTTGGAGATCTTGTCTCTCAGCTGGGAAGCTTATGCAAGCCACCATATAACCATTGGGGTCCTGTTCAACTGTGCTCCTGAAGCAAGCCACTTAGCTCTCTGGAGCTTAATGTTCTCCTGGAAAACAGAAGTTCAATTTAGTAAACATCAATTTGATGCCCACCATGTACAGAGAGCCCAGAGTCAGGAATTGGGTATCTAGATGCAAAGGTAAAAAGAATATGGTCTCTTGCCTCAAAAATGTAAAGTCAAACAAAACAGATAAGAATTTTAGAAGTAGAGTAACCCCACAGCAGAGTAAAGTAGATCTGGAAATAAGAACATTCATACCTGAATTGTCTTCTTCATAAGATTTGTTGCCAAGAATCAAATGAAAGCAGGGAAATTTGGTATTCTTAAGCACTTTGCAGTGTAAGCAAATCCTATGTTATTAATTGACTTCTGTAGGAGATACCAATTGAGTTTTCTGCCAAAATTTCTCTTCTTTTCCAAGAATGGCCCCTATATCCAAAAATCACATGGTAACAGAGGTGTCACCTTCTGTTACCTCAGGTTCATTTTTGGCCATCTTGGTTGATTGAACCAGGTGCAGACCCCTGACTCAGGCTGGGCCTCTTGGAGTCCCTGCTCTAGGTTTGGAATGGGAGTGAACTTTATCTCAGTTTGGGCTCTTGAGTGACGGACATACAAACCCTGGAAGCATGGAGAACTGTTTTCTGAAAAGGCAGACTGAAAATTAAAGAATACCAACTTCAGCAGGTCTGCCGCGTGACCAGCACGCTAGCTTCATACCAGAGGTTCGAAACATAGAAGTTAAATAGTGAAATCAAAATAAAGATAAAACTCAGTTTACCTTTTTCTTGCCCAGCTAAGAGACGGCTTCTCCCGGCTCCTGCCTCGAGCCACGTGGCGGTGGCGAGGTTTACACAAGAGACCAGCAGGAGAGAGGAAGAAGCACACCAGAGAGTGGGCTTTTATTGGGGAACGGAAAATTCCATCCAATGAAAGTCAGGGGGGACAGCATTCCAAGGTCAGGGTCAGTGATTGGTTTCCAGGTCAATGGTCAGTCACACCCCCACACAGGCCCTCGCACCTGGAAAGGGTGGGGATAAAGCTCTGACACAGCTGGCCTGAGCGCCTCACACCCAGTCAGGGAGGTAGCCCAATCACATGTGAGAACGGCTTCCCACAAGCAGGGAGAGAAATGTAGCAGAGGTTCAGAGAAGAGGAAAATAAGAGAACAAAGGCTCCCTGGCATTCAGGCCTTGGTTCATATCTGTTTCTGCCTGCTGGAAACAGTACCCCAACAAGGGCCATTGTTACCGAGGACAGCTGTGGTGGGTTTCAATCATATGTAATTAGCCAAGTGTGGTGGTGCACAATTATAATCCCAGTGGCTTAGGAGGCTGAGGTAGGAGGATTGCAAGTTCGAGGCCAACCATCGCAACTTAGTGAGGACTTAAGCAACTTAGCAAGATCCTGTCTCAAAACAAAAAATAAAAAGTAGTGGGGATATAGCTCAGTGGTAAAGCACCCCTGGCTTCAATCCCCATTACCAAAAAATAAATAAATTACATATAATTAAAAGATTCATAATCAGTTCCTAAACTCATTTAATTCAGACTCATATAGAGCAGAAGTCTTCCCTTAGCCCCAGTAAGAGCTATGAATATCTTTGCCAACTATTTACAAGGCTTTTAGAAAAAAGGTGACTCTATCCTGCATGACATAAAGCAGCCACTGGGTGGCAGCCTTCTGGCTAGCCAGCTCTCAAAGCTCCTGAAATTCCCCAGTGTGCCCTGAGAGCACTTGGAAGGCACCTAATGGAGCTGTCACTCGTGGCTGTCTCTGACAAGTTCTGGAGCCTAAGACACTATGGTGTTTCTCTGCCCATCAATCTCTCCTTTTGACAGACACTAAACTCATTCCCTTCCTACACTTACTTTGGGGGAACTGTCTCCACCCCATTCGTATTCTTCTGGCAAGGCTGTTAATCACAGGACACCCCTCCCCTGACCACACAGTGGACCTAAGATCTAAACTAATTAATTGAAATCTTTTTCTGGAGAATTCAAATTTCTATCTGAGTTACAAATACAGAGGAGAGTTGGAGTTGGGTCATCCCACTGCAGTTCCACATAGAAAAGCTTGCCAGGTGCCCTGCTGAGACAGGGGCAGTCCTGTCCGTGGACCCAGTTGTTCCTTTAAATCTGCAGCTACCCATTGCCCATAGCTCAAAAAATGAACATCTTTTGAACTAAATTAGTCAATCAGTTGTTTTTAACCAATGAGTCTTGACCTTGATCCTCTGTGCTTTCCGGAGTAAAGGCCATGGATGAGTAAAGAACACAGAAGGAAAAGAGAAAAACTGCATTGTTTCCCCTACCTAAAATTACAGCCCCAGCCTACCTCATGCCTTAATGAATCTCTAGCTACCATAAGGCTTTTATTTGTGGAAATCTTACACATTTGACTGAAAGTCGAAGCTTATTACAGAACAGCAAATCTGTTATTTCTACAAAGCCCCTGTTAGCTGTCTCTGCACCTGTTCTCTCTTCTGCCAAGCTACCTATGCTCCCTTCCAAAGAGGGTGGGGGTGTGACCCAGATTCCAAACCAGGATGCAAGTGGTACTTAAAGAGACAGACCCAAGCCAGGTGTGGTGGAGCACGCCTGCAGTCCCAGCATCTTGAGAGGCCGAGGCAGGAGGATCACCGGAGCTCAGGATCAGCCTGGGCAACAGAGCAAGACCCCATCTTAAAAAGAGAGAGATAGGCCCAAGTTTTTTTTTGTTATCAATGTCCTTAATGGACATTATATATTCTTTCTAGTCAACATAGTTCTCTCAGAAATGTATTCCTAATATCATGGAAGTTGCCTCCTACAGAAAGACTTGTAGAATCCCAACTATTAGACCAATAATATGGAGCTGAGTATTAGCAGATCTAGAATCAGACCTTAGAACTTATTATTACCAGAACAGAGTTCTTTCCACTATTCTAAGCCTCCTTTCAGACTACAATTTGTTTTCTTTAAATATGAGACTTTTTAATTTCTCTATATAAATGTTTTGCTAAGCAATACATTTTCAACAAACTATCTGCCTGCAGAAACCCCCAAAGTATTTGCTTCCACTAATATGCAAGATCTACACATTATGTAAATTGTGTGTCAGTAGCAATATAGAATCCCAATAACATAATACCATGCACATCCAAATTTAAACTAATAAGAAGATAAACAAAGTCAGCTTCTTGGTACTTGACGGTGGTAGATATTTTTTAACTCACTAAAGTGACTCAATCATGGTAGAATCAAAACCAGCAAGAGGAAATGACAGGGAATTTGATTGGGGCAAGGTGTGTTTAAGGAGACTGCCCAGAGATAGCAAGCTTCCCATCACAAGAGGTTAAGCAAAAGTTGGACAGACAACCATTTGGCGAGGATGTCATACACCAGTGGTTCTCCAGCTTTCAAAAGTATCAGAATCACCCTGTGGACTTGTTAAAGCTGAGATGGCTGGCCTCAGAGCTTCTGATTCGGAAGTCTGAAGTGGGGCTTACGATTCCACATTTCCTCCCAGCGCCCAGGCAGTGCTGATGCTGGTGGTCCAGGACACACTCTGAGAACCACTGTGTCTAGTAGAGGGAATTCAGAATCATGAATCAAGCTGCTTCGCTCCAGCCAAGGGATACAGGGCAGAGTCACATTTCTTTTTACTGTCCTATCAAACAGCTTGAGTCCAGTTTTTTCCCCATGAGGCTGGACCTCTTTCCTGCCTGGGGGCTACTGCTGGTCATAGTCCTAAATCCTTCCCATGTGTCTCTGTGCTAATCTTGAACCTGGGACAAAGAAAGCCACCATGAGGCTGAAGGACACCACCACTACCCCGGTCACTGGCTTTAAGATAGGCTGTCAGAGACAGCTCACACCTGGGACTCTACACCCTCTGGCATCGCTGCCATGGGCGGTGGGATGTGCTGTCGATGGAGGCCATGACAAAGCCCCAGTCCTCTTCCACCCCAAGTGCCTCAAGGAGGGAAAGCCAAAGAATCTGCCATTGCTGCCGGAGGAGCCACAACTGAATTAAAGGACAGATGGCGGGGCCCTGTGCCATTCTTGCCCGCATCTGTGAAAGCACATGGCCAACAATTATTGACCACTCTATACCAACTATTATTATAGTTGATATATTATTGATCACTCTATACCAACTATCGTTCTGACCACGTTACATGGAGATCTCGTTTAGTCCTTGTAACAACCCTATACAATACTAATTGTAGAATGAGGATTTGTGCCCCAGTTCTTTAGCTCTGCATCCCCACATTCTTTATTAGACAAAACATCAGGATGTATTGGAAAAAGAAAGAGGTTGCCTCACCCACCATTAAGCTAGGCCAGAACGCAGCCCTGGATCTTACCATGTGCCGCCACCCCTCCTAGGCCTGGCCTCTTTAGTTTGATCTGTGTTTTTCCGATACACTTGATTATTGCTCCCAAGCACTCTAGGAGTTCTACGTGGCTAGGGCAGAAGGTTTCCACCCTTAATTTTGCCCGTGCCAGCCTGGTGTTGAACCCAACTGTTATTCCAGGGGATGGGAATAGGAAAACCTCAATTTTGACTGCTCCTTGGGGAACCATGATGTTCCTTTCTGCTGGTTGAATTTGTTGTGTTGTGTGTGTTTGTTTTGAGATGAAGGTCTTTCAGTGTTGCCCAGGCTGGTCTTAAAGTCTTGGGCTCAAGTGATCCACTCACCTCAGCATGCCAAGTAGCTAGGGCTGTGGTTGCTTGCTTCCATGCCAGACCTCGCTCTTGACTGGGACCATCTCAGGCATTAGAAGTATCAAATAATGTTAAACCCCAAAAGATATTGGTAGGTTGGCTATTACTAGATCCCTTTATTCATTGGGGGTCCTTGGCCCTCAATGAATAAATACTATTCCACCCTTTTCCCACATCATCCACATAATAGGTGAGACCAAACTTAGCCATGAACTTGCCCTGTTGGCTTCATTCCTCTAGAGTAACAGACCACCACTTGCTTTAACTTTGCCTAACCAAAGAGCCAACTCAATTCTTGCAAAGTCCTTTGCTGTATCCATTCTAGACTCTGGCTTCAGCAGATGACCCCTTTAATGGGCAGTTTCTCTCTCTAAATAACATAATTAAATCTTTACCTCATTTGGGCCCTTCTACCTAAGAATTGACAGTTTAATACTACTATTATTCAGCATCTACCCAACACCAAATACAGGTAGGGCACACTGCTAGGCGCCAGAAATAGAAATAAGATACAACCTCCGAACGTTCTCTCTGACATGCAGATGCTAACTCACAGTAAGGGGGAGCAGAATAGAAATTCACTGGATTAGACAAAGGAGAATGAAGGGAAGTAGGAGGGGATGGGAATAGGAAAAGCAACAGAATGAATCAGACATAACTTTCCTATGTTCTTATATAAATACATCCAGTGTAACGCCACATCATGTACAACCACAAAAATGGGGAGTTGTAATCCATTTATGAGATGTCAAAATACATTTTCCTGTCATGTATAACTAAAAAGAACAAATAAAAACTTCAAAATAAAAAATAAGAAATAAGAGGCTGGGGTTGTGGCTCCGTGGTAGAGCACTTGCCTAGCACGTATGAGGCACTGGGTTTGATTCTCAGCACCACATATAAATAAAAGAATAAAATAAAGGTTCATCAACATATAAATTTTTTTAAATAAATAAAGAAAGAAAATGTAACCTCTCCTATATAAATAGGATGAAACCTACATAGGCTGCAACATCATCCTAGGTCTCCTGCCCCACAGATGATAGGAAGGACACGGGGAGGGAAAAGGAGGAGTCCCTGAGCAGGTAAGAGAGAGAGACAAAAGGAATAGTTTGAAGACTGCTAGTAAAACCAGAGTAGCCTGAAATTAAGTCTATTCAGGGACAGGCTTAACAGGGAAAGCTTATCACTGAAGCTATCAAAATAGACCCACTTACTAAATAGGGAGGCAAACTTCACTCTTGCCAACTCTACATAGAAACATCCTAGAAGAACATATTTTTCCCAGTACGTTCCTCTGAAACACATGATGACATTCCTGTTTGAAGAGCAAAATAATCAAGGTACGGATGGTCAGCAGTTTGCCCAATATTAGAGCAAAGCAGTGCAAACGTTAGAAACGGGTCTTAGGGGTATGCTGGGAACTGCCTTAGAGTCCACAAATGGCTTGTCCTTAGGTCACCATTGTCGCCATCTTTCACTGCATAATAAGCTACCCCCAAACTTGGGCATTTAAAATAATAACCATGTATTTACTCATGACTCTGCACCTAGTCATGAGTAAATACATGGTTGGGGGCTAGGCCCACCTAGTGAGAACTGCTGTTCTCACCTGGAGTCACTCATCAGCCTGCAGTCAGCTGGTAGATTGACAGGAACAGGATGATCTAAGATGACATCTCTTGCCAGAATGGGACCTTGATCCAGCCAATCACATTCAGTAGCTTGGTGCCATATTCTAAGACTGCAGGAGCATACCCAGAGGGCCCTGGTGGAAGCTGCTGCAAAGACACTCTCTCTCTCTCTCTCTCTCTCTCTCTCTCTCTCTCTCTCTCTCTCAGCACATTCAGAGGACAGGTCATGTGAAGCAGCCCTCTGCAAGCTGGGAAGAGGCCCAGAACAGGAACCTGCCAGAAGCTTGGACTTTCTGACCTCCAGAACTGTGAGAAAATAGACTTCTACTTGTTGAGCTACAGAGTCTGTGACATTTTCTTGTGGCAGCAGCAGTAGACTAATACAGGTTAACAGTTTGGGGTTATGAAGCTGCTGTGAACATTTGTGTACAAGTCTTTCTGTGGAGATATGCTTTCATTTCCCCTGTGTAGATACCTAGAAAATGGAACAACTGGATTACATGGTACATGTATGTTTACCTTTTAAGGAGACTGTCAAGCCAGGTGCAGTGGCACATAACCTGTAATTCCAGCAACCCAGTAGGCTAAAGCAGGATGATCACAAGTTCAAGGTCAGCATCAATCACTTAGTGAGGCCCTAAACAACTTAGCGAGATCCTGGCTCAAAATAAAAAATAAAAATGGCTGGGGATATAGTTTAGTGGTAAAGCACCCTTGGGTTCATTCCCTAGTACCAAAAATAAATAAATAAATAGATAGTTGATCAAAACTGTTTTTCCAAGATAGCTGTACATTCTGTATTCCCACCTCCAATAACGAAGCTTCCATTTGTTTTACATCCTTGCCAACACCTGGTACAATCCGTCTTTTGAATTTTATCTATTCCAGTGAATTCATAGTGGAAGCTTGTTGTGGGTTTAATTTGCATTTTCCTAATGGCTAGTGATGTTGATCATCTTTTCATGTATTTATTTGCCATTTTTCCATCTTTTTTTTTTTTTTTGGAACTGAGGGTCGAACTCAGGGCTTTGCAAATGCAAGGCAAACGCTTTGCCTTTTTATTTTTGGTTGAAAGCTAACTAAATATAAATTTGAATAAATGTGAGCATGGAAAGTTAGAATCTTGCTGGCTGTCCCAGTTGGACAGCCCTGGGGGAGACCAGAACATTCAGGAAGAATCCGTGGGCATTGAAAACTCCGAGGCATTGTAAGGGCAGAAAAAAACATGGTGGGCCTGAAGATAAATTCTGTCAGCTTCACAATTTTGTTCAAGTGTAGCCTCAAGGCCTCCCTAACAGTTTTCTCATCATTATCGTTGAATTGCAGGCCCCAGATCCTCCAAGAACCCCAATTCCATGACATTCGCTGTGGGGGTTTCCTGGTTCAAGAGCACACCACTGTATGTCACTGTTGCCTGCGGAAGTTTGCCAAGTTTGTAGGCTAATACAGAGATACCCAGGAGAAGTGGCTCGATAAGATTTGGCCCAGAGTGTTGTCTAGGGGCAGAGCTGAATTCAAAGCAGTGTCTAGAACACATCTTACTAAGGGAGGACCTTGGAAAGGAGGAAAGGGGAAAAAGGACTCCGGAGATGATAACAGTGGGTCCTACGATCAAGGACACTGTGTTCAGCCATGGATAGCTCCATGCCAAGAGAGATAAGTGGGAGAGAGTCCAGCCAAGAGCAGAATAAATGACTAAGGGATGGGGAAGCTGATTTATGAGGCCAATTTAAAAGAACTCACCGAAGCTCATTCATTTAACAAAATGTAACTGAAAGCTAATTTCCTATCAGTGCCTGAAAAGCAATGGAAATGTACACATAATAGATGAAGGAAATATCAAATACAAAAGTCAGCTTGTCTAGCAAACGCAGTAAGTAAAATGAGCATGATGTCTGCATTAAGCAGACCAGTTTTCATCTAAACTTCTCTCTCTCTCTGTTGTGACAAACCTCTTGTTGACAGTTTCTCATTCTCTTCCACATTTCTCTTTGTTCCCTCCATTTTCCTTTTTAAGTCTGGTGAATGTTATAATTATAGGTAAAACCCCAGTTGTCAAGAGTTCTTATTCTTTCACTTTTTTTGGTACTGGGGATTGAACCCAGGGGTGCCATAACGCTGAGCTACATCCCCTGATCTTTTTTTTTTTTTTTTTAATTTTGGGACAGAGTCTCACTAAGTTGCTGAGGCTGTCCCTGAATTTGCCATCCTCCTGCCTCCACCTCCAGAGTAGCTGGGGTTACAGGACTTGAAAAGGGAAAGAATGCATCCAAAGACACACCGCTCCTGGTTCCCATCTGCTTTTAGAATTAGACGCTCCCTCAATCCAGGAGCTCAGGAAAGATAACAAATGATCCTAATTTCAACATCTTAATATAATCACCATAGCCCTTTGGAGCACTTCCTTCTAATCATTTTTCTTACACATTAGAACCACTCTGATCAGACCAGATCATCTCAGTGCATATACTGGAGACGCCAATTTTTGGATGGTTAATTTTAAATGTCAACTCGGCTGGGCCATGATGCTTGGATATTTGGACATTATTCTAGATGTTTCTGTAAGGACATTTTTGGATAAAATTTACAATGATGGACTTTGAGTAAAGCAGTTTGTCCTCTATGATGCTATGGGCCTCACCTGAGCTGTTAAAGTCCTGACTAGAACAAAGGTTGACCTCCCCCAAGCAAGAGGGAATCCTCCAACAGAATGCCTTTGAACTTCATCTGCAACATGGGCTCTTCTGGGTTCTATAGTAGACTGCCTTTGGACTTCAACTGCAACTCTTTGCTATGTCTCTAGTCTGTTGGCCTCCTCAGTTGGACTTTGGATTCACCAAGCCTCCATAAGGTAAGGGAAGGCACCTGATCAAAATAAATCTCTTTACACACATGCACCATACCCTGTTAGTTTGGTTTCTCTGGAAAACCCTGTTTGATATAAATTTATACATTGTTAAATATCATCAATGATATAGGTAAGCATTCAAAATAGTAAGAATGAGATCTTGGACTTCCTCAATTAAGAATCCAGAACTGGGAGTTTTAAAAATCCTACAATTATGAAATTATGGTATGTGGAGCTTTTTTTTTGGTACCAGGGGTTGAACCACATCCTCAGACCCTTTTTGTATTTTATTTAAAGACGGGATCTCACTGAGTTGCTTAGGGCCTTGCTAAATTGCTGAGTCTGGCATTGAACCTGTGATCCTCCTGCCTCAGTTTGTAATCCCAAATGGCTGGGATTACAGGCATGTGCCACCACACCCAGCCAGATAGAAGCTTTTGCAAGCAAAGGAGGCAATAGTTTTTGGGAGATGTATTAAATGGTTCAAAGGCTATTTTATTTGAACTCTGTGAATTAAAAATGAAAAATTAAAATGTATCTTAATATCAGCATGATCACTAATAATGTTGGCCATTTAGTCCTCTGTCTCACAGCTAAAAATTTGCTGACAGGTCTCTTTATTTTGAAAAGGGAGACTGGTACCAATTCTACATGAAATAACAA
Source organism: Marmota flaviventris (assembly GCF_047511675.1). NCBI lineage: Eukaryota > Metazoa > Chordata > Mammalia > Rodentia > Sciuridae > Marmota > Marmota flaviventris. The sequence continues at coordinate 31,979,357 of NC_092499.1, read as the reverse complement.
GTAAAAAGAGATTTTATAAGACAACAGATTAATCACCTCCTCATCAAAATGCCTTATTAAATGTCCTTTTACATGTAATATACTTACATGTAAAAGTATTTTACAGAGACATTAATGACTTATGAACAATTGCATGCTAATAGCTAATAATTATCATTTATTGAATATGTACTATATACCACACTATTTTATATGCATTAAATCTCTAAATCTCATTATATGATAAAGAGTTTGTTTGGCCTTATCCCCATTTCCTGGGAGGAAAACTAAATTCTTATAATTTCCTAAGTAATCAGAGTGGTTCTATTATTCATAGGGTCCTTGAATCATACTATATGTGAAAGAGGTCACACGAGATGGGGTTTGTTCACACTAGAAAGACCAGCCATGTGATTAGAGGGTTGGGGCTTTGAGCTCTGTGATGTCACTGACCCCGGGAGTGACAGGGCTGGGGAGGAGGACTAGAAATGGACTTTGATCATATGACAAGTGATTTGATCCATCATGGTTATGCAAAGAAATATCAATTAAAAACTCTGAACACTGAAACTCAACTGAACTTTCTGGTTGGTGATATACATTGCTTTGGACTGAATGTTTAAATCCCCCCATAATTCACATGTTGAAGCCCTAATTTTCAACAGAATTATTTGGAGGAAGGACCTTTGGGTGGTCGGAAGAAGTGCCGGCTTTGGCTCCACCTTCATGAATAGGATTAGTATTCTCAGAAGAAGAGACACAAGAGAGATCTCTCATTCTGCCACGTGAGGATACAGCAAGAAGGTGTCTGTCTTCAAATCAGCAGAGAACCCTCACCAGCACCTCACCATGTTAGCATTCTGATCTTGGACTTCTCAGCCTCTAGAACTGTGAGAAATAAGTTTCTGCCGTTTGTAAGAAATAAGTTTCTGCCGTTTAATAATCTACCCATCTACAGTATTTTTTAATAGCATCCTGAACTGACCTAGACATATACTGACATGCTGGGAGAATCATGTGTCCTGAGGTCACGGAAGCTCTGCATTTCATTGGGACCCTTCCCAGACATGGCCCTCTGTGTCTCTTCAAAGATTCAGCTGATCCTGATCTGTAGTCTTTATAAAAGCTGTAATTGTAATTTCAGTGCTTTCATGAGTCCTGTGACTTGTTCTAATAAGTTATTAAACTTGGGGGGCATGGTAGGAACCCCTGAATTTGTAGCAGTTGGTTATAAGGATCTTTAAAAGCTCCCAGTTCTGGCGTCTTAATCCTGAGAGCCCAAGAGCTTGTGGTTGTGTCTGTAGTTGAGAAGACTCTTGTGGGAGGACTGTGTTCTTCACCTGTCAATTTTGCCCTAACTTCAGGTAGTTCTAACTGCAAGTAGAGGTCATTGTCATCATCCAACAGAGAAGGAAAACTAGACTTGAAGAAGGAAGGAACGTATCCAAAGACATACAGCTCCTGATGGGTGATACCAGGTTTCTTTTTTTTTTTTTTTTTTTGAGAGAGAGAGAGAGAGAGAGAGAATTTTTAATATCTATTTTTTAGTTTTCGGCGGACACAACATCTTTGTTTGTATGTGGTGCTGAGGATCGAACCCAGGCCGCACGCATGCCAGGCGAGCGCGCTACCGCTTGAGCCACATCCCCAGCCTGATACCAGGTTTCCAAACGGAGTTATCTAATTCCAAAACCCATTTGCCTCTCACTATTTTTCGATGAGATGGGATTTCTGGATTAGTCTTGAGAAACTTGCTATCACATTATCTGTCTCTTGGAATAAACATTATTTATTCAATCTGCAGTGATTTGCCCGCAAAAGATTTACTTTTTCATTTGGAGACTTATGGTCAAAGGCAGTGCCATCTCTGGCTGCAGAACGGTGTCCTCACAATCATTGTCAAAAGGTTTGTGCTACGGGCTGGGGATGTGGCTCAGTGGTAGAACACTTGTCTAATATGTGCAAGGTCCTGGTTTCAATCCCAAGCCCTGAGGAGAATAAAAAACGATTGTGGTGAAGGGGACTCAGGCTTTTGGTGCTCAAAACTTTAGACTCTCAAATCAAAAGTGTTGGTTCACCAAAGAAGATATACAGACAACAAGTGAACTCATGAGAAGATGTTCCACATCATTTGACATTAAGGAAATGCAAATTAAAACTACATTGAGATACCACTAGAATGACAGGTAACCAGTAAGTGAAATAAGACAATATGAGGTGCTAACAAGGATGTACAGCAATGAGAGCTTCTCCTATCTGCTGGTGGTGTTGCAAAATAATACAGATACTTTGGGAAACAGTTTTAGTAGTTTCTTATTAAGTTGAGCCCATACTTACCTTATGATCCAGCAATCCAATTCCAAGCAAAATGAAAACTTATATTTGTGCAAAATCCTATATACACTGTTATAGTGATTTTATTCATATTCACCAAATATGGGAAAAATCTGATGTCCCATAATGGATGAATGGAGAAACTGTAGTACATCCCTAAGATATAATATTTCTCAGCAATAAAAAAAGAACTGACATATCAGTGTTTATAGCAGCATTATTCACAATAACAAAAAGGCCGAAGTCCAAATGTCTATCAGTGGATGAATGGTCTTACAAAATGCAGAATATACATTCAATGAAATTATTCAGCCCTAAAAAGGAATAAAATTCCGAGACATGCTACAGCATAAATGGACCCTAAAAACACGCTAAGTGAAATGAGACAGACACCAAAGGACAAATGATTCCACGTATATGAATTACCTAGAATAGACCAAATTTAGAGATACAGAATATAGAGGTCTATGAGGGGGAGGGGGAGGGAGAAATGGGAAGTTATTATTTAATGGGTGCAGCATTTCAATTTAAGAAAAAGTTCCAAACATGGATGATGTTGATGTTTGGACTGCAAAGTTGAGACAGGAGAATCTCAAGTTCAAAGCCAACCTCAGCAAAGGCAAGGTGCTAAGCAACTCAATGAGACCCTGTCTGTTGAGAGCCACAGCCAAGTTGGAATGGCCCCTGGCATTTTGCAAGAAGTAATGGTTGAGAGGCGAGCCATTAAGATGATGCTGGATTGATTCAATTGTATATAGACCCCTGCTGTCCACCTCAGGTGCCCGCTACTTTGGAGTTCTTGCATGGGGAGTTCGCATTGGTTGGGGAGGTTCCGGGGTGGAGGGAGTTCCAGTTGGTGTGGTGTGCCGGAGAGGGGCTGCGTGGGTGGCGTTGGGGAGAGTTCCTGGGGAGTGTGCGTGGAGTGCTATTGGAGTTCAGGCAATAAAGTTGCCTGTTTGAACATACAAGTGCTTTGTGGTGGTTCAGTGATTTGTGCCCAGCCAGACTGCGGCACCTGTCTCTAAATAAATACAAAACAGGGCTGGGGATGTGGCTCAGGAATGGTTAAAACAATCACTCTTGCATTATGCATGTCTTACTACATTTTAAATAAAAGGACTAAACTGCCGATACCCATATGGATGACTCTCAAATAAATTATGCTTAGTGAAAGAAAACAAAGCCAAAGGTCACATACATTATGTTTCCATTGGTTTCATATTCTTACCAAAGTAAAAGTATAGTTGTTTAGAGCTAGGCATGGGGTGAAGGCTGACTACCAAGAGACACTGGGAAATTGCAGGGATTGATAGAACATGATTATGTGAGGTTTACATGACTATATATTTTTGTTAAAACTCATAGAACTGCACACTAAATAGGATAACTTTCACGGTAAATGAATCTGTCTTAGTCCATTTTCTGTTGCTATAATAGAAGACCAGAGACTGGGTGAATTATAAAGAAAAGAGGTTTATTTTGACACATAGTTCTGGAGATTGGGAAATCCAAGAGCAAGATGCCACTCCTGCTTGACTTCTGATGAAGTGTGGCTTCAACTTATGGTAGAGAGTGGAAGGATAAGCAGGTGCTAGTGAGAGAAATGTTGATATTGAACTCTTCCCAGGAGAAAGCCATTAATCCATTCATGAGGGCCCCACTTCCATGACCCAGACACCTCCCATGAGGCCCCACCTCCCCACACTGCTGCATGGGGGAATGAAGGTTCCAACACACACACACACACACACACACACACACACTTTGGAGGACACACTCAAATCATAACAAAATAGTCGGGGTGAGCCGGGCACAGTTGCACACGCCTATAATCCAAGTGGCTCAGGAAGCTGAGGCAGGAGAATCTCAAGTTCAAAGCCAGACAGCAAAGGCAAGGCACTAAGCAACTCAGTGAGACCCTGTCTCTAAATAAAATACAAAACAGGGCTGGGGATGTGGCTCAGTGGTTGAGTGCCCCTGAGTTTAATCCCCAGCACACTCCCCCCCCAAAAAAAAAATATAGTGGGGGAGTGTGGGCTTTAGAAATTCTATGTATCCTCTGCATCAACAAATGCTAGTTAACATCAGAGAAGGGTAAAGATAGAAGGACCTGGAAGAAGAAAATGCCTTGAATAATATCTCAAAATATGAAAAACTCAACTTGTCCCCACAGTGCTTATGAACGGTTCTCCTGATTGACCTCTTGGGACAATCAGCTCCCAGTTATTTGTGTGCATTGATCACAGAACTGCTTTGGCCTTATGGATGCCACCGCCCATCACGAGGAGGCCAAAGTCCATGCCTGGGTGGTACACCCCCCCCCCCCACCTTCCTGGAACTTTTTATTATGAGGATATCGGAGTGGACCTGAAAAAGGGCCTCCGCCCTGACTAGCTCTGTGCCACACTGAGCCTGAGCTCACTCCTCCTTAGGCACACCCGGCACAGCACTGAGGGCCTGCTCAACTTTTAGTGTCTATGATATAGTTTTAATTTTTTTGAATGTCAGAAGAAAAAAATGATCTTTACAGTAAAAGAAAATGTTTTAACAGTTACTCTAGTTTGGATGTTGAATATCCCTCCCAAAGGCCGTGTGTTAAAGGTTTGGTACTCAGGGCGGCACTACTGGGTGGTGGTGGAACCTCTAAGAGGTGGGACCTAGTGGGAAGTCCTTAAGTGGCCTTGAAGAGGACAGTGGGCCCCTCTTCCTCTTCTCTGTTCCCAAGCTTATGATGTGAGTGATTTTACTTATCATGATGTGCTGCCTCACCACAGGTCAAAAACAATAGGGCTAATTGCTTGTGGACTGGAATCTCCAAAACTGCAAGTCAAAATTAACCCTTTTGATTTATAGATTTATTATCTCAGGTATTTTGTTACAGTAACTGGAAGTTGACAGACACAATATGTAGTATTAAGATATTCACCTTTATACCAATGTAGTTATAAAACATAATTTTCAACATTTTTTTTAATGGAGGAAGGGGCCCCAAAAGGCAAAAGGACCTAGGAACTTTTATAATCAAAATTCAACCCTTCCAAAAGCAGTTCTCAGTGTGCCAGGATCTCACAAAATCTCTCCTGAACAGTTGGGTCAGCTTTTTGCAGCTGATTAACTAAAGGGATTCAAACTGGATCAGATGGTGATCACACAACTCTTTTTTTTTTTTTTTTTTTTTTTTTTTGAGAGAGAGAGAGAGAAGAGAGAGAATTTTTTAATATTTATTTTTCAGTTTTTGGTGGACACAACATCATTATTTTATTTTTATGTGGTGCTGAGGATCGAACCCAGCACCCCGCGCATGCCAGGCGAGCGCGTTACCACTTGAGTCACATCCCCAGCCCCACACAACTCTTTACTCCTCTTCCCTTCTTTTCTGGCCCCCTCCCTCACCACAATTCCTCTCTACACTTCGGTTATAAAACAAAAACCAATCCCCTCTAAGAAGTTATTTCTTTGGGCTATGATATTGGTAATCCATGTACTTTGGGACCAAAGTCTTGTACTTAAATTGAACATTGAATGTGCAGTGTTTCCTCTCAGTTCCCCTAAGCCAGGCGATGGGGGCATGAAGGTGAAGGCCTATGGCCTTCCTCTCCCAATTCAAGTCAAATTACTAACCATTTCAGCAGCTGCCTGGGACCAGTATGCAGAGAAACCCAGAGGATGCATGTAAGGCTTGGGCTCTCCTGGCATCCAGAGAGAGAGAGAAAAAACAGAAAGATTGATTCCCGCAGTGTCAGAGAGACACCTGGGGACTGACTGCTGACGTGAGTGGGCCCAAGAGTTGGGTTTGGAGAGGTAAGTGGGCCCCTCCATCCCCCATCACCCAGGAAAGGCTGTATCAGGTGGTGTGCTGGGTCCTAGGAGAGGCAGACAGGCAGTGGGGCTGGCAGGCTGAGTTCCTTCCTGCTCTGAGAACGGGGACCACTGACTGATTGGGGAGCAGGGAGGCTCCACCTCCCCCTTGCATGACCTGGCAGAGGACCAAAGCTTCCTCCCGGCTCAGGAGCTCCAGCAGCTTCACCAAAACTTCAAGTTCCTGTAAGAGAAGGCACCTGACATGTATTAAGTTGTTCTTGACCTTCCCAAGTAGTGACCTCTTTTCCTAGGTAAGGCATACACTAGCAATCTCATCAAGCTTCGGTGGCTTTTAAAAAGATGAGTCAGCAAGCATAAGTGAGGTCCATGGATGCTGGAAGTCACAGTATCAGCATACTCACTATGAGTGAAGAATGCCAAAGTCTTGTTATGGACTGTTACAGTCTACAGGGTAGGGATGACATTTGTCCACCCTCTTGACCCAATGTGTAAAAGCCTGCTAACTGTAATTTATCCAAATTAGACCATTCACAACCATGGGGAATACAGAGCTCTGTCCCAATTGGCTCTGTGACTGTAGATCATTTTACTTTTTGAATTTCAGGCTCTTCTCTGGAGGAATAAGGACTATCCCAGAAGATTTCATCACACTGAATTGTATTAGTTTCCTAAGCCTACCGCAAAGACACACCCCATAAACAGGAAAGCTGAAACAGCAGAAATCTATTGTGCCTCACAGTTCTAGAGGATAGAAGTCTGAAATCAAGGGGATCTTTGGGATCTCTTCTGAGGGGTGCGGGGGGGCGGGAGTCCGTTCTGTGACTCCCTCTGGCATCCATCACCTCAAGCGTTGCTTGGCTTAAGGAGGGACATGTCCTCCCTGTGTCTTCACATTGCCCTCTCTCTGTGGTCTCTGTCCAGATTTCTCCTTTTTATAAGGACACCAGTCATATTGGATTAGGAATTGGTCTAATGACCTCATCCTAACCGGATCATCTGCAAAGTCCCCATTGTCTAATAAAGTGACGTTTATAATTTCTGAGGGTTGGGAAATCAATATCCTTTGGAGGGGACACCATTCAATCCCTAGGCTAACTTTCCAAAACAAATCAATAAAGGAGAATATATCCATGGCCCCAAAGTAGACTTAAATACCTACGAAGAGGAAGTGGGATGAACGTTGGTAGGTTACCACAGTCACCTAACTTCTGCCTCATGGCCAGGGGTTCCACTGGCTCCTTCCACAGAGATGACAGGACCCACAGCAGGGAGAGCACCCAGAGAGGAAAACACAGTTCCAGAGGCTCCCTCTAACAGCACCAGGAATCCATACCTCGGAGCGCAGGGGTGTTTACAGGCTTATTTGTTCTGTATGTAGAGAGAGCCAGGCGTTCTCACTGGATGAGATGCCAAATTGAGTCTCTTGCACATTTGTTATAATCTAGATCCACCTGCCTTAAAAAATCCTATCTTTATTTTGCCTGCTGGGTGAAAATGGCAGTCTTCTTGGCTCGTCCTAGCCCTCAGACTCTTAGCAATAATGGGTAAAGCTTTTGTGAGCTGCAGGGCTAGGCCAGAACTCAGAGAGTGTTCTGGGTCCTCTAAAAAAGGCCAATTCTCTTTCTTAGCCTTGTCTTCTCGGCCCCAGTCCGCTATGAATTCCCCAGGCCTCTCCCCTTGACACACATGCTCTCTGGAGAGAGAAAGGCAAAGTCTTTGGTGGGTAGCAACCTTTGGAACAATGAGAAAAATTCCTCATGAGAAGACTCGGGACAGACTGGAGCCAAACCATTTCCTTCAGTCCCCGAGCACATGGTTTCTCTCCAGTGACTCCAGCAGTCCAGAAACAGCTGCTAATTCCAGTAAAACAATGTTCTGATCCAATCCCTCCAGCCATCTTTACCCTTTTGTTTTTCTCTCTGGAAGGAGGAAAGAGGAAAAAAAAAATCCTTGAAAAGCTGCCATGGTGCATTATTTCTAAGCGTCTGTTGTAAGAGGTGTGAGCCAAGCAGCCCCTTTTATTGGAGGAAAGAAAAGAGTAAAAATGGAAGAAAGGAGGAGAGGGAAAAAAAATGATGGAAAAGGGCACAGAGAAAAATCTGAGTAAAATAAAGTTACACAACAGAAAAAGAATTGAGCAAAAACATGGCTTATGCAATAGAACTGTGCTCATTTGGCCACTCACTTTGGGTGAGCCAGGATGCCAATCTTATTTCAATAGTTACTTTGGGATATTCTTACTTACATTTAACCCGATCAAAGAACATCATGATATAGAAAAATGATACTGGGGGCTGGGAATGTGGCTCAAGCGGTAGCGTGCTCGCCTGGCATGCACGGGGCGCTGTGTTCGATCCTCAGCACCACATAAAAATAAAATAAAGATGTTGTGTCCACCGAAAACTAAAAAATAAAATTAAAAAATATATATATCTATAAAAAAAGAAAAGAAAAATGATACTGCATAATGAAAATATTAATTCACAAGATAATAAATAGTAACAATCTTATAATTTGCAATGTCTACAATTCACTTAAATGGCATGGCAATTGATAAAATGATCTTTCATTGGGGTGCACTGGTGCACACCTGTAATTCCAGGTACTTGGGAGTCTGAGACAGCAGGATCGCAAGTTTGAGGCCAGCCCCAGAAACTTGGTGAGACTCTGTCTCAAAATAAAAAGGGCTGGGGACTGGGTTGTGGTTTAGTGTTAGAGCGCTCACCTAGCACGTGTGAGGCCCTGGGTTCGATCCTCAGCACCACATAAAAATAAATAAATAAAATAAAGACATTGTATACATCTACAACTAAAAAATTTTTTTTTAATTAAAAAAAAAATACAAAGGGCTGGGGGTATAGCTCAGTGGCAGAGTGCCCTTGAGTTTAATCACCAGTACTGCAATGAATGAATGAATAAATAAATAAAATTATCTTTCATTTCCCTTTCAGATTCACTGTTTGCCCTTGTCCATTCTCTACTGTGCCTTTAGGGATGGAATCAATGCTCACCCTCTAGTTTCCAGGTGGGATCAGCTAAAAGGAAGCAGCACCAGGAGATTTAAGAATGGAGTGACATTGATGTATTTATCACTCTGGGCTCCTTCCCTGATGGGCCACCACAGCTTGGATCTTTCTCTCTACTGACAGCCACAGATCCTGGGAAAGAGCCATGCTCTGGTCTTTGTTTTCCCCACTGCATGTTTTGGGGACATAGGTAAACAGATCCCTACCGTTGCTGCTTCAGGGCACTAAGTTATTCTTTCCCAATTCCTTAAGCCTTATATATATTAGCAATCTCAATATATATATTTAGCACTGGGGATTGAACCCAGGGCCTCAGGCTTGCTAGGCAAGCATTCCCCCAGAGAGCTATATTCCCAGCCCTTCATCAACATCTTTAAAAGTAGATTAATCATTATAAGTAGATTAGTAAACTAAGAAGAGTTTAATCTTCTTAACTATCCAGTATGAATGTGCTCTGTTTCCAGAAACTTCCCTGGCTATTAAAATGGATATTTTTCCTCTTCAGTTAGACTGTAAGTCTTCTGCGTGTTATGTTATTGGATGCTGTGTGTTTCCCTCAAAGCATCTAACATGGTCCCATGTATGGAGCAAATGGGTCGTTCATGGTGTTGATCTCGGGAAGGTCCTTCACTTGGTCTGGCCCCTCTTTCCAATGTTGCACTTCCAGACCCATTTAGTTAATCATATGGGGTTCTATCTATTCATACAAAGTGTGTTCAACATTGTTGCCCAATTCCTGCACTTAATGGGATTTTGCTTCTCACGGAAGGTAATGTGATAGAAGGAAATAGTAGGTGTTTGGAGCCTTTGTGACCCAGACTCAGCTGCTGGCTCTGCTACTTACTATTCAGGTCCCATGAAAAAAGCTATTTAAACTCCCCAAGAACCCTCCTTCCCTGCACCTTCCCCATCATTACCAATGTGGCCAACTGGAGTCCTTTGTCCCCAGTTTGAACACAATGGCCAGTGGTAGGATGAAGCCAGGCTCCTGAGGAAGAGATAGAAAAGACAGGAAGGGAAAATGGTAGATGGCTTAAATTGGCAATACGGCTTATGACCAATATTTAAATATGATTTTGGGAGATGTGGAAGAAAGCGTGATACCTAAAGAAGCTGATGAAAAAACATACGAGAAGGTGTAAAAAATGAACGAGATGAAATATTCCAAGGCTGCTTGTCTGAAGCAGTGGTGCTGTGTTGGTGGGTCCTTTCATTGAGAGCTGGCTTGAAGCAAAGAATTTGTTCAATATAAAAACTAGGACACTAAGTGGAGAACATGGTCAAAAAAGAAACACATGAAGTGACCATGATTCCTTCTACCCTTTAACTGAGTGGGTTTGGAAGTAATTCACAAACTCCAACCAAAACGGTACGTAAGCCGGGTATGATGGTGCCCACCTATAGCCCAGCTACATGGGAGGCTAAGGCAGGGGGATCGCCTGAGCCTACCAGTTCAACACCAACCTGGGCAACACAATGAGAACCCCCATCTCAAAATAAACAAATAATAAATAAGTAGTGATTTGAAAAAGCCCAACTCTACCCTATAATGTAGGACTCTTAGAACTGACTTAATTTACTTTTCTTATTTCTTTTTTTTTCTTTATAGAAGCATATTCTAGTTATGTATCTTTGTGGGGTGGGAGAAGAGGTTTCCAAGCATCCCTGCATGGAAGACAGACTTGGTGTGGACTGAAAGACAGCCCAAGGGAGGAGGACAGGAATGTTAGCACCACATCCAAGACTCAGAGTGTCTCCATCATTGGCTCTGGTTAAGCATGTTATTTCAGGCACTGATCAAGTCTGTGCCTGCCTGGCTGTTACGAAGGATGACTGCAGGGTCACATCCTTCTTCAGACGGTGGCTGTGAGATAGTTCATTGAGATGGTACGCACAATGCACCTAACATTCAGCATATAGCAGGCAATCTGCATGTGTTCTTTATTTTTTGTAGGAGTTTAAAGCCTGTATACAGTTGAGATTAAACACTTTTTAAAAAAATTTTTTTGAAAAATCATTATGGTTGGCATTCTCCTAGTTGGTCATGCCAACTATTGCAATGGCCACAAAGGGTTATTTTCTACCTCCTTCCACTTACAAGGCCTTGATCCATGATAAACATGAAGAGGTTCTGACAATACTCATAATACCAAATGGTACAATGGAGTTACAGAACACAAACATTTAAGTTGTTGGAATTCAACTACAGGCTCAGAAAAAGAAAATAATTCAGATGAATATGTACATATATATATATATATAATTTCCCCCCTACAATATGGCACTTAAACTCACGCCAACTACTTCATCTGGTACTCAACCAAAGAAACAGCCACAGCCATCTGTTCCAGCTCTGGAGGGAAAACTGGCTGTGCTGAATTTACTGGGGTGGCACAGAACCATGTAATCTGTACTGTAGGGTGATTTAAAAGATTTTCAATGGTTATTTTTCTATGCATAAGTTTTTCCATACATGTTGACTTTAGAAACTAAACTCCAAACACTCAACACACTATTATGTGTCATTTCAAATTGTCAAAGCCTGTGTGTTTTGGAAAACGACTCCTAACCAAACCCCGTATTACTCTAAAGTTAATTTGGGAACTGTCTGGACAGCCTCATAGCTGCAAAGACATCTGTATTGCCATCCTCCCTCCAATCAATTCCTTCTGTCAGTATTGGCATTATTGATATTTCGATTTTTTACTTAGGAAAGGAATAACTTGTGAGTATCTGGAGCGCACTATAACCTGTGCTCAGCTCTGTGGATGCAAGAGGGGATGAAACCGGCTTGGTCTCTGGTCTCACAGAGCTCACATTCCAGGAAGGTAATCAGAAACATCGATCAATCACACTCACACATTCACACAGTCATTCACTCAACAAATAATCATTGAGAGCCAACCATGTGTCAAGCCTTTATACTAGACATTGGGATAAAACTGTAAACAAAGCAGGTCAAAATCCTCTTGCAGGGAGTTTACATTACATTATGAAAGGCAAAAAAATAAATGAAGATAAATACGTAAACTACATAGAGTAGTTTACTTACTTACTCATAAAGACTAAGGACTGAGCAGGGAAAAAAAAAAGCAAGAAAGTAGATTTTAAATGGGGGAAGAGTGGTTCATTTCAGATGGCTAGAAGGCCTCTCTGAGCAGGTGACATTTGAGTGAAGAGCTGAAAGAAGAGATGGTTCTAAAGCCCTACAATAATCTAAAAGAAGATGCTCCAGGCAGAGGGGACCATTGGTGGAAAGCCACACAGGGTCAGAGTGGGGGAAATGTATAACAGAGGTTGGATGACACAGGTCTGGTAAGACAGAGGGAGGATTGACTTTTATAAGGTGCACAAAAGGCAACCACTGAGGGATTTTGAGCAAAAGGAGCAGCATAATTCATTATATATATATATATATATATATATATATATATATATATATATATATATATATAAATACAGTCATTCTGACTTGTGATGAAAACAGGCTGCAGGAGTCAAGGGCAGAAGTCAAAAGTTTGGTGAGGAGCCAGGCACAGTGGCACACATCTGTGATCCCAGTGGCTTGGGAGGCTGAGGCAGGAGGACTGCAAGTTCAAATCCAGCCTTAGCAACTTAGCAAGGTCCTAAGCAACTAAATGAGACCCTGTCTCTAAATTAAAAAAAAAAAAAAAAAAAAAGAACTGGGATGTGGGCTCAGTGGTTAATAGAGTTTGGCAAAGCAATTTGCATGAGCTCAGGCAGAATATGATGGTGGTTCAGAAAAAGGAGATATGGAGAAAAGTGGTTGAATTCTAGATATATTTTGAGAGTAGAAGGGATAAGATTTTCTGCTAAATTGAAAGTGAGCAGAGAAAGAAAAAGAATCAGGGATATCATTAGGGTTTTGGGCCTGATCAATGGGAAAGATGTAATTGCCATTAACTTAGAGAATGAACTGGTCTCAGAAGTGGGGGTGAGCTAGTTTAGGCCTTTTTAAAGCCTGGTTTGCCTATTTTAGACATCTTAGTAGTATTATAGAGATGGACTGGAGTCTAGAGGAGATGTACATTGAGAGGCATGAGAACAGAGGTGGAATTTTAAAGCTACAAACCTGGATGAGACCACCAAGGGACTGAATGTGGAGAAAAATGGAAACCTGAAGATTGAATTCTGGAACCCCATAATTTAGAGGTTAAGAATAGTAGAAGAAACCAAGGGGGATAAAAGACTGAGAAGGAGCAGCCAGAAAAGTAGAAAGAAAGCCACAGAATTTTCTTGGAAGCCAAGAGAAAAAAGTGAATCAAAAGGGAGAGATTGATTAACTGTCAAGTTTTCATTAACATTATTGGGAAAGGTATGGGGTTCCATGAAAGAATATAATTGAGGTCATGATTTAGATTGAGGATGCAAGGAAGTGGCATTAAAGCTGAAGGTTAAAGAATGAAGCCCAGCGACCTTCACTGATGCAAGTCGTCCTTGCTTCCTCCCAGTGGGGCCTCTGGTCAGCTCTTCATACTCAATCTATTTGTGGACCTCTATGTGACCTTCTCCATCACAGCCACCATCCCAGACACCTGAGCAAGGAGGAGGCTTACAGGATGGAAGTAAGGATGGCAGATGAGAGAAACTCAGAATAGTGTCCCCAAGTGGCACTTGGATATGATTTCTGGCAATAGGTATCCATTTGGTCCCACAACATAAGACACTGTCATCCATGCACACACAGGGGTTCTTGGCCAATGTTGGTGGGCTACTCTTGCAGATGTGCCCATCAGTGAGCATATCTAGGTATTCACCTATTTTCTTCAGGCAAAAGATCAAGAAGGAAAGATCAGAAAGGAAAAAGAAAATCTGATGACAAGGAATTTTAAATAAACTTATAGAGAAAGTCTTAAAGTCTGTTATCATAGCTATCATTTTAAGAAAAGCAGGCCCAGGTGCTTCTTGCAGTTAGACTGTCAGATAAAATCTAACCCAGCTGCTCTAACACTGATGATCTAAGGGCTGCTTATATCCTCTGTGACCAGGACAACTCCCTTGGGGGGAACAAAACACCAACTCTGCAAAGAGAAGTGTTCTAGATTGAGGATTAGCAATATGATTCATTAGAGCCTCTTTGAATAGAGAGAAGCAAGAAGCTGGATATTTCTACACCTGTGGTCACAACAGCTTCATTCACAATAGGCAAGAGTTGGAAACCACCCAGTATCCATCAATGAATGTATGAAAAATAAAATGTGGTTTATACATAAAGTGGAATCTTGTTTAGCCTTAAAAAGTAAGGAAATCCTGTCACATGCTGCCATATGGATGAATCTTGTGGACATTATGCTAAGTGAAGTGAGTCAGTCACAAAATAGGCAAATACTCTGATTCCATTTATATGAGGTTTCTAAAACCATCTAATTCATAGAAAAAGAAAGTAGAATGGTGATTTCTCAGGGATGGAAGGAGAGGGAGGCAGGGAATGAAGAGTGAGTTAATGGATCCAGAATTTCAGTTTTGCAGGATGGAAGAGTTCTGGAGATCTATTGAGAGCAAGAGTAGCCAACCAACACATAACTTAGTGTGACTGCACTATACTACTTCAAAATTATAAAGATAGTAGACGTGTTTCTTAACTACAATTAATTTTTTTCCCAAAAAGATGCTAGATTTCTGGTTTTCTTTGAGACTCATTCCATCACCCAGTATCAGAAAAGTTAGAACCAAGAGGAACTGGTGAGTCCACATCCCTCACTGTGGTCTGTTCTGCTAACAGATGCTGTTAAACAAATTGCCCTGGTCTGCCTTTCCTTAAAGAACATGGCCAGTTTGACTAGAATATTCAGGAGTCCATCAGATGAATAAATTAATTTAAAATATCAGAAATTAATAATTAACTTAAAATATCAGAAAAAGAAGAGAATATGACACATATACTCTAGGGTTTGGGATATTGAAGTGCCCTGAGAAGTAGGCAGAAAGAAGGTGAACTCTGAGGGAGAACTCAGAGGATGAGGCTTTGCTGTTTGTTATCTGTTTACCATATTAGGTTAGCATTTCTTTTTCTTTCTTTTTCTTTTTAAACAAGTAGTGTTCCTGGAAGAAAACCACTGCTCTAGAGGTCATTTCTAAGGAATGAGATTCCTAGAGCCTTTCCCTCTAGTTTACATATTTCTGAAATGTTTTCATCTTTGCAAGCTGATGTTAGTTTTGTAGTCAGAAGTAATCATAAATTGAAGTGACTTTTCAGACGAGATCCACTTCATGGGCGGTGTGATACTGAAGCCACTTTGCTTCCTATCCTTTGGGTCTCTAGACCTCGGCATGGGTCCTTGCACATTGTAGCCCACAGTTCCTGAAAAATCGTGCATTTAGCATGAATATATTTATTTTCTAATAAGAGGAAAAATTAGATTACTGACTACACCATTAATAGAAATCAGATGTAAAAAACATCTGATTAGTAATTTTATTTTAGAATAGAAAATCTCTCTTTTATATCCAGAACTAGTTTCAAGGATTACTTTGGGTTTTTTTTGTTTGTTTGTTTGCTTGTTTTGTGTGTGTGTGGTACTGGGGCTTGAACCCAGGACCTTGTGCATGTGAGGCAAGCACTCTACCAACTGAGCTATATCCCTAGCCCAGGACTACCTTGTTGGGTTTTTTTTTTAATATTTTTTAGTTATAAATGGACACAATATCTTTATTTTATTTATTTATTTTTATGTGATGAGGATTGAACCCAGTGCCTCATATGTACAGGCAAGCTCTCTATCATGAGCTATAAGCCCAGCCCCTACCATGTTGGTTTCAGTGTTGTGGGTGAAAAGTGTGCCCCAGCAAGTCGTATCCTGCAGTTCTGATACTTAGCACCTCAGAATGTGACTGTATTGGAGACAGGGTTTTTAATGAGGCAAAAAATTAAGTTATTATGTGACTTAATATAATATGGTAGCCATATAAAAGGAAGGGATTAGGACATAGAGACATGATCATTTGAAGACACAGGGAGGAGATGGCATCTATAAATCAATGAGAGAGAGCTCAGAAGAAATAAACCTGCCAACACCTCAATCTGCAACCTGTATGCCTCTCAAGTTGTAAAAAAACATATTTTTGTTGTTTAAGCCATCCAGTTTATGGAACTTTGTTATGACATCCTCTAGCAGACTAAAAAAACCAAGTATTTTTAAAATACATAGATTAGGCCTGTTTTTAAATTTATAAAGAAGTACAAAAATAGTATCCAAAAGAAAAGCTGTGTAATCCAAATGGTCCCAAATAGTGATGGTTCAACGTATGATTTTTCAACTATACAGTGGTGCAAAAGCATAAGACATTCAGTAGAAACTGTACTTCAATTTTATTTTTATTGTATTTCATTATTATTATTTTCGGTACTTGGGATGGAACCTAGGGCCCACTGGCATGCTAGACAAGCACAGTATCACTGAGCTACATCTCCAGCCCACCCATACTTTGAATTTTTTAATTTTGGCTAGGAAGATGCAATATGATCCTCTTTCAAAATGGTGGGCAGCAGCAGAGAGCCACGGCTCCCGGTCAGCCCTGTGATCATGAGGGAAACAATGAATATGCCATAGTAGGCTGTTGTTGCTAAACACGATGATGTCTGGTAAGTTAGTTGTAGTACATGCACTTTTTACTTATGATACTTTCAACTTACAATGGCTCAATGGGTCTAAAACCCCAAGTTAAACTGAGGAACAACTTACACTGTTGGATGAGCTACAAAGCTTAGATGAAACTATTACTTAAAACACCCCAAATAGGCTAACCCATAGATTCAGACAGAGAAAGCAAGTAAGCTACCTATATGCTTTGTCTTGGGGTCCACGTGAATCCTACCTTCACCAGCTTGTGTTTGAAATCCATTTATATTTAAAGGCAGCCCAGGACATGGTGCAGATGTCCAGAGTAAAAGATAGGTTTCAATGCCTGCTCTACTGCCTTTCCTGGCTCATAGTTTGGGACAAATTAATGTAATTGTATAAGTCTCCACTTCCTTATCTAAAAAAATGGAAGTTGGTCAAAGGACATAAAATTTCAGTTGAATAGGATAAATGAGTTCAAGGGATCTACTGTACAACATGGTGACTATAATTATGATGTATTAAATTCTCAAAAATTGCTAACAGTATAGATTTTAAGCATTCTCTCTCTCTCTCTCTCTCTCTCTCTCTCTCTCTCTCTCTCTCTCTCTCTTTTCCTGGTACCAGGGATTGAACCCAGGGTTACATACCATTGAGCCACATCCACAGCCCCTTTATTTATATATTTTTATTTTTTGGTACTGGAAATTGAACCCAGGGGCACTTGACCACTGAGCCACATCCCCAGTTCTTTTTTATATTTATTTAGAGACAGGGTCTCACTGAGTTGCTTAGGGTCTCACTTAATTGCTGACCTCCTGCCTCAGTCTCCCCAGGCATGCACCACAGCACACCTCAGATTTTAAGTATTCTTTCTTCAAAAAAATGTTTGTGATGCAATGCGTATGTTAATTAGCTCAACGGAACCAACCCCCAATGTACATTGTTAGAAATAGAAAGTCTGGTGGTCCCTTTTTAGAATCCAGTATGTAGCTTTAAATGTAAAATTGGGATGTAAGAAAGGCAGCTGGAGGGGAGAGCAGAGTGGAAAGTAACAAGCAGGTAACCGGAGTGTGAAAAATTCACAGCCCCCTTGACAAACAGGAGGTGAGAGGGAGGGTGCTGGTCTGACCAACAAAGATAACCTTCATAAGTGCCCAAACGCACTCAATCCCAGAAAGGCCTCCAGCCACAGGAGAACAAAGGGAGATGGGAACAACTAAAGAAATATTTCTTTAAGTAACCCAATAGGAGACAGTAAAACCTAGGCATCATTCAGGAAGAATGTGCACCTGTAGCACTCAGCCAAGGAGGAACTGGGGGAGGGACCTTGCGCTCTGGGGGGATAATGCTAATCACGACCACTTTAGGATCTGCCTGCTCCCCAGACACCTGATCCTCAGGTAAAGCATACCGCATGTCTCTTAGTCCATTCTTAGGGTTTGGACAGGCGAGTGTGTTTCTCACATACATGTTTCAAAACAATGTGTTGAAAAAGCAAAATTAAAAAAAAAAAAAACATGAGTAATGTTAGTAACTAAGGGTTTTATGAGGCGGGAAAAGGAGCATGGGAGGAAAAGATGAACTCTAGATAGGGCAGAGGGGTTGGAGGGGAAAGGAGGTGGCATGGGGTTATTAATGATGGTGGAATGTGATGATCATTATTATCCAAAGTACAGGTATGAAGACACGAATTGGTGTGAATATACTATGTATACAATCAGAGAAATGAAAAATTGTGCTCTATATGAGTAATAAGAATTGTAATGCATTCCACTGTCATAAATAAATAAATAAAATGTAAAAAAAAAAAAAAAAGATAAAGCAGGCTTGAGGGTGTAGCTCAGTGGTACAGTGCTTACCTAGTATGTCCAAAACCTAGGTTGGTTCCCTAATTCTGTTTAAGGAAAAAAAAAAAAAAAAAAGAAGGATGAGGGTAGAATGAAGGTATGAAGCTTTTGTGTGTGTGTGTGTGTGTGTATGGCAGTGCTTTGGGTGGAACCCATGCCTCATGCATGCTAGGCAAATATTCTACCTTTGAGCTATAGCCCTAGCCCCGGTACAAAGCTTTTAATACAGTATTTATCATATTAATTAATTAATTAATTAATTAAATTTTTGTAGATACCTCTCACCTCTGGAGCTAGAGGAGAAATTGATAAGGAAGAAAATAATTAAAACAAATAGTGATCCTTTTCACTTTAATGAAACTGGAGGGAGGAAAAACCTTAGGCCAATTAAAGAGCCAAGTCATTTTAAAGGATCTGACTTGTGGGGCACAGGGCTTCAAGTGCCCACGTCACCCTGGAATGAGCAAGGTGATCTTTACACACAGCCCAACCACAGTGCTGTGACAGAGAAGCCAGGCAGAGCTCACCTGGAGTTTCTCACCAGCCCTACCTTGGAGGAAGGGAGAGAATGAGCCTGAGAAGCCCCTTCCTCACAACATGAGAGGGGCCAGGCATTTCTCAAACCAAAGGAAAACTGATACAGATATATAAATTGCAATTCAATAACCTAAGGCAGGATTTCATGAGATGGGTTGTCTTCAGCTTTTTCCAATATTGGTTAGGATGCTGTTACCAGGAAATACAGTAAACCAATGCTTCTGAACAGTCCACTCTGTGCATAAGGATGTCCAACAGCTCTTCTAACTGTAGTCTTGTTTTTCAACTTGACCCAGAGCCAATGGTGGAGCTGAGGTAAGTGCTGATGGACACAGGCTACTGCAAAACCAGGCCAGAATAAGCAGAGGACTGATGATGTAGCTCAGTGGTTACACCACCCCTGGGTTCAATCCTCAGTATCCAAAAAAAAAAAAAAACAACAGAGAGAGAGTGAAGGAAAAGAAGAGTTGTTGTTTGAGAGGGGTATCAGAGACCAGGGTGAGTCCAACCACAAGGTCAGAGGAGTGAAGCCCACATCAGAGGCCTGAACTGGGGAACAAGTGAAGTTAGTGTGGCATTAGATTTCTCTGTCACTTCATGTCCTCGCAGGCTGTGCCACACAGATTTGCAGTGCAACACTGCTTTCTTCAAGGAGCTCCCAGGGTTAGGCTGGGTGAGTGGGTAACAATGAGATACAATATACTAATGTGTTAGAATGGATGAGATACATAATGCGTTACCCATAGGGTTTTAATAGAAGATAAGGCTGGCTGCCTCAGTTTCCCCCAAGAGAACAATGGTTCTGCAAACGTAATAACTAAAAGCAACATAAGTTTTTTTTTTTTTTTTTTGTCTACCTTTTCTGAACAAATACTCCAGGAGAACAACCCTGTGATCTTTTGGATTGCATTCTTACATTTATTCATTCAACCAACAGTTTTTGAGCTGTTTTGATAAACAAAGCAGAGAGATATTTTTCTTTCTCTGTTTATATTCTAGCAAGAGAAGAGAAACAATAGGTAAGTAGTAAATGCATAGTATGTTCCCAGGCGATAGGGGCTTTGGGGAAAAAAAAAAGTAGAGTAAAAAGTTGGGGACAGTTAAGAGACAAATTGCATTTTTTAAAAAGGATGGTCAGGGTAGACTTCTTTGAAAAGACAACATTTGAGCAAAGACTTAAGTCACCTGAGATTAAGCCATGCAGCTCTCTGAGAGAACATTCCAGTTAGAAAGAACAACCAGGGCAAAGGTCCTGAGTTGGAAACAGGGTTGGCTCATATCACTTAGCCAATCTGGATGGAGTGGTACAAGCGTGGTAAGGAGTGGGATAAGTGAAGTAGACAGATAGGAAATCAGAGAGGTAACAGGGATGGGACAAAATCCATAGGGCTTTGTGGGACATTGTA
Organism: Marmota flaviventris; assembly: GCF_047511675.1. Taxonomy (NCBI): domain Eukaryota; kingdom Metazoa; phylum Chordata; class Mammalia; order Rodentia; family Sciuridae; genus Marmota; species Marmota flaviventris. The sequence continues at coordinate 31,958,823 of NC_092499.1, read as the reverse complement.
AAGATGCACCTCCAAGTTAAGATTGATAGCTATTGGAGAGTTTTGAAGATATGGGAGACATAAACTGATTTGCATTTAGAAAGATCACTATAACTCTTTGGTTAAGAACAAAGAGTAGGAAGGCAAGGGTAGAAGTAGAGACCAGCTTGGAAGCTCATTCAGGGGACAGACACAGGGTTTTAAACTTAAGTGGTGGCAGGAGTTGGGGAGAAGTCCTTGCAACATCAGATCTTCTAGAAAACACTAGGACCACTCCAGTTGGATTCTGGAGGCTGTCCTTGTTGAACCAGGTGGTTTGTCACTCTCAATTTTAGAAGAAATTGGAGAGTAATTCATTCCAGACAATTAACAAATAATATTAACAGATATGAAAATAAATTGAGAGGTTATGCTGCCTTGGAAAATCACAGTTGATTAAGAGTAAATCAGGCCGGGGCTGTGGCTCAGTAGTAGAGCACTTGCCTAGCATGCGTGAGGCACTGGGTGCAATCCCTGGTACTACATAAAAATTATAAAAGCAAGTAAAATAAAGGTATTGTGTCCATCTACAGCTAAAAAAAAATAAAAATTAAAAATAAGAGTAAATTCCTGAACTTATTTCCATATTTGAAGAAAGTTCCAGCCTCAAACTCATCAGTGTGGAAGGGAACATGGTAAAGATGAGCTTGGGGGTGTGGGGACACGAGGGACTGGACTGGTCTGTGGCTCCTAGGGGTAGGTGACAGCTAGGGGCCAATGATTGCTCATTCACTGAGCAGTCACTGGGCAACTCTCTGCACTAAGCACTGAAGATATTGAGAGGAAAGGCACAACTTGTTCTCAAAGAGTTCACAGTCTAGTCCAAGATGCCACCAGTTAAAGTGTAGCCTGTAAGTAGTAGCATCAGCCTCACTTGGAAGCTGGCTAGAAATGCAAATTCTGTGTAGCTCAGTGGTAGAGTGCTTGCCTAGCACGCGTGAGGCACTGGGTTGATCCTCAGCACCTCATAAAAATAAATAAAGTAAAGGCATTATATCCATCTACAACTAAAAAAAAAAATCAAAAAAAGAGAGAAATGTTAACTCTTTGGCCCCCACCCCAACCTAAGAATCAAATGGGCATTTTAAAAAGAATTCCAAGTGATTCATATAAGTATTGAAGTCCCACTAGCACTCTTCTAGGACAGATGGGCAAATAAGCACAAGAGCACAGGTGTTTCTTATGTAATACCATGTATGCATTCCTGAAAAAAAAATCATAGTTTGCAAGATTATCACAGAGCCTATGGGGGAGACAGTGTTAGGAGCAAAACTCAGAAAATCTACCAAACTTTGAAACCAGAGCACTAACAATCACAATTCAAAGATAATCACAATCTGTGAACCAGGTATGGTGGTATATACCTGTAACCCCAGCTACTTAGGAGGCTGAGGCAGGAGAATTGCTTGAGCCCAGGAATTTGGAAGCCAGTCTTGGCAAATAGCAAAAACTTATCTTTAAAAAAAATCACAATTCCAATAAAAATAATAATTAAATCTATTGGGTTTTGTGTTTAGTATCAGTTAATTTTTATATCTTCAGTCTGGGGGGTCCAGACCTTCTCCTTTGAGACATGGGATCTATCCATAAGCATTTTCATCAAAATTAAAAATATGATAGATGGGGATTCCTGTTATGGTTTGGATCTTTTTTTTTTTAAACCAGAGATTGAACCCAGGGGTGTTTGACCACTGAGCAACCCTTTTTTAATTTTTTATTTTGAGACAGGGTGTCACTAAGTTGCTTAGGGCCTTGCTAAGTTGCTTAGGCTGGCTTTGAACTTGCCATCCTCTTACCTCAGCCTCCCAAACCTCTGGGATTACAGGTGTATGCCACCATGCCCCGCTATGGTTTAGATCTTTACTTCCCCCTAAAAAACTCATGTATTGGGTAATGTAGGACTATTCAGAGGTGAAATGAGTAGAGTATGAGAGCTGTAACCTCATCAGTGGATTGATCCATTTGATGGATTAATAATTTGAAAGGACTACTTTCAGGTGTGGTTGGAGGAAGTAAGTCACTGGGGCATGCCCTGGACTACGTACCATGCCCTTCCTCCATTATGTTCTGTTTCATCTCAGACCGAGAGCAATGGAATCAACTAACCATGGATTGAGCCTCTCAAACTGTGAGCCCCATATAAACTTTTCCCCCTCTAAGTTGTTCTTGTCAGGTATTTTGGTCGCAGCAAGGAAGAGCTGACTAACACAGTAGTTTTTTAAAATTATTATTCATTGTTTTGCTGCAGGAGAAGATGACTTCCCAGCTTCACTGTTGCACTTTTCGTTTCCCCAGGTAGCTTAACTGGTGGAAAGAGCAGGAATTCTCAAAGCCATTAAACTAGGCAGAACTTGCACCATCAATTTTAGCTTGTTCTTTAATGTCTTCATATAGAGCTAAGGCCTTTTTTCTGTAAAAATGCAAGAGCTCACTCTGATCATTCACAAACATTAAGTTGCCGGGAAAATCATAAAATCAATGAGACTTCCATGTTACATGGATTTCATTTGTGTCAGAGAAATGTGCATTAAAGCAAAAAGGATTATAAGTGTTAGGCACTGAATTGTATCTCCCTCTCCCCCAATTCATATATTGAAAATCTAACCCCAAATGTGATGGTATTTGGAGATGGGATCTTTGTGAGACAATTAGATTTAGAAGAGATCATGATAGTGCCTCATGACGATGGGATTTGTGCCTTTGTAAGCAGAGACACCAGAGTTTGCAGTCAGTCTCAGTCTCTCCCCCCACCCCCTCTCCTTCTATTTTCTCACTTTCTCAAATGGCCTCTAGGCAGAGCTGAGGGCACTGAAGACTGGAACAGAGTAATAATAAATTGTCAACTGCTATGGAACCTATTGCTTCAACCCCCCTGGTTTTTCCTGAGTGCAGCGAGGAGGTGTTAGTATGCTCCTTCTTCACATACAAATACAACATGACTTACCCACCCTTGTGACAGCAGGCATTTTCTGTTGAGTTGTTTCCTCCTAAGGTGGTGGATCTGTACTGCTTCAATAAAACTCCTCCAACTCTTCATTGTCTGAACGAATAGATGCACTTACAGGTGGCTGGCCAGGTTCAAGAGAGCAATTTTTAGCCATTCAATGGGCAGAGAAGCTCTCCACATTCTGGAATTGAAGCTGTGACCTTGATCTCATCAGAAAGTGCTTTAACCAACTGAACAACTAGATAAAGTTGGACTTGTCAGCCGGAAGGTTCTTACACAGACTAGAACGTTCCCTCTTCTGCTTGCACATGTATCACTTATGGGTCCCTCTTTGTTCAGTTCCATCTTTGCTTAATTATACTCACATAACACTCTTTAAATACTCCAAATATAATGAAGGAAAGAGAAGGAAATGAAATGGTTCCATTCCACCCCTCTGTGTACTTGAATCCTGCCTGTTTCCTGTCACTCTATCACTCTGGGATTTAGCAAGGTACAATAGAACACAAAATGTGACACAATTAAAAGACAATAAATAGGGCCGGGGTTGTGGCTTAGTGATAGAGCACTTGCCTAGCATGCCCTGGGTTCGATCCCCGGCACCACATAAAAATATAACGAAGTAAAGGTATTGTGTCCATCTACAACTAAAAAAAATTTTTTTGAAGACAATAAATAAAGAAAATTACAAGTTAGTCACTATTGTTTTTGATCTGCATCCTTAAAAAATTCCAGAATAATACAAAGAGGTAAGCATAATTATTACATATGAAAATTGCTGCTATGATTCAAAGAAAGAATTCCCACCCAAGAAATCTGACTCCTGATTCTATAGTTGATTTTGTTTGTTTATTTGCTTGCTTGTGTTTAGTTGCAGGATTGAACCCAAGAATTTGCTCATGTTAAGCACATGCTCTACCACCGAGTGACACTCTAGATCCTCAGAGATTATACTCTTAATTTCAACTCTAATGCTTTCTCCTTTTTTAATATTTATTTTTTAGTTTTAGATGGACACAATATCTTTATTTTATTTTTATGTGGTGCTGAGAATCGAACCCTGTCCCTCACGCATGCTAGGCGAGCGCTCTACCACTTGAGCCACATCCCCAGCCCCTCTAATGCTTTTTTGAAATGACAAAAGAGTAAGAAAGGTGAAAAACAGCAAACAAGAACATGAACAGGTGAGGAGAAAACAAAGTAGGAAAGGATTCTAGTAATTTCTACATTCTGGAAAATGATTGATCATAATTAATACTGCTTTCAAAAGAGTGCTACTTCCTTCAACACTCATTCTGTTTCTTTAAGTCATCGCATTACCTCCTTTTCTTTTTCTAACTTGGTGCAGTGTTGAGAGTAACACTATCTAAATAGCATTCGTTAAATAACTTCAATTGACAAACCAATGGATTTTCACAGGAAGTACCTGAAGGATACTTAGGCCAGCAAATACAAGATCTGTGGCAAGCAGATCTTTTGAATGATATATTTTCCATTGTTTACTACTTGTCTCAAATAGTGAGGTCCTAAGAGCCAGCTCTCCACAGGAGTGGCCTTCATTCACAGTCTGCTGTGCAATGGGTACTGAAGTTGTTCTTCATCATGGATTGATTCTACCACAGCTTCACAGGAGCCTGAGTGGTCTGAGCCCCATCCCCATCTCCATTGTCAGTGAAAGGGTCTGAGATAGGCGGGCATATGCCAATTGGATCAATGAGTGGCAAAGAGAAGTTCTCTAGGCACAGGTGAAAAACTTGCTTCCTTACCCTTAACAAATAGAAAGCTAGCAGCCCCGGGATTACAGAATCCTTCCAAAATCCAAGGAACTTCCCTCAAGATGAAGTCAGCATTGGGGACAGCACAGCAAAGAGATAGAAAAGAAGCCCTGGCTCTACCAATATCAAACCCTCCCCTATGTCTGACTTCCTGTATTCAACAAACTTTTTTAACAGAACTTTATAATAACTTATGTGATGAAAATATAACTGAAAATCACTAAGAAAATTATAAAGTAAAATCGAAATAGAGAAGTAAAAAATTAGTAAAATGAAATAGAAAATCTACAATCAATAGAAGTTTTATGAAAGGTTAACATGATACATGTGAAAGTCCAATTTGATAGGAAAGAAAATAGGCTTTATATGGTATACAACATGATTTTTTCTTGTTTTTTTATTATTTATTTTTTAGTTATAGATGGATACAATATCTTTATTTATGTGGTGCTGAGGATCGAACCCAGCGCCTCACACATGCTGAGCGAGCTGTCTGCCTCTGAGCCACAACCCCCACCCCTGTTTTCTTGTTTTTTGTTTTTAATTTGTTCTTTTTAGATATACATGACAGAGAGTGTATTTTGACATTGTGTATGTTGACATACATGGAGTATAACTTATTCTAATTAGGATCCCATTCTTGTGGTTGAACATGATGTGGAGTTACACGGGTCTTTTATTCGTATATGAACACAGGAAAGTTATGTCCAATTCATTCTACTGTTCTTCCTCTTCTTATCCCCCTTCCTTTGCTCCATTCCCCTTTGTCTGATCCAGTGAATTTCTATTCTTACCTCCCCCCACTTATTGTGTGCTAGCTTACTCATATCAGAGAAAACATTCAGCCTTTGGTTTTGGGGGATTGGCTTATTTCACTTAGCATGACAGTCTCCAGTTCCATCCACTTACCAACAAATGCCATAATTTCATTCTTATTTATGGTTGAGTAATATTCCATGTATACCACGTTTTCTTTTATCCATTCCTCTGTTGAAGAGCACCTACATTGGTTCCTAGTTTAGCTATTGTGAATTGAACTGCTATTATTGTTGACGTGGCTGCATTACTGTAGGATGCTTGTTTTAAGTCCTTGGGGTATATGAGAGGAGTGGGATAACTGGGTCAAATGGTGATTTCATTCTGAGTTTTCTGAGGAATCTCCATACTGCTTTCTGGAGTGTCAACAAACTTTTTTTTATGATGGAAGCTAGATTGAGGTTGCATGTGTTTTCTGTTAATCTTATTTTAAAGCATCCTACTGGTAAACATAAAAAATGGACAGGCAGAGCCTGATTTTTATCCCAGAGTGGTTCACTTGCTCAAGTTCTTGTTTCTCTTCTGTGGCAGCTGCTCCCTTGAAGTGTGTACAGCCTTTCTCCTGCCATGGCTACCTGGCGACAAAGCCCAGACATGGATAGGGCCTGAAAACTCCTATCCAGCCAGCCAGCCAGTTGATGGATCAATAAATGCATATCCAGCACTTACTGTGAGCAAGACATTTTTCTAGACACTATTTCTACCAAAAAGAAAAAGATAATCAAATGATCTCTACTGTCATAGGCCTTATAGGCTCAAAGGGGAGAAAATATATGTACATAATTAACTATGGTGAAATCTATGACATAACTGTTAAGTGTTACTAGAAAAGTACAGATAAAATGCTGCAGCAAAACAACAACCAGACTATTTCCAGTTAGGAGAATTAGGGGGATTTGTGTAGAAAAGATGGATTTTTGCATTAAAACTGGATGATAAATGGGGCTGGGGTTGTGGCTCAGTGGTAGAGTGCTCACCATAGCATGCACAAGACACTGGGTTCAATCCTCAGCACCACATAAATGTAAAATAAAGCTATTGTGTCCACCTAAAACTAATAAATAAATAAATATTTTTTTAAAAAAGAACTAGATGATACAGAACTAGTGCAGAAAAACATGAATATTCCTGGCAGAGTGGAATGCTACTTGGTAACAAAGCCCAGCCGTGGCCCCAATGCCTACACACTCTTATCCATCCATACATCCATCCAGCTGGATGCAAGAGCCCAGCAGAAAATCACAAAGAACGGACAGAGGACAGCAAACTGTAAAATTAGATTGGATCTTGAAAGGGTCACAGATGCCGGATGGGATATAATTCCAAAGTCAAAGCATTATCCTGTGGGCAGTGAGTGCATCCTGAGTCAGAGATGAGCTGAGCAATAGAGTGTGGTTTTGAAAGAAAGGAAGAGTGTTCGAGATGGAGCACAGCAGGAGCAGAGAGAGGAAGCTGAGTGGGCTGGTCTCTCTGCAATCATGAGCCAGGCTGGGGGACACAGGTGACTCTATTTGAGACAGGTCAGTCTAGAATGGAGGTCAGTATGGTGGTTAATGTTAGGTGTCAACTTGGTTGACTGAAAGAATATCTAGGCTGGGGTTGTGGCTCAGTGGTAGAGCACTTGCCTAGCATGTGTGAGGCCCTGGGTTCAAACCTCAGCACCACATAAAAACAGATAAATAAATAAAGTTATTGTGTCCAACTACAACTAAAAAAGAAATTTAAAAAAAGAATATCTAGAAACCTGGAAAAGAATTATTTTGGGTTCATCTGAGGGAACTAGGTGGAGAAGACCTGCACCTTCAGTGTAGGCAGGACCCTCTGATCAGCTGGAGTCCTGGAGAGAGAAATACATGAGTTTGTACCTGACCTGGAGATTTCATCTCTACCTAGGACATCAGAACTCCAGGCTTCCTGGCCTTACGACTCTAGTGCTTACATCTGAGGCCCTCTCTCTGGGTATTTGGGCTTTTGGCCTCAAACTGAGGGTTACAACATTGACTTCCCTCAATATGAGGACTTCAGATTTGGACATCCCAGGGTCTCCAGTCAGCAGATGAACTATCATATGACTTCTCAGTCACCATAATTGCATGAGCTATTCCCTAACAGATCTCCTCTCGTGTATCTATATGTATATTTTATTGGCTCTGTCTTCCTGGGGAACCCTGACTAATATGGGCAGTTTCCCAGAATCTGGGAGTATCAAACCAGTCCCTTGATGGTCAGGCCCAGCCTGCACCCTTATGAACACTGAGGTCAGGAAACCCCTGGGTCAGAAACATGTGGAGCAACATGAAATAGTGAGCACCTTATGTATCCAGGTCCACAACAGGTGAGCACGTGAGTGAAGAACACAGACCTAGAAGTGCAAAGCCTGAGAAGGACAGGAGAAGAAAGGCTATTCAGGAGCAAACCGGGCAGTGGCATAAAAGGGCCTGGTAAAGGGTCAAGGCAAAGGGCCAAGGGACTAGGCAAGGAGTCAGGACAACAGCTGTGTTGTTTGAATCCAAGACGATTGTATCTGCTGTGTAAACGTAGGTAAGCCACTTAACCTCTCTGAGGCCTCTATTTCCATGACTAAAAAGGAACATCATAATGTCTGCCTCACAGAGTGTTTATAAGGAGTCTAAATAATGTATGAACAGTGCCTGGCACTTGGAGCACTCAATAAATGAAAGCTATTGTTATCAACATCATTCTCATGATTTATAGTGAACCACTGAGATTGCTTTGGCTCAGGCGAGTAAGATAAAGCTAGAGAAGCAATTGCCAAAAACAGAAAAGCCAGGAGGGGGAGCCGGGCCTCTCTAGCACCAGTCAGAAATTTTTGTTTCTGTCACTGAAGCACGGGCTATTTCAGATTGTCTATTTGTCATTTGTTCTGGTACTTCATGATACTAACACCACTGCCCCCATAGTCACCATTCTCTCCAAAATAAATAAATAAATCAAAAGAATACTAGATTTCTGCTAAACCAGCCACACGGCCTGGGTTTGTGCATCACACATCCTTTCATCTCTTCTGTGGAGTGAGCTGTAATCCATGTTTGAGGGCATGGGGCAGACAGCCATCTCCGCAGTTCCTGGCCAGGTCCCGTTTGGTGAGGGAGGTCAAGATCAGTGAGGTTAAATGATGACAAAGGACATGAGGATGGATGGGGTGGGCAGGGAGACACAGGCGCTTAGGAGTGATGGTGTTTGTGATCAGAGACCTTGACTGACACAGCCTCGTGTTAGGGGAGGCTGTCTGGGGTAGAAAGCCAAGGTCACAACCTTCTGCCGCTTCTGAGGAGTGGCAATGACAGTATATTTCACTAGATGGGGAGGTTGAGTCCCGTGATCCCATATGTCGCCAACTGATGGGGTTTGTCTGCTCCCTTGACATGGGTTTTACCCAGCTATCAGCACCCAATCCAATAGTAACCAACATTTATTAGGCCCTTACTGCATGCCAGGCTACAGATAGCATGCTGGGCTAAAGCGTTTATATATTGTTCCATTGAATGCTCACCATGACCCTATGAAGTCAGTATTACTGTTTGCTCATTTAACAGATTAACAGGAGCTCAGCAAGGTGAAACAAACTTGTTTAAAGTCGCACGGCTAGCAAAACCGTTAGGAACCCAGGTTTGGCTGATTTAGATTTCCAGCTCCTAATGAGAATGCTACCTGGTGCTTCTCACATTTCAATCTCCCTACCTTAACTGATTTGGAAACGCAATTGCATCTGCAGAATCCTTCACAGTAGAGCCTATGGTAGTGTTTGAACAACTGGGAGGGGTTCCTGGATTCCAGGGACAGGAGAGCTTGGCCTGTCGCAGTATTCTACCTAGTGCAAAGTGTTTTAATTTTTCTGGATGAGCTACATTGTTGATTGATCAATATTTTTAGAGTCATGAAAACCGAGACTTTCTAAGCTACCTCATTTTTTCTTTCATTTCTGCTCTCCTCTTTAGTATACGATTTACCAACAATGATTTTGAAATAAAAATGGACTGTCCATTTCCAGTAAATAGAGCTAAGACCTTTTTCTTGCTTGTTGTGTAAACTGAAAGTGTAAAATACCAACTGTATCGTTTGGGGGTTTTCACTGACTCATCATTAGCAGTATCCAGGAAGAAGTCTCTAGATGTGGTCATTTGTGCGAAAGGCAGCCCTTCTTACCACATTCTTAGTACTCCTAGATGACGTGAGCCCACAAACCTGAGTTCCTGAATTTTGAGGATGTCAAAGATCTGACTAAGACCACAGGAATCAAGCCCGTCTTTTCTGATTTCTAGCCTATTCTCCTTCCAAGCACTGTCCTATGGGTCCATAGCTTAGAAAATGTTCACCCAGCATTGTTTTCCCCATTAGATTCTAAGAGAAGTCCAAGTAGGAAGTGGGAAGCCACCAGGGAAAGGGGCTCTCAGGGTTTTTCCAATATGGGGGAAGTTCTTCTTTCCTCAGGCAAAGCAGAGAAACAAAGAACACATACCTCCTGTGGATTCTGGATTTGGAAAGTGAGGCTGACTTGGTCCATTTGGACAAAACGCCACAGCCTGGGTGCTTATAAACAACAGAACTTTCTCTCTCACAACTCTGGTGGCTAGATGTCCAGGATTAAGATGCAGCAGGTTTGGTGGCTGGTGAGGACCTGCTTCCTGGTTTACAGACAACCATTTTCACACAGCAGAAGGGACAAAGGAGCTCTCTGGAGTCTCTTTTGTAAGGACACTAATTTCATCTGTGAAGTCTCCACCCTCATCATCTCCTACAGTTCCCACCTCCAAATATCATCACACTAAAGATTTCAACACATGCATTTGGAGGCGGGGAGGGGGCAGCAAACATTCAGTGTATGGCTATGGCCAACAATAGCCCCCCATGAAGAGGATATAATACTGGTGATTCTGCAGTGCTATTCTCTTCAGTACCTTCCAAGCAATTACACAGCAAACAACAGTTTTCTTAGCCTGCTCAGCACAGAGCACAGTGAACTAATGGCTCTAGGAAAAGCCAAGTGTCCACTGCAACCTCCAGCAGAGAGAGCTGGTCATGATGTTGTTTCCTCCAGAGTATAAAAGGCACAGCTGAGGTGATTGTTCTTAACTACATTTTGGCCAACACATAACAAGCTCTGCTTTGCATTTTTGGTCCCATGACATCATTGTTGAAATATGAATCATAAAAGCAGTGCATTTCTGCTGTGCCTGCTGAGACTTGCTTTGTCACCCTCCTGTTCCAGCATCAATAAAATGATGCTGTCATTCTGGCTGGGAGGTATTTTGATTGTTCCAGACAGAGAGCTGGCTGATCACATTGTGAGTGTGAGTGTATGCGTGCACGTGTGTGTGTGTGTGTGTGTGTGTGTGTACATTTGTGTGCATCGTGCCTCCCTTCTGGGGCTGACAAAAATGGTCTCATTTCAGCAATGGATAAATGTATTTTGATGGTAACTGATTACTAAATTGGGACTTTCAATAGAAAAACTTCTAGCATCGTGGCAATTTACTAACAGAGAATTCCCTACTAAAGGCATCATTAGCAAAAATCCTGTACCACTAGCTTCTAAATAGAAGCATAAATGTAGGGTAGTAAAGTAGAGACTAGGAATAAAATAAGAGGGTTGTAGAAAATGATCTCTAAGGGCTCCTTTGATTTAAAGAAAATTCCAAGCTTAACTTTGGGAGACTTAGAAATGATGATAAATGCCTGAAAAGGAAGAGTATAAATTTAGGAAGGAGTGGAAATCTTCTCAACTGATATATGCATTTGCGGATATGGGTGTTTGCACGTGTGTGTGTCTGCTGTCTCCCTAACATTAGAGGAGTGTGAGTTTTTTAAAATCTCAGAATGATGGCTCAGGTTGATGGCAGAATGGGAAGTACTCAGAGACCTGCCAGAAACCCAGGAGCAAGGCAGGCATTCCCAGAAGGTCTTGGCAGCAAGAGTCAGACTGAGAAGCAGGCTGGCCCACCAGCACCAGGGAGGATGAGAGATGAACTAAGGTGGATAGAGCGTAGCACAGGGGTCTGGGAAGTCATGAAATCCAAATTGGCTTCTCTGGGTAGTAGGCAGCAGGGACTGCACTCTGGACTTTACAAGGATTAACAGGAGCCAGGCACAGTGGCATACAACTGTAATCCCAGTTTCTTGGGAGGGTGGGGCAGGAGGATTGCAGTTCGAGGCCAGCTTCAGCCACTTAGCCAGGCCCGTCTCAAAATAAAAAATAAAGAGAGCTGGGGATGCAGCTCAGTAACAGAGCACTCCTGGGTTCAATCCTCAGTATTGAAAAGAGAAAAAAAGGAAGATTTATAGGAGCAAGAGCATGATATCCAATCCAGAACAAATGGGATCCGTACTGGCAAGGATCACCAAAAAAAAGACCTAAAGACAAGCTGTTAGGGACTTGATCTCCAGGCATACAGTGGCTGTAGAATCAGGGAAAATGTCTGTAATGGTCCAGCAGGCTGATTTGATGCCATTCTTTTAAGGAACTGATTGAAGTCTCCTTAAATTCTCCCAGATTCTAGAGATACTATAGGGCCTAACTGGCTCCCAGATAGGCTAATTGCCAAATTATAGAATTAAGCAGGTGATTCCAAGAAGTGTAAGGTATAGCTCCTGTCCCCAAGCAGTTTATAATCTATTTGAGAAGAAGAGTTGGCACACATGAGAGAGAAAAATATGTCTGTGTGTCCTTCGACTGTGTTATGCATAAGTAGCAGATGTTAAGAAAAATAAAATTTAAGGGCTAGGGATGTAGCTCAATGCAAAGTGAGTGTTCAGCATGTGCAAGGCCCTGGATTCAATCCCTAGCACTCAGTGGTACACACCTGTAAGTAATCCCAGCGGCTCAGGAGGCTGAGGCAGGAGGACCAAAAATTCAAAGCCAGCCTCAGCAACTTAGGGAGACCTTGTCTCAAAACTAAAAATAAAAAAGGGCTGGGGATATGATTTAGCAATTAAGCAGCACTGGGTTCAGAACACCATGGAAGAGGTGAGGCCAGTGGGGAGTAGGGGTGGGAGTGGGGCAAGTGGGGTAGTTTTTTATTTTGGGTTTTTTTTTTTTTTTTAATTACTAGCAAAGAAGCAGATTCTGGGCCCTGAGTGAGAAATGTTCATAGCGGTGTAAAAGAGAAGGGTTAAAATATATATATATATATATATTGAAATATCTTTCTCATCCTGTTTCTACCCAAGCAGGAATAGTTGTGTCTTTCATTCCTGCAAGGACAGCTGGTAACGTAGCCTCTAGTGAGCACTTAGGAAGTAGAAGATAAAGAAAGGAAGTGGAGTTTGCTTGATAAGAGAAGAACTTGATTAGGACTGGGGCAGCTCCCCAGCCTCCTTCTCTGTGGCTGAGTGGGCTCCAGTCTCTAGGTAATCTGCCTTTGACTTGCAAGCGTGCCAATCTCAAGCCTCCAGGGCATTTCTCTGCATGCTTCCCACTGTGCTCCCCATTCTTATCACCCCACTCCTCATTTTCCTCCCATTTGTTTAGTGACTACCATTGAATCAGATTGTCCTATTAATGAAAACCCTTGGGATCTGGGAGGCTTAGTCAACTCTCCCCCCCACCTATGACATAATGATACACATTGTGCTCTAATGCCTCTGGATCCCACTGCTGACAGCTTAGGTCACCTGTTTAGCATAGTCAGGATGAATGTCACCATCAAGATGATTACTCTATTTTGAGGAGGATGAGTCAACTCAGCATTTTTATCTACCTTCGTGACTTTTACTGTTACAAAAAAATAAAACAAAGTTCACATGCTTCTGGAGTACTGGCAGTTGCCTTTCCCTGTCTGCTGCTACTTAAGAAATTCCTCATGGTTAATGTCAGAGCCCCGGATACTGGCCCATGTTGCTGAGAAAGGAACTAGTGTCAGAGTCTTGGCTCTTAGCTGTTGTTTTATTCTGCAGAAGTGAGAAATCTGAGCAGGGATAATCCCTTTCCTTTGGCAGCAGTTTAAGCAGACCTGACATTTGGGTTGGAAAAGTATACCAATTCACCCCAAATTAGAGGAATTAGTTTCAACTTTAAGAAAGTAGTGTAGTATATTTATTGTACCAGTAAAGAGCCTCTTCCATGGGCTTGTAGCAGGACAAAGGCAGACACCATCCAGAACTACCCCACCAACTTGGTGACCTATGCAAGGTGCTGGTGGTAGTGGGAGGTAAGGACAATGATTGAAACTTGTCTGGTAATTTACGGCACGTTGCTTTCAACATTTTAAAATCCTCTCAATAAGTCTGAGATAAAGGGGTTGTTTCATTATGCATTCTACAGATGAGGAAATAGACTCATGTTCATAAGCAACAGTCAGTGAGTTACAAGTCAGAAATGAACCCAGTCTTTCTGAATCCCAATCCTACACCCTTACCAATAAACCAGAGATGCTACTCCCCTGTTTGGCAATCATTTGTAAGATGTGTCACATGATAATTTATTATTAACAAAAAATTATGCGGAGATGCTACTAGATCAGGAGTAGGATGGTTTTTTTCTCCTTCAGAAGGTTGGTATAAAGGTGGGAAAGGACTCAGTGAACCTTGAAGGACTGTGGAGATCAGAATGGGTGTCCTGTCACTCAGGCACTGCTTTACCAACCATGAAGTGATCTTCAAGTTGGAACAAGGAGCAGAGCCTTGGATGGTAGAGGAACCCCTAAGCCAGACCTTCCCAGATGTCCAAAAAAATGGACGACCAAATTGAGAGGAACCAAGAAAACAAGACAAACATTTGGGGCAATTTGTAATCAACAATACACATTAACCAGGAACAGAGTTGAATTAGGAGAAACGTTAACTTTGAAGTCAAAACATATTTTAGAAGTGATTATAGAGAATAGAAGCTATTCAGTAATGTTGCCTGCGGAGTTTAATGTGTATCAGAACATGCTTTTTTGTATTGAGCCTGGTGAGGTGCATTCTGGAGAGAAATCTGATACTGATTATAGACCTGGAAGATTCCTCAGGTGTCCTGAGCATTTTAGCTAGCATTACAGGACTCAGATTGGGGAGTGGGATTTTGAATGTAGCGGACAAAGGAAAGCTTTTGGCAGAGAGGCGGTACTGAAACACAAGGAAAGACCTCTAAGTTTAATGAATATGAGAAAGTCTGTAAGTCAGCTGTCCTCAGTGAAGAGATAATTGAGGCGGACAAGACAACTTTCTATAAAATGTCCAATCTTAGTAATCTGCAAATATACACAGGGAAGAAACTCTGAATGTTAAATGTGAGGAAACTTTCAAGAGCAAATCAGCTCTTGGAGTGTGTCAGAAGACAAATACAGTGAGAAATCCTTCATCTTCCAGTCAAACCTCACTGTCAGAGAACTCACCCAGGGGAAAGCCTTATGGGTGTAATGAACGTGGGGAAATCTACAAAGAGCCAACCTTCTCTGTACATTAAAGAATACAGAGAAAGTCCTTATAACTAAACTTTTTGCCAGAAAACTAACTTAAGCAAGCACCAGAGAACTCAAACAGGGGATAAATAGATGTAGAAAATGTAGGGTAAGTTTCCACCGTCATTCAGCCCTCACTAGACATCAGAGAACTCCCATGGGAAAAACCCTATGAATGTAATGAAAATGGAACTCACACTAAATGGCAGTTCTGTATGGCAGAGACAGCTATGTGTCCTTCAGATTCTATCTTCTTTTCTCTGGACAAAACCTGCATTTCTTGGCCACCCTTTCATGTGGTCAGGCCTGCATGACTGATTGGATATGAACAGATGTTATGAATGTCATTTCCAGGCCTGACAACAACAACAAATATGCCCATGCTGTCCTCCCTGGCTTCCTCTCCTTGTGTCCTGAAGTACAGATGACCGTGGGTGACCTTGGGAGCCAGTGGTTGGAGAATGCCACCATGGTTTAAGACAGAAGAAATTGGTTGAAGAGAGCAGAGTGTAAACAAGCAGTCTGTAAACAAGGCAAGATGGCGCCTGGCATTTTGCAGAGGGAGTGGTTTGTGAAGTAACGCCAGCGAGCCATTAAGTGTGGAGATTCCTTATTGGTTGACTGCTGTATCTAGTTTATGTTAATTAAGATAAGCTGTGTGGAATGTATATATACCTCTCCTGTCCTACAATAAATGGCTCCCACTCCTGCTGTATCAATGTCCACAAGTTGCTCGTCACCCCCCACACACCCCCACCCTGGTTATTTTGCTGCAGCCGGACTGCAGCAGAAGAGATCTTCCCACCTCTGTCCTCAGCCCCTCCATTTTTACCTTATGTGTGAAATAAATCCCTTCTCTGTTAACCCATGATTGCATGACAGCATAAACAACCCACTGTAGCTAATTCACTTAGTGAACTTTTGAGGGTAATTACCAGTTTTTTACGTATTAGAAAATTCACACAGGAGGAAAACCTTCTTCACCTCAATTTAGGAAGCAGTCAACTCACAGGGGAAAACCATGGGGTAATTTGGGAAAGCTCACAGACAGGAACAACTCATTGAACACTGAGAATAAAGTTCATCTTTATAAATAACTTTATAATAAACTATGTCAAAGCTTTTTAAAAAATTATGCAGATGATTTTTTGTTAATAATAATATACATAAGAACCACAGCTATACATAAGAATCATAAATCACAATGAGTAATGTGTCTCTCATTTGTTCACATTCAAATATATATGTTTTTTGAGCCAAGAGAATGAATCAAATTGCACAAGCACATCTATGCAATCGCACTGCAAGACCATGGCTGATGGAAATAACAAGTTTTGGGGCCCTCCTTGACGTCCCTGCAAAATACTGAGTATCTCAAGTTTGAATCTGTGTTCAACGTGAGTGTGCTGGTTATATGCATGCCATCCATTCTGAATATCTCCAAAAGACAACAAGGAGAATGTGGTTTGTCAGGCATCTTCTACATAACTCAGTCCCTTTGAGCCCCTACCATGTATAAAAACTGTACTCAATCTTGTTATGGTTTGGATGTGAAGTATCCCCCCAAAGCTTAAGAAGGTTCTGAGGAGAAATAATTGGGGAGTGAGAGTCTAAACCCAATCAGTGAATTAATCCCCTGATAGGGGTTAACTGAGTGGTAACTGAAGTGGTAGGGTGTCGCTGGAGGAGGTGGGAATTGGGGGTATATGTTTGTATCTGGCAAGTGAAGACCTCTGTCTCTGCTTTCTGATCATCATGTGAGCTTCGTCCTTCTGCCACACTATTCGGCCTGTTCTGCCTCACCTTGAGCCCTGAGGGATGGAGCTGGCCTTCTATGAGCTAAGACCTCTGTAACTGTGAGTCCTCAGATAAGCCTTTCCTCCTCTACAATTGTTCTGATTGGGTCTTTTAGTTGCAGCTGCAAAAAAAGCTAACTAAAACACATCCCGAATACATACTAATGTCATGATGTTTTGCTTACAGGGAAAATTTGTGTAGCTAACTCTAACTCTTTTTTCTTTCTTTTTTTTTTGAGACAGGATCTCACTATGTTGTCCTATGTCTGGCCTCAAATTCCTTGGTTTAAATGATCTTCATGCCTCAGCCTAGCTATACAGCCTACTGTACCTAGCTATACAGCCAACCCTTAATTCTTTTTTGTACATAAGGTTTAAATTGCAGTATTTAATTAATGGCAATTCTATTACCATGTCTATATACACAGCCTATAGCAAGCTGTCCTACTATTAATTACACAAACACGATGCAAATATTCTTCAAGAACGGGGAACTGGTTGCAGCGTCATTCCTGGTCACTCCCCAGAAGTTCAGAGGGTGTATGATTTAGTGTGGCAGCAGAAACACACAAATTGGTTGTAGAAGACATTTTTACAAAATAGTGCTATTACACTTTTTTTTTAGATTAAAAAAGGGCACATTTTGATGCATGAACACAGGATATGAGTGTGCACTGAATAAAGATCTATATCTACACCAGAAGTTCTTAATTGGGTTGAGAGGTAGTTTTTGTCCCCTAATGCAATGGTTGTCAATGTCTGAGGACATTTTTGACTTTCACAACTTGAGGATGGTGTGTCAGTGCTATTGGCATCTAGTGGGTAGAGGCCAGAGAGGTTGCTAAACATCCTACACAATACACAGGACGGCTCCCATCCCCAGCAACAGAGTTATTTGTCCTCAAATGACAACAGAAGCTTGGAAGCTCTGATCTACACTGACACTAAAATGATAAGCATGTTGGTAGATATCAATATCTGATTCAGCTGAGAAAACTACAAGTGGGTTCAATCAGAAGGAAAACAGTCTGTTCCCGCAACCCAGACATCCCTATGTCCTTCAGCTTTGGAGAGTCAGTGTAGCTCAAGATAGGGCCCTAGAAAGGCACTCCCAATAGACGCTGAGGGCTTGCGGGCAGCTTGTTTTGGCTCTGGGCTATGGGTGCCACTGACCTTACTCACTGCTATTGCCTGTTGCTTTCAGCTTCTGCATCTGCTGCTCCCTTCCAGAATCATTCTGTTTCACAATGGATACCATTCCTCTTTCTCCCTCCCAGAAAAACATCTCTTACATATGCTCATAGTGGGTTGCAAACTATTGCTGACAGTTCAGGGTTATTTTTAAATTTCTCAAATCTTCCTTACCACAGAAAATATCCTACTGCCCATGAACTTGCATAAGATTTAGCTGTCCTATCCAGTTGCCAGAGTTCCTTACCCTCTCACATGTCTCTCCTCTTTTTCTGATCCTTATGCTGTCTCTTGTGAAGCCAGCTAAGAATTCACAAATTCCTCTTTCTACCTTATGCAAAGCAATTTAGCCTTCTTCGTTTCTCTTCCCCTGTTCTGGGTGGGGTGGGGGCAGGATTACTCAAGCAGGAACATCGAAGTACTTTCTTAGACAAACAACTGCAATCATAAAACAAAACTCATATCCCATGGGGTAAATTATGCCCCTCTTCTGAAGACAACATGTAAGTACTCTACTTGTTTTACATGGAATTTTATATAAAACGATTGTCTTCTCAACACGCCGGGAAAAACAGTGTCGTGTCACTCTTAGGAACAGCGGGCAGGCACTGGAGTAAGACTGCTTGGGATTTGAATCTTGACCCTGTCATCTAATATCCACATGCTTTATAGGTGGGATCTTGAATGGGCCCCAAAGGCCTATATGTTAAAGGTTTAGTCCCCAAATGGTGCTATGGGAGGTAGTGGAATCATCAGAGGTGTGGCTGTGGGAGGTCTTTAGGTCACTGGAAGGTGTGCCCTTGAAGGGGGGACAATGAGTCTTCAGCCCTCTCCTTACTCTCTTTTGTTTCCTGGCCACGAGGTGAGCAGTTTTGCTTCAGTACACATTCCCACCATGATGTGTGGCCTCACCACAAGCCCTTAGCACCTGGACCAATCTATTATGGATTAGAACCTCTAAAAACATGAGCCAAACAAACATTTTCTCTTCTAAGTTAATTATTTCAGGTTTTGGTAGCAGAAAGCTAACACATGGTATGACCAGGGGCAAGTTACTTAACTTCTCTGTCCCTTGGTTTCTTCTCTACTACAACAAGGAAAATAATATCACCTACTTCATGGAGTCACTGTGAGAATTAACAGCAGGTAGCACAGCTTCAGCTCAGCGGCTGACATTTGGATCTGTTCAACAATGAGTATGAAAGAGTAGAAGAGATAGGTAGAATTATGGGGGTGGGGGAGAGAAAGAGATGGAATGATACAATAAGCACATTCCAATAGAGAGTGATGAGTGTACTAAGCTCTAGGGATTCAAAGAAGACAAAGAGCTTCTGCCCTTAAAGAACTCCTCGTCTCCTGGGAAAAACAGAAAAGTAAACAAAGAACCATAATGCGATGTGACAGTGCTCCGGCAAAAGTCTGTTTGTACTTGTCAAAAGATTCTTACTCAGCAGTGCCCATGACATCCTCTTGTTGTGGATGAAAATCAGTTTTTACCCCACTGGAGAATGACAATGCATATCACATTCTCAGTTCAATGCAGAGGACTGGAATATCTGGGTGTATAGATTTGGCTAGTTCCACTGCCCAAATCCACAGCTTCCAAAAGCAAAATGTGTCTATTCTGTCTTTGCTGCTGGGTCCCCTCTCTCAGGTAGCCCAAGGGCTTTATCCCCCCATGGTGAGATGCCTCTTGATTAAGACTCTGAAGGCTCAGCAGAGACTGCAGCCAGGAGCAAGCTACTTCCCCAACCTGCAGGAGAAGAAAAAAGATTAATTATGCCACATCTGAAAGAGCCTAAGCCAATAAGTACAACTTTAAACATGCCAATTTTAAATGATTTAAATCACTGGAACCATACTTTACTGTTTTTAATGACTAGTATGATGAGTAAACATTCTAAGTAATTACATTTCCAAATAGCAATGATTATGAAAATTAAATGGGCATCATTCTTTGCGTAATTTCAAGACCTTTTTACCCCATTTGCAAAATTTCAAGATCTTTTTATCTCATCCTCTCTCCAACCTCCAAAATACATCATGACTTTGGGTAGGTTACAGAAATTCTGAGTTATTATTTTGCTAATTTGTACGTTTGCAGTGTGTGTAGTGCTGGGGATCAAACCCATGCCTTATGCATGCTAGGCGAGTACTTCACCACTGAGTGTGTTCACTTTCTGTCACTGTGACACAACACCTGTGAGAATCAGCTTACAGGAGGAAGGACTTACTTCAGCTCATGGTTTCGGAGGTTTTAGGGAATGGTCATTTGGCCGTTGTTTCTGGGCCTGTGGGAAGGCAGAACATTATGGCTGGGAGCAGGTGGTGGAGCGAAGCTGTTCATCTCATGGCAGCTGGGAAACAGAGAAAGAGTGCAAGAGGGCAGGGACAAAATACACCCTTCGATGTCATGCCCCCAACGACCTTCTGAAGGTGAAGAGCTTAGGCAGCCAGGGCAAGATGGCGAGTGAGGAGGCTGGGGGCAGGGCCAGAATAGAGGGTCTTTTGATGAGGTCAGTTTCCTGGCTGACTCAGTTCTCTCCAGTGGACACAAGCGGGGGACCCAATCAGACAGACACACTTCTGTATTTATGCTCATAAGTGGGGAATCCAATTTAAAAAAAAAAAAAAAAAAAACTAAAACAGACGCCTGGACTCAGGAGACACCACTCAACAATAGGGAGGGAAATGTGGACGGGGAGGAAATAAGGAAAGGAGGAAATTCCAGAGGCCACAGAAGAACAAGCCCAAACTCCCCCAGCAGATTCCCAGCTCTGGGGCCCCTTCTCTTAGGAGAAGTCTCAGGATCTAGTCATGTCCCAATGTCCCATCTTTGCTCACTGCTGCGTTGGAAATCAGACTTTCAACACATGAGTTTTGGGGGGACATTTTAGATCCAAACCATGACTCCCAGCCCTGTTTTACTAATTAAAATAGATAAAACTTTAGATTTCTAAAAAAAAAACATCTGTAGAGAATATTGATAAAACCTCACATGTCACAAAAGAAGGGAGCATCATCATGAATTAGCATAAAAAGAAAGTCAAATGGGAAAAGAAAATTGAAGTTGAATTTATTCCCCACACCTGACCAGGATAAATTCCAAGTAGACATAATAGTTAAATGTATCAAAGTATCAGAAGAAACTAAAAGAGTTTCTTCTCTAAGAAACTTAGAGTTGGGGAAGGACTTTATAATGAAGACATCAAATCCAGAACCATAAAAAAAAAAAAAAAGATAATAAGAGAAATGCTTCAGGACATTAGGATGGGCAAGGATTTTTTGGACAGGACCCCAAAAACCCAGGAAGCAAAAGCAAAACCAGGCAAATGGGATTATATCAAACTAAAACTGGGCACAGCAAAGCAAACAATCAACAGAGTAAAGAAAAAACTTACAGAATAAGAGAAAACATTTTTAAATTATACATCTGACAAGGGATTCATGGGACCTAAAAAATTTCAACAGCAAAAATTCCAATAGCCCAGTTAAAAAATTGCCAGCAGAACTAATTACACATTTCTAAAAAAAAGACATTCAAATGCCAACAGGTATATGAAAAAATGCTGAACATCACTAATTATCAAGTATAATCAACTCAAAACCACAGTGAGATTTTACCTCATCTCAGTAAGAATGGCTATTATCAAAATGATGAAAGATAACGTGTTGGCGAAGATGTGAAGAAAAAGAAACCCTTACACCCAGTGGGTGAATGTAAATTAGTATAGCCATTATGGAAAACAGTTCAGAGTTTCCTCAAAAATTAAAAATAGAGGCCAGGCGCAGTGGTGCAGGCCTGGAATCCCAGCAGCTGGGGAGGCTGAGACAGGAAGATGGTGAGTTCAAAGTCAGCCTCAGCAACTTAATGAGGCACTAAGCAACTCAGTGAGACCCTGTCTCTAAATAAAACACAAAATTGGGCTGGGGATGTGGCTCAGTGGTCAAGTGCTCCTGGGTTCAATCCCCGGCACCAAAATAAATAAGTAAGTAAGTAAATAAATAAAATAAAAAAACAGAAGTAACAAATGATCCAGGAATCCCATTACTGGATATACAGCTAAAGGAAATGAAGTATGTTCAAGAGATATCTGTACTCCCATGTTTATTGCAGCAGTAGTCATAGCAGTGGAATGCCTGTCAACTGATGAATGGATAAAGAAAATATGGTACATATATACAATGAAATATTATTCAGTCACACACAAAAAGAATGCAATCTTATCATTTGCAATAGCATGGATGGAACTAGATTATCACTGTGCCAAGTGAAATAAGCGAGGCATAGAAAGACAAGTAGCACACATTCTCATTCATATGGGAATCTAAAAAAGTTGATCTCATAGAAGTTGAAATTAGATGGAGGCTAGGGAGCATAGGGGATAGGGAGAGAGAGGGAAAGGTTGGTCAAAAGGTATTAAGTTACAGTTAGGAGTAATTAGTTCTGATGTGCTATTGCACAGTAAGGCAACTATAGATAATAATAATGTACTATATATTTTTAAAAGGTAGAGTAACTATTTTGAATTATTTTTACCATAAAGAAATGATGAATGCTTGAGGAGACAGATATGTTTAAACTAATTTAAACATTATACAGCGTATGCAGGTATCAAAACATCACATGGTACTCCATTAATATGTACAATTTTATGTTTTATGTAATCAGTTAAAGTATATCTAAATTAAAAATAATAAAAATAAATAGAGCCATGCTGGGCATGGTGGCTCACACCTGTAATCCCAGCCACTTGGGAGGCTGAGACAGGAGGTTCATGAGTTCAAAGCCAGCCTCAACAAAAGCAAGGCACTAAGCAATTCAGTGAGACCCTGTCTCTTAATAAAATGCAAAATAGGGCTTGGGATGTGGCTCAGTGGCTAAGGGCCCCTAAGTTCAGTCCCTGGTACCAAATAAATAAATAGATAAATAGAGCCGGGCATGGTGGCACACACCTGTAATCTCAGCAGCTAAGGAGACTGGGGCAGGAGGATTGAGAGTTCAAAGCCAGCCTCATAACTTAGTGGGGTCTCAAGCAGCTTACTAAGACTCTGTCCTTAAATAAAATACAAAAAAAAAAAAAGGCTGGGAATGTGGTTTTGTGGTTAAGTGCCCTTGAGTTCAATCCCTGGTACCAAAAATTAATTAATTACACAAAATAAATAGAAAAAATTGTTATATTCAATCTCATAACACAAACATTCTCTGCATGAAAAATATCTCTCTAAGCATGGTCAGAAGACAAATGACAAACTGGATGGAAATATCTGCAGTTCTATTGCAGACCAAAGACTAATTCCACTAAAATATAATGAACTCCTACAAACCAGAAGGCAAAAGATTAATAATGTAGTGGAAAGAGGCAGTGAATATAAACAAGGAAGGCCTGGGGGAGGAAGGACAAATGGCATCTCAGTACATGAAAATGGCTCAGCCTCACTCAGAGAGAAGAAATTCAAATCAAAGCTACTCCAAGATATCAGTTTTCCATGATCCAATTACCAAAGATCCAAAAGTCTGACAACAAGCTCTGTTGATGCTGATGTCTGAAACCAGTGTTTTTTACCCTGCCAGGAGAAGTACGTTGGTATACCAGTGCAGTGGCCAGAGAGAATAATTTGGCACTAACTCCATTTTGAAGAATTCACATTTCAGAGATATTTCCCAAATTATAAAATTATAATACTTATGATATTATCCATTGTACCAGTGATTTGTTTTTCTGCAGTACTGGAGATAGAACCTAGGGCCTTGCTCCTACTAGGCAAGTTCTTTACCACTGAGCTACACCTCCAGCCCTACACCATTGTTTTTAAAGCAAAATATTATTAGCTAAGTAAAAGCCTATTTGTGGGCAGAACATAAATTGTGGCATATCCACACAGCGTAATATAAAACAGTGGTTAAAAAAAAAAAAGAAAGAGTAATGGAACTCTTGCATAAGTGTTCATACATATATAATGTAATTTTTTTTTGTTTGTGGTGCTGGGGATTGAACCAAGGTCCTTGTGCATGTAAGGCGAGCACTCTATCCAACTGACCTATATCCCCAGCCCACATATGTAATATAATTTTTTCCTTGTATATACATAAAATATCTGTATGGCTGGGGTCAGCAGTGAGAGGATGTTATACTGTATACTTTTTATTTTTTATGGAATGTTGAACTATATGAAGGTATGACATTAAACTTTAAAAACTGAAATAAAAAAAATACAATAGGCCCCAAATCGTTTAAAGTGTGTATGCTTGAAACTTGAAGACAAAGTTTCTAAATCTTTGTGAGTTGAATGGTCTATTTGATATCTATGCCTCCTCTCAGATTTATAACATAATCCAGTTTTGTTTAGGCATTTACTTCTCTCAACATATTCCCTGTGCCTCAGTTCATACTTGGAACTGACTGGCCATTCGTTTCAGGAACACAGGCCAGAATCAATCAGGGTATGGCAGTGCCCTAAGGACACAGGCTGGCTCAAAAGTAGCCATGTGACCAAAAGCATGCTGGAGGTTCTTGGGAAAGAAGTTTCTCTGCTCTAGGTGAACTTCCAGTCAAGCATGCTGATCATGAAACCAGTGACAGAAGCCAGAGTTACTAAATTAAACTGCCCCTGGAGCTGGGGGTGTGGCTCAGTGGTTGAGCATCTGCCTGGCCTGAGTGAGGCCCTGAGTTCCATCCACAGTATTGCAAAACAAACAAACAAACAAATTTCCCCTGAAGCCTGCCTACCTCCTGACTTCCATTTGCATGAAACAATGATTTTCCTCATTGTTTATGTGAGTTGGAACAGAATTTTCTGTTACTTGCAGCTAAGACCCATGTAGCACAGACAATGTTTCCAAGAATCTAAGTGAAACATGTGGGTAATTCAGAAGAAAAAAAAAAAAAATGTCTCCTAAAGTTTCTCAGACTTAGCAAACTGCCAAAACACACGGCATGTGTTGACACAAAAATTTTCCAAATCAGACTCTGGATTCCAATTAGAATATGGTCCAGAAGCAGAAGGGGAAGAGGGGTGGAAAGACTAAGAGCAAAGATATCGCACATCAACAATGGTTGTGACTGGGTTGTGGGCCTACTGGCTAAGTGTTAACTTTTCTCTGATTATAATTATGATTATATTGCTTTTATAATTAAATATTAGATCAAAAGACCATTTATACACAAAATGATGTAAAGCTGGCTCAAGTAAACTCCCAACAAGTTAATGCCGGGTTTTCAAAATATAAACCTGGTGCTGAGGATATAGTTCAGTGGTAGAGTGCTTGCTTAGCTTGTGCAAGGCCCTGTGTTCAATCCCCAGTACTGCAAAACAAAACAAAAAGGTCAAGGACAGTTGTTCTTAATACTGATTTAACAGAAAAAGAAGGGAGCTTTTAAAAACTGCAGTCTCTGGGCCCCATAGGAGAGATTTCAATTTAGCCAGTCTTGGATGGAACCTAGGAAGCAGAGTTTGTTTCTAAGTTAGTATTTTTAAAAATTGGGTAATATGCCTTAAAATTTAGAAAGTATAAAAGACATATAATGAAAAGTAAATTTTTCACCCCTATGGCATCTCCTGTGCCATTTTTTCTTTTTTAGGTATTCTGTTAGGGATATTTGCTATATAACCATAGAACACAGATTCTTTTCTTTTATAAAAACAATAGATATGACACATGTCATTCTATTCATTTTTTTTTTCATTTAACCACACTTTTAAAGATCAATCCTTATCAATTCATTAAAAGTCACTTAAGTATTCTATTGGCTGCTTGGAATTCTATCTCTAAATATTGAAATATACTAAATAAGAGTAATACTACTAATACTTGAATTGAAGGATTTCCAGCACTGAAGTAGTTTTTCCAATGCCGTATGTACAGATGTATTAGAACTCAGAATTCTATATTTATTGTGGAAGATTGTGATTTGGGAGGTTCATAAACTACACATTAACACTTGTCACAGGGGTTGAGACTGTAATGAGTTTAACGGATGGAAATACCGAGAGAAAGGGAACAAGAAAACTGGAAGGACTGGGAAGTTTTACTTTATCACAGTCTCTACTGATTTGAGAGATTTTTACCCTGAATACATCACTTCCCTAGGAAATATACACAAAAGACTATTTGTGCACATGAAAATGATTATATACTGCTGAATCCTAGGGACAATAGACAAGCCAAACAAGTCAAAACAAAAACCCACCAACCTCTTAGATAAAGTAGAAAATAAAAGTCGCCAAAGGTAAAACAAACAAAATACCAAAACTCAAACCAAATAAGCAAACAAAGCTAATAAGAAATACATTCTCACATACTGTCACTGTTTCCATAAAGAAAGCCGTGAAAAAATCTCCAAGGGAAAGATCTTTTGATTATATCATTGGAAATTTTCATTTTTTTTATTGGAAAATAACTCCAGTCATCAAAACTAAATGCAATGGGTGTGCAACACTGAATCCCTGGAAATCTTCAATTGTCTGAATTCCTTGAGTTGAGGCTAGGACTAATTTAGAAAGAGGCAGGAGGAGAATTGAAACACAGGCTTAAAGTAGGGGTGGTGGCACATACATAAAATTCCTGCTACTCCAGAGGCTGAGGCAGGAGGATCCCAAGTTTGAGGCCAACCTGGGCAACTTAGTGAAACCCTATCTCAAAATAAAAAAATGAAAAGGGCTCTAATGTAGTTCAGTGATAGAGCATCCTTGGGCTTAATCCTAGTCTCTCTCTCTCTCTCTCTCTCTCTCTCTCTCACACACACGCACACACACACACACACACACACACACACGTACGTGGGAGCCCACCGTCCCAAAACACACACAGACACGCAAAAACAAACCAACAAACAAATAAAACGCACAGGTTTATTGGATTCCACACATCATAATCTTTTCACTGTAAAACATCGCCTTCCCGCCAAGGAAATGTGCTTGGTGCTCCCTGCCAGAGAAGCCAGGAATCCAGTCCCCAGAGGTGGCAACTTTCCTATTTCTGCATAACTACTGAAGGTGATCCAGCTGAAACTGTAGAGACTAACAGAGGGAGTACGTTCGTGAGAGTATTACTCAGCCACCTCAGTTGGCCAGTAAATCCTGCTGGAATTACACTACCTGGCTGAAGCAGAAAGGTAACCACCCTTTAAAATGATGTATTTAATACATTAGACACAAGATGGACATAGAGCAATCTTTTACTGTTGAAAGATGAAAAACAGTGTGTGAATATACTGTTATTAATTTAGGGTTTCCCAATATTTGGGGAGTATTGCAATATCCTATATACTTCTCCTTTCCTTTCATTGTCTTACCCTGAAAGTGTTATGATAAATTTAAGAAAAGTGAATTTTTTTTCTGAGATATAACAGAAGACACTCTCAGAATGACACAAAACTATAACAAATATTTTTGAACTAGTTAGTGTCAATTAAAACATGTTTCAAAGTATTCATCATATAGAATCCACACCTCAAAAAAAAAAAAATGGAACTGAGATTTCCAAGGATAATCTCCTATATAGTAAAGAAAACCTTCTACTTTTACTTATTTAGCTCCATATCCAGATATTGGTATTTTATGTTATGTAAGATTTGGAACTCTCCTTTCCATCCCTCTTTTGTCATTTATTTTTCCTGATGTGATATGAAGTAGAATATAGCAAATGGCAAAAAAGAGAATTAGGAAATAGTTTTAGGGCACTTCTCTTCCAAGTTCTCATCATCTTTATTTCATTTTTTTCCCCTTTCTTGAACTGAACTAAACTGGTGAAACACTTTTAAATGTTGAAGAGCTACCAAATGAATGCTAAAATAGATTAAAATCTCTAATTGGAAAGTCATTGGTTTCTGTATTTCTGATCTTAACAGCTTTCTGCTAGGAACCTGGGGCATGCTGGGAAATCCTTGCCCTCAAGGAATATACTGTTCAGTGTGAGAGATACAGTTCAGTGTGGCACACAATTAAGTGCTAAATGGGTGGAACATGTGAGAGCTCTAGCTGTTCACAAAATAGATGAATGAGTTTGGAGTAGTCATTGTGGATTTTAGTAGGCAGGTAGAGGGATAAGGTTTTCCTGGTGAGGCATTTGGTATCTGTAAGAGCAGAGGCAGAATTAATAAATGGGTGGGCAGGTAAAAATAAGTATGCTGATATTTACCAATTGAAAGGGTTCATGCTGGGGAGTGGAGGCAGTTAAGGAGCATGCCTTTAGTCCTGTAGGCAACTGTAGGAAATTAAAAGCCTTTAAGAAAAGTGTATTAGGGAGATCCATTTGCTGGTGGAAGGTCCAATAGTTTTGAAGAGGAGAGATGGCAATAGGAGCTACTGGGCATGAGTAAATGAAGGCATCCACCAGGATGGCTGATTTGGCAACATTAAGGAAGGGTCGGGCAGAGGAAAAATGATAGAAGTCTAGACCACGGCAGCGGGGGTGGGGGGTGGAGGGTGGGGGATCAGTATGTGAAGGTCCAATCCTGAGCAGGTTGGAAAATGTTGGTTTCACTAAGACAAAGAAGAGAGGCTGGCCTGGAGAAAACATGGATGTTTTCTGCAGTGGGCCTATTAGCAGGACACACAGGCCCTGAAGTAGATAACTGCCACTATATATAACTGACAGAACTGCAGTGTGGATGCCTCTGCTCCCGGGTGGGTTTGGGTGGGGTTATTAAAAGGTTTTGCCTATGCAGCTTTGTCCCTTTCAGGCAGGAGAGAGCATCTGCTGTTGAGCATTCCCAGTCCTCAAGGGGCCTATGAGCTAGTCAGGAAACATAATTTTAATAGGATTAGCTGAAAGATGAGCAAATGTCAGGTGGTGGTTTGGTAGTATGTCATGGCTGCTAACTTTGACATGCTAAGTGTAACACTATGAAAGGCTTTTATGCTTGGCTCAGAGGCCGAACACTTAGCAAATTAGATCTCTTAATTTTTGTCCTACTCTTACTCTTAGAGAGTGTTACCTGGGGCAAACCATTTAACCTCTCTGTGCCTTAGTGCTCTGTTTATAATAGGAAGCTTGTTGTGGTAGGAGTCCTACACATTTTGAAAGCTACAGATAAAAAGCACTGTAGATTCCCCCCAACCCCACCTCTGATGACTGAGTCAGTCACTTGGAAAGGTCAGCCTTTTCATTGGGTTATTTTAGTTGCTAACTCCCTAAGTTAGTTAATTAGCATTTTTCCAAGATGCTTCTACCAGGCACCTTCTAGGCCTATCCATCTTGTTTTCCCTCTTTCACCCAGTGGCTGTTGCCCTGTGACTCCCATCTCTATGCTCTTGGCTCAAGTGCAGCCATATTGAAGGGGAATTAGAGTTCTGTACTAACACTCAGGGACCTCAGTATAAGGCTATCATGCTCAGTGTAATATGGACCATGTCCTATGTAAGATTCTGCTTTGTCTCACTCTGTCTTCCATATCTAGCCTTTGGATGTCTGTCTTATTCTCCTGAGTCCCCAACACTTGTCCCGTAATCAGCTTGAGGATCTGAATTTGCACCTGGAAAAAATGAGGCTGAGACCGTGCTATCAGCAAGACATTTTCTTGATGCTTGTTATGAGTTCCTAATTTTTGCCTGCTCCTGGGTTTCTTGAGGCTGTGTTCCAGCTGTCCAATGGCTTATAATACTTACGTTCTGTGTGGAACCAGCCTGCTGCTGGCTGCCTTCCTGGCCTGCTGCCGGTTCCATACTCTCCAGATACTGTCTTCTGGCTGAATGTTCATCACGACAGCTGGGTCTGCTTTTCATTCCATGGATGTATCTAGTTCTAGTCTCCACTTCTCTCAGTCTACCTCATCCTTATTACAGTTAATCCTTCCATATTAAACCACAGTGGATGTTTGCTGCTGTGGAAACTGATGTGGTATTGGAATTTTATCCTTGTTTACATCTTTCTTTGTGTTGGAAAGCTTGGGATCACTTCCAAAACTCAGAGAGCTTTCCTGTCTCCTTTAAGAGAAACAAATGAAAACCTGACAATACCTTGTGTCTGTGACCAAGCCCCACAGTCACTACTTTAATTGTAAACTTGTATTATTTAATCTTAATTTTGCTTTTAGACACATTTAAAAATATATTTTGGCTAGTGATCATTCACATCTCTTCATTTAAAGGTGTCTTACTGGAACTCAAGAACTTTGCTGCTATAAAAAAATAAATCAAGGCTGTGGAGGGTGTTCTACAGTGGTAGTTCCAACCTTGAATGTCCACTAGGATCCTCTGGAAGAATTATTTTATTTCATTTTTTGTCTTCTTCACATGGAGGGCTTATCAAAAACAGTTTGCTGGACCCCACCCCACAGTTTCTCTGAAGTGGTGCTTGGGAAATTTGTGTCGAACAAGCCCTGACATGATGTCCTCCAACTACACTAGGAGGACAGCATTTATGCTGACCACAAGCACAGGTAACCAGAAACTGCTAATCAATTCAAACTTTTACCTCTATGGATAGGTGAAGAATGCCGAAAAATAAACTTTGAAATTTCAATTTACAATGAGGATGATTGGGGTTTTAAAGTCTTCTCAACCACTTATTACTTACGAGGACCTGGGCAATCACTTAAATTTTTTTGAGGTGTAGTTTCACTCATTCATAAAACAAGGATACCTCTATGCTGCCCACAATAGTGTTGTATCAAAAGAAATGAGTGTGAAAATATTTAAACAACTGTAAAGAGGCATGGCACTTGGAGGTATTGTGATGGTTTTTCACTACTCTCCTTAAAACGTCACCAGTTCCTTTGGCTTTCTTGCTTCCCTCATTAATTATAGCAACTTTAATCTGGGAATGTGGAGTACTTTAATTGCTATAATAAACTCTTTTTTAAAAAAATTTCATTCAGTGAGATCAGACATGCTCTATAAACACTACACAGAGCCAAGAATGATTCCCAGTTTTTACAGCTATAAAAAGAGAAGTACAAGACCCTATTGTAATTTGGGGTGGAGTCACAGTTAAATCTTTCAACCCCATTTAGATTGGCCCATTGATAAAAACGGCTACTAGCTATAGCACGTTAAAAAATAAAGTCACAGCGCACAAAAGATAACTTGCCTGCTCTATACTTTTATATCACTTGCAACTTCTATTAATTTATTTATCCTTGGAATTACTAAATCCTTCCAGTCTGGGATTTGAGTATTTTTCTCATCCAAGTTGCACAGCTCCAAGGGCCAAAACACTTCCTGCTCAGATTGGGAGCATTTGTGATTTTTCAAGAATTAATTCTTCCAGGCCTTCAGTGAGTCTCTCTCAGACCTTAGCTTCAATTGCACCTAGGTCTTTAACAAATATTGCAAATATCAGTCAGGAGGCTTTTCTGATGGTAAGGTCTATTGATTTCGAGTCAAAAAGACCCCTCTGAGGAATCGGTAAATAGATTTGCCAGTCATCTATGGGGGGGGGTGGGGGGGGTGGGGGTAGGATGGGGTCACCTGGATCCCCCATCCCTCTCCAGGGCGCCCCTCCCAGTCTCGGGGCCGCGTCCGCACGCGCTTCTCCCGGGCGCCGGCAGGAGGCGCCCGCGCGGCCAAGGCGCTGCGCGCACTCGCGGGGAGCCGGCTTTGGGGGCGGAGGGAAAGGAGAGGAGGAGCCCGAGGGGGCGCGGCTTCCTCCGCGTCCCTGCCGGGCGCGGGGTAGCCTCCTTTGCCGGGCCAGGGCTGGCGGCCGGCGGGGGTCGTGGCGGCGGCGGCGGCGGGGGCGCTGGCGGGCCGCGGGTCGGGCTCCGGCCCCGGCTCCGGGTGTTAGGAGACAAGATGGCGGCGGCGCTCTGGAGGCCGGTCTTCTCCTCCTCCTTGCCCTCCTCCGCCCCGCCGCTCGCCGCCTCCTCCTTCTCGGTCTCCTCCTCCCGGTTCGCTGCCTCCTCCTCCTGCAGCAGCATTAGCGACCGCCGCGGCGCCGGCCCGCTCTCCCGGAGCTCGGGAGGGGGATAGACCGGGCAGCTGCAGGCTCCGGCGACGAGGCCGAGCTGGGGCCGGGGCGGGGACGGCGGCGGCGGCGGCGGCGGCGGCGCCGGGTGGGGATGGGGTCGCAGACGCTGCAGATCCTCCGGCAGGGGGTGTGGGCCGCACTCAGCGGGGGCTGGTACTACGACCCGCACCAGGCCACCTTCGTGAACGCGCTGCACCTCTACCTGTGGCTCTTTCTGCTCGGCCTGCCCTTCACCCTGTACATGGTGAGTGTGGGGGCGGGGAGCGGCGGCTCCTCGCCCGCCGGCCCGACTCGCGTCGCGCCCCTGAGGACCGCTGTCCCCTGGCACCCCTCCCCTCCCCTCTGGCTCCCCCTTTGCTCTCCGGGGCTTCCCTAGTCGGATTCAACAGCAGCCCGCGCCTCCGCCCCCGCGTCCTCGCCCGCCGGCCGGGAAGCAGTCGCTTCCTAGGCCCCTTCTCGGGGGGGCCCTTCACCTGTGGCCTGTCCAGTCTTTTCCCCACGTTGGGCAGACCCTAGCTGGGTGTCCCTCCCTGCCTCCAGCGTCTCGGGGTCCGGCCGAGTGGCTAGCCGCTCCCGGAGCCGCCGCTCTCACGCTGGGCACGCCGGCGTGTTTGCGTGCGCTGCCCGGGCACCCCTGGGCGCCCCTTAACCCGGGGCGCTCCCCGCGGCTGCTCCCCGGGGCGCCCTCCAGCCGCGGTGCCTCTGTGCGCGCGGAGCTCGGGAGCGGGCCGAGGATGTGTGCGCCCTACTCCGAGAGTCACCGCGGCCGTCCCGGCTCTCCCTCTCTTCTAGGTGGTGGTGGCAGATCAGGCTCCTAACTGTCAAGCCTCCAAAAATCATTGTTTTGCTCACCACCGGTTCTTTTCTGTTCAGCTGGGCGGCCAGCGACTGTGGCGTTTCCAGGCCTGCTTTGCGGGGAGGGAGCGGGGGAGATACGGGGAATCTGGCTGGCATTTCGCAGATTTGTTTGGGTTGGTTCAAGGCCTTTGACTGATAGGAACAAGGAAAGTATTGCCTGTTGCTTAATTCAGCACGACCAGTCTCTGAATGACCTGTTTTTAAAGCAGTGTTTTCGCTGAAAGTTTGTAAGCACACTTTTGTTTTAAATCACAGTAGGTGAGGGTGGGGCACTAGGGAAACTGTTGTGGAGAGAAGTGTTATTTAAAGCTTCAGTTAAAAATTTAAAAGTTAACCGGAAGGGAGAAAGGATAGTAACTTTATTTTCGGAGAATTCCTTCCAATGTGTTTCTGCTAACTTTATTCTTCGTGGGTACAGTGAAGCTGCTAGGTTAGAAAATCCCGTAATGCTACTCAGACACGTGCCAAAGGTGAGGCCACCCAATTATTCCCCTAGTGACGCTCAGTTGCACTAATTGGCAGGCAGAGTGCGGGTTTGGGGGAAGATGTGCTGAATTTCACATTCTCCAGCAGATTTTAGTTTTTCATTGAGATTATTTCGAGGGGACTTTCTGTTTGGGATTTACAAAGAGTTATTTTAAAAAATGCTGATAGCTTAGTTTATTAAGGGACTTGTTCAGTCTTGTCGCATTCTGAAAATTTATTATGAAGTGTTATGATTTCAATTAATTCTGGCCTAGGGAGTTCTCTTTGCACCACTATACCTTCTAGGAATATGACATCATTAACGAACAGGTTAATTACTTTGGGTGTAAGAATCCTCAGGCTGTCACAAAGCTTTAATAGTCGATTTCTTTTGTATCCAGAAGAGTTGTAGATTTAAAACTGAGAATGATTTTTGAGATGTTAGGATTAGTTGCTGTGGCCCGGTGTAAGGTTTCTGTGTTAGCACTTGCAATTAACCGTGTGATTGTGGTTAAGTCTCTTTAAATGTAATTAACAAACACTACTGAAGGACTATTAGAGCAAATCGAAACTAAGACATTTAAATTTACCTGCTTCATCTTGGGAGTTTATTCAGTTTAATTGTCAAGTATTTGAGTTTATGGTGTATACTAAGCATTGTGCTGGGTTCTGGGGAAATAAAATTGCTTCTTTGACTGTTGTTTCAATTAAGGCAATTCTGCTCTTCCCAAATCTTTTAAAAGCTCTCCTTGACTCTTCTCTTTTCTCCCTTGATATCCAGTCCATCAGCAAATTCTGCTCATCATTACTACTGTCAGTAGCACCATCTTTGCTCTTTTGGTTCAGGCTACCATTCCTTCCCTTTTGGATTATTGTAATGCTCTAATGAAGCTCACTGCTTCTGTTCATTATTTTCTATTCTCCAAAGGGAAGTCTGAGTGATTCTTTCAGATCATGTCACTCTACTCCTAATGCCTGCCCTCCCATGTGTCTCTGTCCCTACCCCCACAGACATCCACATATTTGCCTGTTTAATAATCTTCCCAACAAGGACTGTTTCTGCTGTCGTGCCTTGCACTTGCTCTTCTCCCTGTCTGCGCGATGCCTCCCCTGTAGATACCTGTGGTCTTGCCCCACTTAAGGTTTCTTATATATGTGAGGCTTTCCCTTAAACCTGTGTAAAATAGCAACTTCCTGAGCTCTTACCACACTATAGCTTCCTGCTCTCTTTTAAATAGTACTTATTGCTGATACATGTACTCATTTGTTAAATGCTTTTGTTATTTCATAAACTTTAATGGGGCAGGAACTTTGTCACTGCTGTATTTGCAGGACCTAGGTCAGTGCCAAGTAAATAAACTCAATGTTAAATGAATGATGAGCAATGAGCAAGACACAGCTTTTGCCTTTAAGGAACTTAAAGTGTAGTTTGTGAATATAAATAGCCAAAAGTATTAGAACTGTTGTGGAAGGGTGAATGACCCTGAACTTTTAATCAAGGGATGGAACCTGGTGTGGGAGATTAGCAAAGAGGATCGTAAACATTTTAGGAAATACAGTAGTACTATAGTATTTTGGTAGATTGAAATATATAATTAAAGCAAAATCTAACATTCTGTGTTAAAATGAAATCTCAGCCATAGGTTATCATTCATATGTTCTTTTATAATAATTACAACTGATAATGACTTTATTAAGTGTACATATAGGTTCTTTATTCGAAGCCCTGTGTCTTTATAAGGCTTAGCTGTTAGTGACTTGTTTTGTGACCTTAGGCGAATAGATGAGCTGGGAATTATACAGGATTCTTTGAAGCCAAAATCACTATGCAGGCTGCCTAAGTTTGTGGAGAAGTTGTGCACTGTAGAAGTCAGATGTTTTTGTGTAGAATTCAGATGTTTTTCCTGTCATTAGCTTTTGGGGATGCTTTCAAGGGTGGAATTTACAATTTCTGCAATTTTAGAATTTAAGTAGGAAACTTAAGAAAATTTTCCTTCTGATTACTTTTTATGTTTCTCCTAAGTAAAACACCTCTTTTTATCTTCTTATAATTATTTTTGTACATGGCATGTCACAGATGGTGAACTTTGGGGTGGGAAGCATTTTTGTGTTGTAGAGAACAGATTGGAGTTGGTGTTATCTTGATTTTGAATCTCAGTGTTGTTTCTGATTATGTGTCCTTTGGGCAAGACTCTTCATCTTCCTGTACCTTGAGTTACTCATTTGTGAGATATTTCATGAGTATTTTGCAAGAAAATATTTATGAAATAGGGTATTCTCCTTCAGAATGGCTTGAGTAAATGTCATTTGAAAGAATGTCTAATTATAACAATGTTCCCTTTGTAATGCTGTATGTCTGGAGGAGATTTGATAGCTCTTGATTTATTAAATCAAATCATTATTATAACATGCTGCTCAACATATTATTATTATTGTTTTTTGTGAAGAGTTATATTTGTAGTTGGGTGTGTTTACACACTCCTGTAATCCCAGCAACTCAGGAGGCTGAAGCAGGAGGATTCCAAGTTTGAGGCCAGTCTCAGCAACTTAGTGAGGCCCTAAGCAACGTAGCATGACCCTATCTCAAAATAAAAAATAAAAATGGCTGGGGATGTGGCTCAGTGGTTAAGCACCCTGGATTCTGTCCCTAGTACCAAAATTAAAATGAGTAAATAAAATAATAATAATAGGTGACAAAATAGAACTTTAAAATTTATTTACATAAGATTGAAGCATAGCAGAGTGGTAGAGCACTTGCCTACCATGCAAGAGAACCTGGTTTGATTCCCAGCACTGAAAAAAAGAATTTATGTACATGAGAGGTTCTTATTCTAGTTGACATCACTTGACAGTGATAAAAATGTGTACAAGTGCAAGCCCATTCTTGCTCAAAATCTGGAGTGTGGCCCATTAATTTGTGTGTTATAAACACTTCAGGTAAAATTAAAGAACCCATCAGTATTCCTCTAATTCCCAGCCTCTGATTTGCTTTCTATCTGTTGTTCAAAATCCTCTTGTCTGTTTCACAGGCACCTCAGAGCTGTCATGTCCAAAACCACTCTGAATTCCCCCACTGAAACCCCTCAACATCCCCAAACCCTTTTTTTCTTACTCTGTCATCTTAGTTAAGGACTTATTTTTAGATGCCAATACCATCCCTCCCCCTCAACTTAGGAGCAGTCTTACCAGTTCCACTGTCGGAATACCTCAGACCTTCCTTTCACTTCCTACTCCATGGTATTTTCTGTCTGTATCACTACCTTAACCTTTTCTCTGCTCTTTGACTTCTGTTCTTGCCCATCTGCAGCTCATTCTCCGTATAAATTTGTTTGTATTACTTCCCCTTTTTAATATTCTTCTATGATTGTTTTTTTGGTACCCAGTATTGAACCCAGGGGCACTTGACCACTGGGCCACACCCTTTGCTCCCTTTTTATATTTTATTTAGAGACAGGAGTTGCTTAGGGTTTTGCTCAGTTGCTGAGGCTGGCTTTGAACTTGGGATCTTCCTGTATCAGCCTTCCAAGCCACTGGGATTACAGGCATGTGTCACCATGCCTATTTCATTCTGTAACTTTATTCCACCTTACTACACAAACAATTTGTATCTTTGTTTACTTGTTTGCTGTCTCAGATGGCTCCCTTCATCTCACTACTTTGTAAGTTCCATGAGGGGAGGGGCTGGTTCTCAATTATAGAGCAGCATATATTTGGTATGTGCTCGCATGTTTGGCTCATATTACGCTCTGAATAAAACTTGTTGAATGAATTTATTATTCTATATGAACCTTCTTTAAGAAAGCAGTCATATTGTCAACTTGTAGAAAAGCTTGTGAGTTTACAAAAATAGCAATTGATTCTTCAATTCTTTTTTACAGATGGGATGCTTTCTAGTTATCCTTTGAGAAATTATTCCGAGTCATTAAATCATTGAGCAATTGAAAAACTAGTAGAGTTTCTTTTGCTTTTGCAGCCTTTGAATACACAGATTTAGCTATGTAGTGTTTTCTTTTGCAAGTCAACACAGGTTTTCAGTATTTTATTATAAGAATTTTCAGACATACAGAAAAGTTGAAAAAATTGTACCCTTCACATGAATTCTGCAATCTTTAATTATGTCTCCATCTATGCATCCCTCTACCTGTTCACATTTTTAAAGAGCACTTTTTAAAGTTATAGACATCAGTATAGGTCACTGCTAAACACTTCAGCAGTCCAACTTTTATCTATAGTTCTAAAGGCATAAACCTTAAGCGATTTATTGAGTGGGTTTTGATAAGTGCATCCACCTATGTAGTAGACACTCATCATATCATGTACCATCAGCATCACTCCAGATAGTTTCCTCTTACCCTTTACAGTACTTCTCTTATCCTTGTTCTGATTTTTTTCATTATAGATTAGTTTCTCCTGTTCTAGAACTTTGTATGTGGCATATATTCAGTTTAGGCCTTTTCACTCAGCATGTGTTTGAGATTCATCTGTGGTGTTATGTTTAACAGAAGCTTGTTCCTTTTTATTGCTGAGTAGTGCTCCTTAATATAAATGTACTACAGTTTATTCACCTTATCTGTTCTCCTGTAGATGAGAACCTAGACTTTTTTGGCTATCATGTATAAAAATGTCCCCTGCAGCGTAAAGTAGGTCTTTTCAAAACTGAAGAGCACTGAAAATGTTCATGCGTATTAGAAAACCTTTTCTGTTCTCAGATAAGATTATGTTTTAATTTATAATAAATGAATAATAACTGCATACTTCATCCTTTTTTTTTTGGTATGAGGATTGAACCCAGGGGTGCTTTATCACTGAGCTACATCCCCAGCCTTTTAATATATATTGAGACTGGGTCTCCCTGAGTTGCTTAGGGCCTAGCTAAATTACTAAGGCTAGCTTTGAACTTGCTAACCTCCTGCCTCTGCCTCCCAAGCTGCTGGGATTACAAGCGAGCACCACCGCACTCGGCTACTTCATCCTCATTTTAATTTTAGTAGTCTTTAATGCTGTACTTCTATTTGCTCAGTATTTAGATTTTTCTATTTTGTAGAATGCAAGAAAGTAGAATCTTTATTGGTTCAACTGTTCTGATTTTTTTTTCCCTAAATCAAAAATTACAGAGCCTTTAGTTCTTAACCATTTTGGAGAATGAGGCAGGAGGATCACCTGTTAGCTCAGTCTGCTGAATATTTTAGTACGCAAAGTGTATTTAGGCCTGTAGATACTTTTATTTCTTTACTTAGAAAAATGGTCTCAGATTTTTTTGCTGTTTTGAAGCCTCCTGTTTCCACTAGACTATAAACTGGAAATGTTTCCATGTGGAGGGAAAAGTGACTTTTTAAACAGTAAAACTGTTCCGTAGTAGACCATAGTATAGATGTATTGCAGTGTATCTAATAATTTTCCTAATACTGGCTATGTAGGATGTTTCCAGTTTTTAGCTATTTAGAAAACACTGTGGTGAATATTTTTGTAGTTAAATCTTTGTTCTAGTTTTTTGATTACATTATTATAAATAGACAAGAGTGAATGCTGACGGAGAAGGGATAAACAGTTGGCATAAAAGTTGAACCCCATCCTTTATGGTTTGTGCAGTCTTATTGATGCACACAGCATGTTTTCTGTTAAGAGTGAGAGGGAAGGCAGGAGGATATTGGAGGTTTGAGGAAAATCCACAAATGTGGAATGTTTTTCTTTTTGTGAGTGGGAAGTGAATTGGCTATTGAGGGATGATAATAAGATTGCTGACAAATCTCAAAGGGTACCGTGAATTGAGTTCAAAGGTTGAAGAGGAATGTCCAGGAAATAAACATAGGGTAAAATATACTTGGAAATTACAGCACCTAGGTATGATTTTCTAGGGAGAACTAAAAAAATAAAAAAAAAACCAAAAACAATACAAAACAAAAACAGTAAAAAGAAAGTGGCCTTGAACAGAATTCAAGCCCAACAACATTTAAAAATCAGCAAAGGAAGGGAAGGGTAGAAAAATGGAGAGAGGATCAAAGCCAGGAAAACAAGAGTATTTTGAAAAATGAGAATGGTAAAAATGCCAAATTGTCCTCTAGAAGTGCTAATTTAAATTTCATCAACTGCATTGCAAGTACTTCCCAGTACTCTCTTCCCACCCCCACTCAACACTTTCCAAAACAAGGCATTATTGTAAATTTCTTATTCAATGAAATTTGGACAAAACCATTTCAGTTACATTTTGTCTTTGATAATAGAATTTTTCTTCTTCCCCCCCATTTGGCAGAATTTTCTTACTTTTTGATTCAAATAGTCTAAATTAAAGATGTTTACTGCACTAACATGTCTCATAGCAACTTTGATTTGACTTTTTCTATTTGGACTCAAGATTCTGAAAGGAGATTGCTTGCTGCTTTCTGTTATTTAATCCGAGTTAAATAAAATGATTTTTCTGCATCTGAGCATGGCAAGGAAGTTGAGAACTATTTAGTAGGTGCATTAGGACACCAGGGACATCTGAGAGTAGTAACACTAGAGTAGTGTGGACAAATGGGTGAAAAGGGAATAATAGAACAAACATTTTGTAGATTGTACCACTGTTGACTTCTTTAGCATGTAGATGAACTTTACAAAATGAGTAGTTACTGATTTTCTATTTCTCTGGTTTCTCTGTCCATCCTCCATAAAGTTGATTGGATGCTTTCTTTGGTAGCATTGTAAAAAAAAGCTTAAGAGTTCTTCCATTATCCTTGTAACCTGAGTATCTGCTTCTTTTAACTTTGAACCATTGATGCCAGTCTTTATTGTTTTGTGTAATGGTAAGAAAGAGAAAAAAGAAAGAAAGAAAAACCTGGTGAAAAGCCATTTCCTTTTGGGTTTTTAAGGGAAAAAAACCCCCCAAAACAGTCCTATTTTGTAGCATTTTGTATAAACCAAGTAGAACCCTGAGAGCAGAATGCTCTGTGGACAGACAGGAAGATTAGTCACAAATTTGAGAAGCCTGAATCACGTTGCTGCCTGTTTTCCCTTTCCTACCCCTCCTCACTCCTTGTTTGAGTGTTGTCTAGACATAAACTAAACACGTCCAACCACCATAGTTGTCATCTTTATAGCTTTCAATTTTTTTTTTTTAATTTTTTATTGTGGGTTGTTCAAAACATTACAAATTTCTTGACATATCATATTCCACACTTTGATTCAAGTGGGTTATGAACTCCCACCTTCACCCCATACACAGATTGCAGAATCACATCAGTTACACATCCATTGATTTACAAATTGCCATACTAGTGTCTGTTGTGCTCCACTGCCTTTCCCATCCTCCACCCTCCCCCCTCCCCACCTCTCCCCTCCCCTCCCCTCCTCTCTCTCTACCTCCTCCACTGTATAACCCTGAGGGTCTCCTTCCATTACCATGCAATTTCCCTTCTCTCTCCCTTTCCCTCCCACCTCTCATCCCTGTTAAATGTTAATCTTCTTCTCCTGTTCTTCGTCCCTACACTGTTCTTAGTTACTCTCCTTATATCAAAGAAGACATTTGGCATTTGTTTTTTAGGGATTGGCTAGCTTCACTTAGCATAATCTGCTCTAATGCCATCCATTTCCCTGTAAATTCTATGAATTTGTCATTTTTTAATGCAGAGTAATACTCCATTGTGTGTAAATGCCACATTTTTTTTATCCATTCGTCTATTGAAGGGCATCTAGGTTGGTTCCACAGTCTTGCTATTGTGAACTGTGCTGCTATGAACATCGATGTAGCAGTGTCCCTGTAGCATGCTCTTTTTAGGTCTTTAGGGAATAGACCAAGAAGGGGAATAGCTGGGTCAAATGGTGGCTCCATTCCCAGCTTTCCAAGAAATCTCCATACTGCTTTCCAAATTGGCTGCACCAATCTGCAGTCCCACCAGCAATGTACAAGTGTACCCTTTTCCCCACATCCTCGCCAGCACTTGTTGTTGTTTGACTTCCTAATGGCTGCCAATCTTACTGGAGTGAGATGGTATCTTAGGGTGGTTTTGATTTGCATTTCTCTGACAGCTAGAGATGTTGAGCATTTTTTCATGTACTTGTTGATTGACTGTATGTCCTCCTCTGAGAAGTGTCTGTTCAGGTCCTTGGCCCATTTGTTGATTGGGTTGTTTGTTTTCTTATTGTCTAATTTTTTGAGTTCTTTGTATACTCTGGATATTAGGGCTCTATCTGAAGTGTGAGGAGTAAAGATTTGTTCCCAGGGTGTAGGCTCTCTATTTACCTCTCTTATTGTTTCTTTTGCTGAGAAAAAACTTTTTAGTTTGAGTAGGTCCCATTTGTTGATTCTAGTTATTAACTTTTGTGCTATGGGTGTCCTATTGAGGAATTTGGAGCCCGACCCCACCGACTGTAGATCGTAGCCAACTTTTTCTTCTATCAGACGGCGCGTCTCTGATTTGATATCAAGCTCCTTGATCCATTTTGAATTAACTTTTGTGCATGGCGAGAGAAAGGGATTCAGTTTCATTTTGTTGCATATGGATTTCCAGTTTTCCCAGCACCATTTGTTGAAGATGCTATCCTTCCTCCATTGCATGCTTTTAGCCCCTTTATCAAATATAAGATAGTTGTAGTTTTGTGGATTGGTTTCTGTGTCCTCTATTCTGTACTATTGGTCCACCCGCCTGTTTTGGTACCAGTACCATGCTGTTTTTGTTACTATTTATAGCTTTCAATTTTGATACAATTTTAGATTTTTAGAAAAGTTATAAAAATAGTACAGAGAGCTTCTATATACCATTACCCAGCTTCCTCTCATATTGAACTGTTATGTAACTATGGCACATTCATCAAAATTAAGAAATTAACATTGATACAGTATTATTAATGGACTACCGCATTTTATTGAATTTCATCAAATGTCTTTTTCTTTTCAGGACTCAATCCATCTTTAACATGACTTTCTATTTGTACAATTTATAACAGCTTATAAGGTTTTTATCTATGATAGATAATTTTTTTTAAATATTTATTTTTCAATTTTATGTGAACACAATGTTTTTTTATGTGGTAATGAGGATTGAACCCAGTGCCCCATGCATGCCAGGCGAGCACTCCACAATCCAAGCCCGATGTGGAGCGACATCCCACAAGCCCAATGGATAAATTTTTGATGGACTAAACAGGAGAGTATTCTGAATATCTGTACAATTGGCCATTAGCCTGTATTAGGCTATTTTAAAATTGAAATATTTTACATATGAAAAATTGTATAAAATGAAAATTCTAAGATGAAAAAGACTTTATTCTTCATTAAAGGCAGAATGGAAACTTGTATCTTCCTATGTGAAGTTGTTTTTCCTAATTTATAAATTAGAGATGATGAGACAAGACACAGCTCTATTATAAGGCAGAATATGACTAGTTCCATATGTGTCATGAAGTATTTAGGAATTGGAAGGAGGGTGTAATTGCTTCTTAGAATGCTGCATACAGAGGGTAATCTGTACATTTCAGACATTTACTGTTTGCTAGGCACTGCTATTGGTCTTATGATGGCATCTTTATGAGATTTGTTATTTGTGCTGAACTAGTGTATCTATAACCTTCCTATTAGGCAAATGGATCTTTGCTCTAGGGAAAAGATTGTTAAAAGAATATATGTTTTTGGATGTAGTGCTTTGCTTTCTGTCAAGTATTTGTTGTGATATACTCAACATGTGAAGTGCTTCTCAGTGAGTTATTTTTTTAACTTCTGAGAATATTGTTTATGTCATAAGATTGGCATTCCTGGTAAGTGTCTGAAATTTAAAAGAAAGGCTAAAAAAGCAAACAGACCCAAATAAATTATCATTTACTTTCAGGTCACAAATATATATATCTTCTCCATAAGCAAAACTGACCCTCATGACAAGACCATAATGAACATGGCAGGGTAGTAAACTGGGGTTTTGTTGTTAGGCATTTTAGTAATAAAATCCTCAATATAGAGATTAAAAAGAAATAAGTGTGACAAATCTAAAACGGTAACACTGTATTATCCAAAAATATTTTTAGTCCCTTAGACCACAGGAATATTAAAGTATATGTTACATGCTATTGAAGAAGTAAGCTTAAGCTTGTTTTTGCAGTATCTTATTAATTTGAAGATTTTGTAAGTAACAAGAAAGTTGAAAGAATAGTTTATGGTCACTCATATCTCTATCCACATTCCATAGTTATGAACTTTAAAAAAAATCATATTTGCTTCAACTGTATATATAGTACTTGTATGTAGTCTCTTTTGCACAGGTGTATGGGACTGAAATGAAAATGTGTTACAAACATCATGACACTTCACTCTAAAATGCTTTAGACTTTGTCTCCTACATAATTATAAGACCCTTATCATGTTGAAGATGAAATAAAAGTAATCATTAAGCTTCTGAAAAGTTGTTCAACCTTACTCATCAAAGGAGAAATGCAAATCAAAACCATAACTCTTCGCAGAGGTTTCCTGTGGGATGGAGTATAGAAGTAGAAAATGGAAGAATGGAAGGCAGTTAACAGAACTGGCAAATATGACTACTGAACATTTTAAATTTATATACTCAAAAAATCTTATAAAGTTAAAAGACAAATCAGAGGCAAACATTAACACAGGATAGAGTTAATCCTTATATATACAAAGGGTGCTCACAAATCAGACAACACTTCTGAAAAACGGATACAAAAAGCAGTTAAATGAAAAAAAAAAAAAGCATAAGACCTGTTCATAGAAAAATGGTTTTGATTTGCATTTCTCCTTTGATGAGTAAGGTTGAACAACCTTTCAGAAGCTTAATGATTACTTTTATTTCATTTTTCCATGAACAGGTCTTATGCGTT
This sequence comes from Marmota flaviventris, assembly GCF_047511675.1. NCBI lineage: Eukaryota > Metazoa > Chordata > Mammalia > Rodentia > Sciuridae > Marmota > Marmota flaviventris. The sequence goes on along the minus strand of NC_092499.1, from coordinate 31,914,844 downwards.
ATCCAGTTTTCTGCTAAGGGCAACCTTTCACATTTTAGAGTTGTGTTTTTCAAATATTAATCACACAAATTTATCACCAAATTTTAAAGCATTTGAAGAAAATAAAAATTTTACAAATTTTAGTAAAGTCTTTATTTATATCATGATGAAAGCTGGCGAGGATGTGGGGGAAAAAGGTACACTCATACATTGCTGGTGGGCCTGCAAATTGGTGCAGCCAATTTGGAAAGTAGTATGGAGATTCCTTGGAAATCTGGGAATGGAACCACCATTCCACCCATCTATTCCCCTTCTTGGACTGTACCCAAAAGACCTAAAAAGAGCATACTACAGGGACACAGCCACATCAATGTTTATAGCAGCACAATTCACAATAGCTAGACTGTGGAACCAATCTAGATGCCCTTCAATAGATGAATGGATAAAAAAATGTGGCATTTATACACAATGGAATATTACTCAGCACTAAAAAATAACAAGATCATGGCATTTGCAGGGAAATGGATGGCATTAGAGCAGATTATGCTAAGTGAAGTTAGCTAATCCCTAAAAAACAAATGCTGAATGTCTTCTCTGATATAAGGGGGATGACTCAAAATGGGATAGGGAGGAAGAGCATGAGAAGAAAAACCTTTTTTAAAAATAAAAGCATTTGTTCCAATCAAGCTAATTGAGTAAACAATTCCATCTTTTTCTCTGTGGCTTAAATGCTACCTTTTTCATAATCTAAATTTGTACTGAGATATTTTGGGTTTTCTGTGCCATCAACATGTCTGTTCTTACATGAATCCCATGTATTTTTGGTGACTCTAGTTTTATATATGTGTGTGTGTGTGTGTCTATAACTATATCTACATTTAAAAAATATTTATTTTTTAGTTGTAGTTGGACACAATACCTTTATTTTATTCATTTTTATGTGGTGCTAAGGATTGAACCCAGGCCCTCATATGTGCTAAGTGAGTGCTCTACCACTGAGCCACAACCTAGCCTTATATTACATTTTTCATAGTGATAGTCTCACTGTGTTCTGTATTGTTATTTTTTTTCATTACTTTCTGGCTATTCTTGCATGCTTACTTTTCTATTTTAAGTTTCTTAGAGATACTGTTTAATTTTTTATTGAAATGGCACTAAGTTTGTGGAGGCATTACTTTGGGGGAGGGAAGTTTGACATGTATATATTGAGTCAAGGTGATCTCTCGATTTATTCAAGTCTTTTATGCCCCTTACAACATCTTTTTAAAACGTTTTCTTCATGGTAATTCTGTACATTTTTTCCTTAGGATTAGTCTTAGATTTTAGTTTCTAATATTAGTGTAAATAAAACCATTTTTCCACTTTGTTTCTAATTGGTTATTGCTTGTAAGGAGGCTTATATTTTAAAATAAACTTTTTATTTTGGACTGCTTTTAGATTTACAGAAAAATTGCCAAGGTAGTACAGAGGGATCTCATGTACCCTGCACCCAGTTTCTGCTGTTATTAACATCTTAGATAACTTAGGTCACAGCCAGCAAGCCAATATTCTTACAGCATCATTCATATAAAGTTCATACTTCATTCAGGTTTTAAAAATTTTTACGTAATATTCTTTTTTCTGTTCCAGGATCCCATTTAGAACTATTGATTTTAGTTTATTAATCTACAGCCAACCTTATACAATTAGATCTTTTTTGTTCTAATAATTTCTCTCTTGATTTTGAAAGAATTTTCACATACATAATTATATTTCTTAAAAAAATTTTTTTTTGTAGTTGTAGATGGACAGAATGCCTTTATTTTGTTTATTTTTATGTGGTGCTGAGGATCAAACCCAGTGCCTCACAATTATATTTCTAAATAATAATTTTTCTTTCTGATATTTATACTTTTTCTCTCATGTAATTGCTTTGCATGACACTTTACACATACAATGTTAAATGTTGTAAAAATGGACAGCCTTGCCTTATTCCTTATTTTGGCTTTATTCTATGTTGTTTTTTGCATGAAATAGTCTTTTTTCTTTATTTCTTATTTTTTTGGTCTATTTTCCACTGACTTCTGATCATTAACTGAACTAATATTTTACCTCTGTGTATCCTGAGGTCCCACAAATCTTATGTAACTCATGATTTTAGTAGCTCATCATTAGTTCCTCTGAATCATATGTACTCAGAGATCTTTTTTTTCACTACGTTGCTTAAACATTATTTAAAAAATCAAATATTTGTTTGCTGTTATATATCCATCCATCATTTTCTCATTTAGTCCTCTTCATAGCCTTATGAAATGAAGATAATATTATTCCCATTTTACAGATGAGGAAACAGAGGCTCCTGGAAGATAATCACTGGCTCAGGGTTATACAGACTGCCTCTTTCTTCTCTCTGACCTCAGGACTACTACCCATAGTCACCTCCTACCACCATCCTCTACACAGTTATGCAAGATGCTTCTATTTGATTGATCTGCTCCTGAAAGCCTACTAGTGATTGATTTGTGGTAAACTAAGTGTTCCCTGATAATTTTCAATGTGTGTTCTGAATCTAGTACTCTCAGAGCTGTTCTTCCCATCACCATCTAATTATAACCTTAATCTGGTTCCCCTCCTTGGCTAGCATATTACTGAATGCAGTGGAAGCCCATTTTTGAAGTGCACTTTTCTCCCTGGAATTTAGTTATGGTTCTTGTATCTGTTTACAGTGAGATAATTTGTGTCATGGATCACTTGGGGTGGGGGTTACCCTTGTTCTGTGGCACATATTATGAATGGATTTTATTAAACTTTAATGTTCTTTCACTTACTGGTCTAGTGTGGGGTTCTTTTCTTGTTGTGTTTATATCAGATATTATCTCCTCCTTGCTATTGCTACTGCCATTATACCTTCTATAGAGATGCAGTGTTTACAATCTATTTTTAGTGTGCCAATTCCAGTTTATTATGAACAAAATCTGGAACTGCATTACTTATAAGTATGTAAATAGAAGCACCTAGCTGCATGTTTCCAGGGACGGAGGCTTTTTTTTGGGGGGGGGAGGGCAGGGGGATTTTAACTTTGGATTGGCAGTGCTATTGGCTTCTATTGGGTAGAGCCTAAGGATGGTGTTAAACATTCCACAATACACAGGATGGCATCCCAAATAAAAGGTTTGGCCCGAAATGTCAATAGTGTCAAGGCTGAGAAACTACCATACAGCATGCATTCTCAGTGGATGTGCTGTGACACTCAAGCAGGCAAAAATTAGTTCTTGAGTGTGTATGTGAAAAAAATCTTACTCTTTCTGGGTATAGAGATGTAATACAGTAATAAAAATATCGAGTGTGTCTATAGTAATAAAGTTTCAATGTGGGGGGGGCACGATAGAAAACAAATGTCTGAAAAGGCTCCTCAGGAGGTCAGTACGAACAAAAAGTTGAGGACACTGTCTTGGAGGGAGACCATCTAGTACTACTGAAAAACTCAGTCTCTAAAGTCAAACTGAATATAAAATCCTATTTCTGTCACTTATCAGCTGTGGGCATGTTGAGAGCCACAGCCAAGGGGCCCCAGCAAACTTTCAGACTGCCAGCTGATGATTGGCTCACAGCGGCCCCAGCAACATCTAGCTGATTGGCTCCTCTGGGTGATGCTCATTGGGCTGTTTCCCTGCCCTTTCAGACCATGGAGCTGCTCATTGGGGGACTTTTTTTTGGCTCCGCCCACACAACCCAGCCAATGGGCCTCAAGAGCAGGAGGATTGTGGGAGGTGGAGGCTGGTGGTTGAGAGAGCGGCTTGTGGGAAGCCGGAGGTGGCAGTTGGGCTCTGAAAGTTTTTCCTGAGGAGCTGTTTTGTTTGGCGTGTGTGGTTCTAAAAATAAAGTTCATTTCTTTTGACAAGTGGCTCCTGAATTGTGCCCAGCCAGACTGCGGCATGGGCAAATGACTTTACAGCTTCAGTTTTGTCATCTGTAAGATGGAGATGATAATAACAACTTTCTTCAAAGTATTGTTGTGAGATAAATCCATTTAAAACACTTGGCGCTTGATTGTTAGTCATTCTTCTAAAGGCTCAAGGAAAAAAATTTCTTGTTTTTGCTGTATTACCATTTCTCAGAAGGGGTCTGAGACTTGATGGGTGATCAATAAATATACATTGAATGAATAGAGCTCTGATGTATTAAGCTTCTTGAGTTACTTGATTGGAGGCAGTATGATATGTCATATTTTCGTTCTTTTTTTGTATGTGTTTGTTAAACACCATTCACGTTTGATGCACCTTAAATATAATAAGTGATATAGCATTTCTTTTAAAGTTAGAAGTAGATTATGTAGTATGCAGTACTATCATTCTGTTTCAAACAAATTGAATGAGCTCAGGGCAAATGTGATGGAAATGATGTATGGGTTCTGGTTAATATTCCTAGGAGAGCTAATATTTTTTTAAAATTTATAAATCTTACTGATTTTTGTTTTGTATTTCAGCTTGTAATTTGTTCCACTGAATTTTAGTGAAACAAAATATAATTGAATTGTAACTTTTTATAATTAATTTTTGTTTGCTGATATTTTATTTTGGAATATTTCTATTTGATCTGCATAGTTTTGATTCTTTTAGCATAATACTTTTGTTATTGAATTAAATGATTTTTATTCTTACTTAAACTTGAGCCATTGTATTGTTATTTATTTTGTGCTTATATACTGTACTGCATCTATAAGAGTATAGTTATACTTTTTACATAAAGTGAGAAAATGCTCATTATTTTTTTATAGCATTCTTTTTTAAACATACATTTATTATTTATATGTGGTGCTGAAGATCAAACCCAGTACTTCACACATGCTAGGCATGCACTCCATTTTCCTTTTGGGTGTTCGCAACAACACGGCTTGATTAAAAAAACAAAACAAGAGTCTATAATAGCTATTATAATGTTCTAATAATGTGCAGACACTGAATGTCATCATAATTGTGAAAGATTAAGTTAAGCAGTTTATGGAGCTAGGAATATGTATTTATGAGATGAATGAGAAAAAAAATTGTTCTAGTGAAGCACAAAAGGAGTTTTTGTGACAAATAGAATTAATTCACAGAGTGTCTTATACTGAATTGATGTTGATGTAAACCTGTTAGATAACTCATATAGCTTTTGTAATGATGAAAGTTCTGTTGCTAAAGATATTTGTGAACAAATTGAAATTGTTTTGAGAAATAAGAGTATAAAATAATATATCTAAATTTATTTTGTATAACATTTTTCTTTGAAGATACTGATTTTCACCTTCTCTATGGCCTAGTACAGTAACTTAATATGTTACTTGATGAGTTGCATGTACTATATTACTTTGCTCCCTTTTTGCTGAGTGATAGGACATAAATTTTGACTTATAAATAAAATTATTCTACAGCTGAAAATGTAAATACAAATGTACATTATGGGGTGACAAATATAAAATGCAAATACCACACATAAAAGATAGTATCAAGCATTGTTCATGCTTCTGTTTGTATTAAAATGTTTACTATATAGATAACATTCAAAATTGGAGTAATATGGATAGGTTCAAGTTCCAATAGCTCACTTGTAAAACCAGTTACCTTTGGGGAAAATGTATTCTAGCTGGCCTTCCAAAATTAATTTGACCTATTGTGTAACAATGTTTATAGAATACTGTATTTTTAAATTTTTTCTATGGGAAGTTATGCCTGAATTTCAACATTGAGAGAAATGTCTCTCCTTTTCCTCTCTGAAAGGAAACAACTAACTAGAAGGCTTTACATCAGCCCCCTAAGGAGACAGGAGAGCTAAGTCCCTAGAGCCATGGCCATTGACATAATGGCCTTTTCTGAGTCCTTTAGAGTCAACTTATATGTGAAAACTGGAAGGCTTATTAAAACATTTATTTTCTTTCAGATCTAATCTCACCCTTCATTTTTTTTTAATATTTAGTTTTTAGTTGTAGTTGGACACAATACCTTTATTTTATTTATTTATTTTTATGTGGTGCTGAGGATCGAACTCAGGACCTCACATGTGCTAGGCGAGTGCTATACCGCTGAGCCACAACCCCACGTTTCTCCCCTCATTTTTCATAGACAGTCATTTTCTCTGTTTGTGGGCAATATTTGATTTCTAAGCCCTTATTCCTTTCTTGTCTTCAGTATTCTTCCCATTCACCGGAAACAAAAGGTGGTATACTGAACTGAATTCCACACATTGCAGGAATTAACTTTTCCATTCACTGTTCTTGTGAATAAACCAAAAGGAATTTCTGCATCAGGATAAGTAAGTGGAGATGGGTCCCCCTAACCCCCAATTAGCTCTCTCTGTAGAGGTTAACAAAAAATTCTCAGTTCTTTTTCCCATTAGTCATTTGTACCCAGTGAAAACAGCCACAGGACTGACTGAATTTTGGGTAGACATTGGAAAGAAAGCAGCTTTCCTATTGTTATAACTGTTCAGTTTTTTTTTTCCAAATTTTTTTTGTAGTTGTAGATGGACAGAATGCCTTTATTTTATTTGTTCTATTTTATGTGGTGCTAAGGATTGAACCCAATACCTCATGCATGCTAGGCAAATGCTTTGCCACTGAGCTGCAGCCCCAGCCCAACTGTTCAGTTTTCATCTTCTGAAAAAGCATTAGAATAGTCCCGATATTGATGAATAGAGCCTACAATTTAGGATGGAATTACTCTGTGTAGTTTTTTTTTTCCCTTGACTAGGTCATAAAGCATACTGTTTTTAAATTCTGCTAATTATTGTTTTTATCTGCCACCTATTTTTTTGTTATTTAATACTTATTTTTTACTTATTTTTCTACAAGAGAGCGGCAGAGCAGTCAGAACTGTAAGACAAATTTAAGTTCAGTTTTCCTTCCATACTTGCCAGTGATTGTTTCTGGTGTAGCTTATTTAGAGCTAGGCAAGTGCGCTACCACTGAGCCCCAGCCTCAGCCCCAAAGATTTTCTTTTCTTTGTTTTTTTTTTTTTTTTTTTGTGGTGCTGGGGATTGAACCCTTTGCCCTGTGCATGTGAGGCAAGCACTGTACCTCTACCAACTGAGCTATATCCCCAACCCCATTGAAGTTATTTTAATTTTTTCTAGTGCTTTCCATGGAACCAATTTTCTATAAGAATATCAACCAATATTCTTGGTTGATATTCTTATAGAAAATATCAATAGTGCAGATTGATAATTTTTTCATTACAGAGGAAGACATCAAAAAACAGAGGCAGTATACAGAATTATAACTTCATGTAGTAAAAAGTAAGTATACTATATGCTTTTGTTAAAAACTTTAGAATTACTTAAAAATATTCCAGTTATTTTATTGGGAGACAAAGCAAGATAAGCTATTTTTGGAATTTTGTTATTAAAATGACTCTGTTGAATGTGCCCTGATTTCAGGGTTATGCATCCCCCACCTCCCCCGCACTGGGGATTGAACCCAGTAGCTCTCAGGGTCTCAAGTTGCAGAGGCTGGTCTGAACTTGGAATCATCCTGCTTCTGCCTCCTTAGTTACTGGTACTATAGGCACACACTTATGCACTCAGCTCATGGGTATAGATTGCAGAGGAGCAATTATTGGTCTGTGTTTGCTGGAGCTACTTTGCTTCACAGTTGAATGAAACTAGTGTTGTGGCAGGTTATAAGTTTGTACTTGGCATATATGAGGGAGAAGTGATTGGTGATGATATTTTATTAGTTAGGGAACAAAATAATTTTTCATTTAAGGCATAGGGGAACAAACTATGTCCCATGTAGTTTTTATCTGACCTATGAGCTAAGAATAAGAATAGTTTTTACATTTTTTTAGTGATTGAAAGAAAAATCAGAAGGATTTTGTGGCATGTGAAATTTATGTAAAATTCAAATTTTGTTGTCTATAAAAAGTTTTATTGGAACACACCATACTAATTTGTTTACATATTTTGTGTGGCTTGTAACTATAATAGCAGAGTTGAGTAGTTACAACGGATAATCAGCAAATTGTGAAATGCTTGTTGTTGGGCCTTATATCAAAAAAGTTTGCTGATGGGTGCAAAGTCACAGGCATATAGGAGGAATAAGTGGGAGTGTTTTATTACACAGAGGGTGATTCTAGTTTACAGCGTGCCTCATCTAACCCAAAGTAGACAAAGGGGAGGATTTTGAATATTTTCATTAGAAAGGGATGATAAATGTTTGAGATGATGGATAATCTTGAATATCTTGATAAATACACAGTGTAAAAATGTATCAAAACACCACATTGTACCTCATAAAGATGTGAAGTTATTATCTGTCAACAACAACAAAAAAGTTTGCTAACTCCTGACTCTGGAACCAAACTACTACTTAATATCTCTTTTTGAGACTAAGTTCACTTACCTCTCTTTGTCTCATTTTCTTCATCTCTACAATAGGGAGAATGATAGAACCAACTTCATTAGGTGATTGTGATGGTTAAATAAGTTACTACATATCAAGCTCTTAGAAATACGCATTGCACATGATAATAAGTATTAGATGTTAGTTGATACTGTTTGATTCAGTGGTAAACCACTTTGTAACCTAGAATGTAAAAGGTGCATTGAGATTAATTTAATGGATAGAGAATACCTATAAGTATGTTGAGGAAATAGTCTTTTTTAAAAAATAGTTTTTAAAAAATACTTACTTTTGGGTTGTAGTTGGACACAATACCTTTATTTCACTTATTTTATTTTTATGTGGTGCTGAGGATCGAACCCAGGGTCCCACAAGTGTGAGGCGATCACTCTACCGCTGAGCCACAATCCCAGCCCCAGGAACTAGTCTTTTGGCAACAGTATATTTCTAGATGTTGAGTCTGTGGAAATAAGGAAAATTATGAATCCAAAACAAAGCATAGAAAGTGATCATATGTTTTTACTTGGCTGTACAAGGAAACGAGCATCAGGTAAAAGTCTATTTCTACCATGAAGAGTGGTAATCATAGTGGGGAATCATTCACTTGACTTCTTGAAATGAAATAAAAGATAAAGTTATCTTATGACTGTGATAATTCTAGTTTGAACATTTTAGTGATTCCAAGTATTTGATTTCAAATGGCTTCTTCAAGGGTCTCATCAGAATGTATTTGGCATCTTGAATATCTGGAACCTGTCATTCCTGAATTAAAATATCCCAGTTGTTTGTTGGGATACACTGTCAGAATTAAATTGTGTTCTAAATGATTCAGTTTGTTTTTCAGCATTTCATTTCCTTTCCTTACTGGAGAAAAGACAAACTATTCATCTGTTCAGCTTTTTTTTTTTTTTTTTAATTGTGTTGAAAAACACATAGCAAAATTTCCTCTTAAATTTTTTATATTAATATTTTATCTTTTAAAAAATATCTGAGCCATTTTTAAGTGTATAGTAGTTCCCCTCTCCCTGTCTTTGATTTTACTTTCAACAGTCTCAGTTACCTGTGGTCAGCTGCTATATGAAAATATTAAATGGAAAGCTCCAGAAATAAGTTTTAAATAGACTATTCTGAGTTCATGCTTTCTTGCCCAGGACATGTGTCATCCCTATGTCCAGCATATCCATGTACACTACCTATACCTTCGTCACTTAGTGGCCTTCTTAATTATCATTAGTTCCACAGTATTGCAGTTTGTTCAATGTTACAGTGTGTTCAAGTAACCTGATTTTTTTAACTTAATGGGCCCAAAGTTCCAAAGTAGTGGTGTTGGCACTTAAGATAGACCAAACATGCTGTTGTAAAATGCTTCCTTTAAGTAAAAAAGGTGAGACTTTTTGAATTAAAGGAAAAAAAGTCAAATGCTGAGGTTGCTGAAATCTATAAATTATCATTAAATCTACACTATGTCTAATTTTAAATTAAGTTTTATATGTCCATGCATGTATAAGAGTAAACAAAGGGTTTGGTACCATTCACAGTTTGAGGCATCCATCCACGGGGGGACCTTGGAATATGTCTCTCCCATGGATAAGGAGAGGCTACTCTACCATTCAGTGGTATTAAATATAGTTCATTATTGCATAGTAGATGACCAGAATTTCTTCATCTTGCAAAATTGAAACTCCATACCCATTAAAAAACAACTCCTTTTTTCCCTTTACTACCCCTGCTCTTAGCAGCTCCTGGCAACCACCTTCTACTTTGTTTCTGTGACTTTGATTGCTTTAGATATTTCATATAAGTGGACTTATCAAGTATGTTGTCTTTTTGTGGCTTTCTTATTTCACTTAGTGTAATATCTTCAAGTTCATTCATGTTGTAGCACATGACAAATTTCTTTCATTTTTCAAGGCCAAACAGTATTCCCTTGTATGAGTATACAATTTGTTCATTCATCCATTGATGAACATTTTGGTTGCTTCTACCCAAATGTAAATAATGCTGTTAAATACATGAGTGGGCAGATATAGGGATCATGCTTTTGTTTTTTGTGTTTTTTTTTTTTTTGATATATATGCAGTATTGACATTGTTAGATCATGTGGTAACTATTTTTAACTTTTTGAGGAACTGTTGTACTGTTTTTATAGGAACCATACCATTTTATGTTCTCACCAGCAGTGCACAAGTGTCCCACCAATTTGTTCACATACTTGCTACTGCTTTGTTTTTTTTAATAGTAGCTATCTTATTAAATGGGGTGTGGTTTTGATTTGTGGTTTTAATTAGCATTTCTATCCATCTAACTTTTAGGATGAATGATTTTGTTAAAAGGATCTAACCCAGTTTTCAATAAGAAGGCTTTTTGACTTTATATTTGACCTGAATATATAGTGTTATGTGATTGATGTAAATACTTCTGACTATACCAGTGTAATTGGGAATTAAGAGTTTTCTTTTTTTTTTTTTTTTTTTTTTGAGCTTCTTACAATTAAGGAGGAAGGTAAGAGACTATGTTGATGGGAAACTCAAATCTATTACTAAACCTATCATTGAGGTAAATATAGATCTTTATTAAAGATAAAAGCTAATATGTTCTTTCATGAAAACCTTTGTATTACTATTAAAATTTTAGTTTTTTTCCTAATTGTAAAGAAATACCTATTATCTAAAAACTCAAGAAAATACAGTGAAACATAATTTATCTTTGGGATATGTTGTATTTATTCAGTGTATCTGTGTTGCTGCAGTTAGCTGTAGTTTTTCACTGATGTATTAAGTTCCGTTGGAAAACAGTCTCCACTTTCCATTTTTCAATTGAGGTTTCCTTTCATGTTTTGTAAGTTTCCTAGTATTGCATTTATATCTGAATTTTATACTTGCAGGAGGAATTGTTGTGCCTTGGACTTTGTATCTGTCAATTTATATTTTAACAGTTCTGGTTCTCTATACTTAATTTTATCAGATTTCCTAATATTTGCTCATAGAAATGAGCATTGTGTGGTATATTGATGTGGGCTGTCTGATTAGGTGAAGTTGAACACCTTTATTATGTGTGTGGTCCTAGTTCCCCTACCTGCCTACTTCCAGTACTGGGGTTTGAACCCAGGCATGCCCTACCACTAAATTTCATCCCCAGCCCTTTTATTTATTTACTTTGAGAAAGTATCTCGCTGGCCTCAAACTTGAAATCCTACCTCAGTGTCCCGAATAACTGGGCATAAGCCATTCTATCTGGCTGTGTGTGTGTGTGCTGTGGCGGGGGGGAGGGGGTTCTTTTGTTTTTCTTTGTAGAACTAGGTATTCAGTCTAGTACCTTGAGCATGCTAGGTAGACGCTCTGTGACTGAGCCACATTGCCAGGCTTCATGTGTTGTATTAATTGGTCATTTATAGTTCCTTTTCTAGGTAAAGTCTTTTGTTCTTAATAAATAGTTTCATTGTTATTGTTTTTGTAAGAGTTCTTTATATGTCACGTATACACATACATGGACATGCATATGTGTATATATATTGTGTATGTATATATTGTGTGTATATAAATATGCACACATACACATAATAATACTTGTTTTAATGTGTCTTCTAGTTGAGGCTTGTCTTCTCACAGTGTCTCTCAATGAACAGAAGTTCTTAATTTTAATTCATAGTCCTTTTCTAGTATATTCTTTGAGAGTCATTTTTAATAAATCTACTGAAAAGGTCATAAAGACGTTCTTTTAAAGTTTTATTAGTTTTGCTGTTGAAATTAAAGTCTTTAATTCATCTTCCAGTTTAAAAAATTTAAATATGATAACTTTTTACCTAAAATACATAGTTCATATTTTCTTTTTTTTAATATTTATTTTTTAGTTTTAGGTGGACACAAAATCTTTATTTTGTTTTTATGTGGTGCTGAGAATCGAACCCAGTGCCTTATGCATGCTAGGTGAGAGTGCTACCACTTGAGCCACATCCCCAGCCCCAGTTCACATTTTCTTGCATGCTTAGTATGTAATGCCAAAATGTTTTATAAACAATGCCTTAAATAATGAGGAAGTTGTAATAGTGGAAACCCCCCAAATAAGCATAAAAGATGACTTGCATTAATGATGACATTTTAAGATATTTGTTTAAAAATTTTTGCTTTAATTTCCCAGCCTTGGTCTCAATTGTAAATAATATGCCTGCCATTCTTTTAAGTTATCAATCACTGATTTCCGACTGAAGTGGTTTGAATAGCTGAGTATTGCTACACAGTAAGTGAGTCTCAAAATAAGAAGCTAACTAATTATGGCATAATAGAATTTGAAAACATCTAGCTTGTCTGCTTTAATTTTATTACCTTTTAAGTTCTGTAATGTTCTGATGCTTAAGATATATAATATGTTTACATATTAAGATATATAGGAAAACTGTCTGAAGCCCAGGATGATTCTGCATCTTTATCTTGTGCTTCTAGGGTTGTGACCTTTATAGTTATTTAATGAATGCCTTGTTTGTCCATCAGTATTATACCAGCTGCTCTGCAGCTTTCCATCTCTACTGTCCACTGCTGGTAGTATCCTAGGAAAGGAGTACAACCAATCTCTCTGTACAAGCAGTACAGGTTTATACCTGTAGATAGACTTGTATCTCATGATAAAACATATTAGCTTTTATTACCTAGGGACTGTTAATGTGCTTAGTTATATCAGCATTAATTTGAAGATAACATTTACAATCATATAACCTAAGAAGATGAAAAGTGTTCTTTTGGAAATGTTAGTAACACTTTCTAAAGTATCGTTTGTTATAGAACAGAAATTAAGTCAATGTATATATAATCCATAAAACTGAGGAACAGGTGAATTAGCTAGTTTCTAGGTTTTGGTGTTTGATTTTAGAGGACTAATGAAACATCCTGCAAAGGCAGACACTGCTTACAATTTTCCTGTAATATTAGTGAATTGTAATTACAGGGAAGGTTGATAATCTTTTAAGATGTGATGCTAATGTTGTCAGCTGTCTCAGAGTCAGCTGAGAGCTTAAGGTGGTAATGCAGGTGGAGTAGACAGGAGGTTTAAGCAGCCTGTGAGTCTATACACTTAGGGAAGAGTGAAGCTATTTGAGTACAACTGTCCTCTGACACCTAGAAATGTTGGAATTTACCACTGGCAGGGCTTTTACGTTCAAACTACATAGTGTAAATTAAATGGGCAGTTTTTGTAATTTGAGTAGAAAATATGTGTTATTCATTTGATACTGGTTCCTGGTATGTAATGGTCACTTAAATTACATTTGGGGAAAAAAGTATCACTTTGTTTATAGTCTTTTCATTATGCAGTGTTTTTAAGAAAGGAACTCTACTTCATTGATAAATTCTTATATTTCAGTGTTTGTTGCACTCAGTTATCCAATATTCTTAGCAGTCTCACAGTAGGAAGTGAGTTTATTTAAATCTGTTTTAAATGTTCATAATCTTTGCCTTTTTTTTGTGTGTGTGTGTGTAGAGGCATATACTATAGACTAACTATTTAATGTTAAATACTCAGTTTTATCTTTTCTCATCGGGAGGGATGAGAAACTTAATGTTTTCATTGAGTTTGTCTAACATTGATTAATAATGTTGGGCTTATTTCCTTTCTATCTGCTTAATAATATAATCAGTTGTTTTTACCTTAATATGAATGATGGTAAATAAGGATGAAACTCTTGTTTTTCATTGGCACTTTACACTTGAAAATGGTATCAGCAATGTGGTATATAACAGGTAGTGAAATAGGGATATAACCTCCCTTATTATCAAGATGGGTAATCTTGGCTAAGTCATTCAAACAGTAGATCTCAGTTTCCTGGATCTTCAAGAATTCTAGTTTTATGAGAACATTTTAGATGGAAACCAACATCACAAGAGAAGTTTTGTGAATTCTACAAGTGGTGTATATTTTTGTGTGTATCACATTGTGTGTGTGTGTGTGTGTGTGTGTGTGTGTGTGTGTGTTTGAGGATGGCCATTTTGCCCAGAAAAGATTATTCAGGGCACTTTTGATTTTTATACTGATTTATTAAAGTTTTAAATTAAACAGTTAAAGAATTTTAAACTCAATTATAACACATTTGAATGAGCATTTTAAGAAATTTATTTTTTTCTAGCTTAAGATCCCTTTAACTTAAATTGAAACTATAAATTGAGCATTTATTTATTTATTGGGTACCGGGGATGGAACTCAGGGGCACTCAACCACTGAGCCACATTCCCTGCCATATTTTGCATTTTATTTAGAGACAGGGGCTTACTGAATTGCTTTTTAGCTCCTCGCTTTTGCTGAGGCTGGCTTTGACTTTGCCATTCTCCTGCCTCAGCCTCCCTAGTCGCTGGGATTACAGGTGTGTGTCACCACACCTGGCTGAGCATTTATTTTTAAGTACTTAAATCATCTGACAAAATTTTCTAAGTACTTAATTTTTCTAAATCTGATATTTAATCTCTTTTTCATCGTAATTACAACTTGACACTCTTTTCTTCTTAAATAATTAGAAAAATTTCTTTTTCCTATCTGTATTATAAATTTGTCTGGTTCATCAAGAACTTTTCAATTTCATCATCTTGAGCAGTTTGAGCTTTCCCTTTCCAAGCCATTTTGGAGTCACATTATCAGATGGCTCAGGTTGACTCTTACAAAAATATGGGTTCTGGAGCTACAGACATCCAGAATGATTATTTTCCTCATGAAAGTGGGGATATGTTGAACCTAGTTTTATACTTTCTGCCAGCAGCAACTCTGAGGACTGTGGAGTGGGGTGGTTTCTGAGCCTGCCATCCTGATATTCAGGTTCCACATAATCTTCAAATATGAAGGTCTACACTCCCTACACCTAGTATACGTGACTGATTTATTTCAGTTGATTTACTGCTTATTTTTTGAATTATTTATTTTTTAATTTGGCAGGCAGGCATTTTTAAAATATTTTAAGCATTTAAATACTTTAGAATAAATTGGATATTGTGTATCTCCCATGTCTTACCTGATTTTACAGTCAGAGTTCCAAGGTCATTGTCATGACAGTTTACGTTCCAGTTTTCTGGAACATAAAGAGACTGTATCCTACAAAAGAATAAAAAAACAGAGCATGTAAACAGAGATTGTATTTGGATCACAACCCTGACTTACTCACATATAATGGGATACCTTAGCTCTCCAGTTGTATTTAAAGCATTTTGCCAGAAATGTAATGTGAACCACATAGGTAATTTAAAGTTGTGTAGTAGTAATAGTGACAAGAAACAGTTGAAAATTAATTTCAATAATGTTTTGCTTAACCCAGTATGCTGTTATTTCAACATGTGATCAGTGTAAGAATTGAGATATTTTACATTTCTTTTTCATACTGTCTTTAAAATCCATTGGTTTTTTTCTTTTTTTTTTTTCTTATGGGACATCAATTCAAACTAAACCACATTTCAGGTGCTCACTAACCACATGTAGGGCTTCTGTATTGGGCACTGTGGACTTCCACCTTTGCAATTAAGAGCTAGTAACTTAATTGTTTTGTACGTAAATATGTGTTTATTATTTTAGATATAGATTTCTTTGAGTAAAATGTAAAACGTTCTAAAATGCTTATCTTCATTTCCTTTCTCTTAAAGGCCCTTCCTTCTTCCATGATTATAGTAGCAGTTTATTGTCCTGTGGTAGCTGCTGTTTTCATTGTTCTGAAGATGGTCAACTATCGACTACACAGAGCACTGGATGCTGGAGAAATTGTAGATAGGAGTGCAAATGAGCTCACAGATCAGCGAGCCAAAGCTGAACAAGGCAACTGTTCAACCAGGAGAAAAGATAGCAATGGACCTAGGTAAGAAAACCCATGTTGCTCAGTGTGTAACGACATAAATTGTGGTGTGTGTGTAATGATGTAATTACTGTGTCTTTATATGGTTTGAAGGCAGTATTAGATCTTACCACTAAAGGTATAATGTCCAGGGCACATTGTAATATTAGAATAGAGCAAAACTAACTGGCATGTTTGGGGGATTAAATCAATATCATTGGCCTCATTTCTGAAGAGGTTAGAAAAAATAGGTTACCACATAATAGTTACTCATACCAACACCCAAAACCAAGGTAACACAGCTTGAAGAAATAATTTCAAAGCATAACTTATAAATCTCATCATTTAAAAAACTTACATGTATAAATGAAATGTATGTATATCTTAAATACATTGTGATGTTTTACTTGACATTATCTGCATGTTTCACTTTATTGTAAATAAAAATTTCAATTGGAGTCACATTATGTGACTCCAATTTCAATTTTATATTCTTCTTGTTCTTCTTTTTTGCAGTGTTGGGGATTAAACACAGGGCCTTGCAAATGCCAGGGAAGTGCTCTACCACTGAGCTGTAGGCCCAGCTTTAATTTTATATTTTAACCTTTGAAATTTAGTTGTTCTTTCCTCAATCTTCAGAAGACTGACTTTTTAGGGTTCAAGTTTAGCTAGATGTTGCCTTGGAAACTTTCCCTTCCTATCCCAGCTAAAGGATTGCTCACAGCCACATTGTAACATATTTCCTTGGCTCTACTAGCTTTTTCTTTTTGAAGAGAAACCTACTTTGTTTATGGTCAAAAGTTTCTTGTGTTCTTGTAGAAATAATAAATATTGCTAATATAAAGCTTAAAAACAAGCAGTTCCTATGTGAACATCTGACATATATTAAGCTCATTCAGTCCTCTAAATCATTCTGTGAGGTAGATGCTGTTTTATTCCTAACTTATAGACGTAGAAACCAAATTGAGAAAGATCAAATAATTCAAGCACTCAAGTTCTGGAGTCTATTCTTTTATCCACTATGCTGTGTGTCCACTCGGCATATAATAATGAGCTATTTCAGATATTAAGGTATAAATAATATAATGAAAGGTGGATGCTCCTATTAAGGCATGTAATATTTCTTTATGTTTTCTAGTGCATTAAAAGACTATCTCTTTTCAGTTATATTTTTTCCTCATTCCTATATGATTGCCACATTTGTTCATTGTGCAGGTATTTTACTTTTGTAATGATTTTATTCATTGTTTTAATCACTTCCTCAACTTATCTGAATTGCATTTATAAACTTCTTGAAGTCAGGGACCTTTTCTTAAAAACTATTATATTTCCAGGCCTTAAAATCAGTTTCTGGCACTGATTATTCCTTGGCTAATATTTGAAGTAATGAAAACAAAATTTCTGTGGTATTATTTTTACTGATGCATAGTATTCCCTTGTGTGGATGTATAATAATTTACCTATCCTATTTTTAGTTATTTTCAAATTTAAATTTCAATGTTAGAAAGATTACTGTGATCCTTAAATTTTAAATGATTAAATGTTTTGCCATGATTTATCAGAGGTATAGTTACTGGAAAGGCTACATTTTTTTTTTTTTTTTTTTTTTTGGTACGGGATTGAACTCAGGGGCACTAACCACTGAGCAACATCCCCAAACCTATTTTGTATTTTATTTTGCTGAGTTGCTTTTAGCACCTCACTTTTGTTGAGTCTGGCTTTGAACTTGAGAGCCTCCTGAGCTGCTGGGATTACTGGTGTACACCACCATACCTGGTGGCTACATACATTTCTAAGCTTTCTAATACATATTGCCAAATTCCAAAGATTTGCTGTTTAACTATCATGATCTGCAGTTTGAGGACCTCCCCCACCACCTTCTCTTTTAAACCTTTGACAAATACTGGGTTAGTATTTTTATAAAACACTGATAAAACCCTCAGTGTTTAATATTTCTGCTTTTGGATTACTAGCAAAATAGGGGCATTTTTTCTTGTGTTTTTGTCATTTATATTTTTGGGGGGCTTGTTTATTTTTCTGTTCTTTTTTTTTTTTAACTGTTGGTTTGGAGAAGATATATATTTACGATGGATTTTAATTGTTTGTCCTATGTGCCAAGTACTTTTACTCAGTTTCTATCATAATTTTTTTTTGTATGCCACATATTACTTTTATGTCAGCTGAGCTTGAATCATTCTCAATTATAAAATATTAGAGAAGTTACTTAAGCTTTCCTCTGCATAATTGTTCTAATTATTTCTGGATTTTATGTATATGGGTATATGTGTATATATGTTTTTAATTGCTTCTGTTAATGAGTTACTGTTCTGTTTCTTTTAGTTTAGAAGTATTTATTGTGAAATATATGTATTCCAAAGAATATATCAAATATATGTATAATTTAGAGAAAAATAGTCAAATGAAATGAATTGCCCACTGCACAGCATAAGAAACAGGGAAGTATACAAACTCCATAGAAGCTCTACGCATTTCTTTCCCATTTCATTCCATTCTTCTCTTTAAGAGGGACCACAATCTTGATTTTTGGGTGAATAATTCCCTTTACTGTAATACAATCTTTGTAGCTATCCCTAAATATATGAAATATTTATTTTGTCTGCTTTAGGATCTTCTAAAGAGAATCATACTATGTATGTTTCTGTGTGAGAGACTTTTTGGGTATGGTATGTTTTGTATTATTGATTCACTCATGTTAAGGTTTATGCCTATGATTTATTCATATTCACTGCCATGTAGCCTCTTGCTATAGGAATAGATTACAATCTTTGTCCATTCTTCTGCTGATAGTTATTCAGATTATTTCCAATTTTTGCTCTGATAGCACATTATTGTACATGACTTCTAGTATACATGTGTATATCTAGTTTACATAAGGCAATTTGTAGAGCATTTTCTTGTTTAATTTTAGTAGGTAATTCCAAGCTGTTTGCCGAAATGATTTTTACCAATTTATACTCTAGTAATATGTGAAAGTTCCTTATTCCACAGTCTCATCAGTATTTGATATTGGCAAACTTTTAACATTTGCCATTCATGTGAGTGTAAAATATGTCTCACTGTAACTTTTAGTTAACCTTTCTGATTATTAATGAGGTCAAGCATCTTATTTTATATATAGGTTCCACTTAGGTTTTCTCTTCTTTCCGGTGTCCATTTATGTCTTGTTTAATTTTTCTTTGTAGTTTTTTCTTATTGATAAGTAGAAATTTAAAAAATGTTTATGCTTCTTCTTTATTAGTTATGTACATTATAGACGTCTCCCAGTTTGTGACTTTTAATTTTGCTTTCTTTTGATTATCATATATTCTTAAATTTAATAAAATATAATTTATCATTTTTAAAAATGAGCATTTTTGTTTTTTAGGAGATTATTTCCTATATAGAGGTATGAAAAGATATTCTTCAGTATTGACTTTTTAAAGTTTCATGTTTCTTTTATTTTCACATTTCAGTTCTCTCTGAAATTATTTTAGAGACAGCTGAAATTATTTTAGTGTCACATAGGGATTGACTTACTTTTTCTTTATGAATGATTAATTTACCTGTTTGTTAAGAGGGCTGTCTTTTCCTTAGAAACCTGCAGTATTTGCTGTCATGAACTGAGTTTCCTTATGTGGTGGTGTGTTTTACGGCTCTCTTTTCTATTTAGTTAACCTGGTTGTCTATGCCTTGCCTTAACCACACTGTTCTAATTACTGTAGCTTTATAGCATGGCTCTTGATGGCTGGTGGGGCAAACTTCTACCTTGTTCTTTTTCAGGAGTGACTTGGCTATTTTTGGCTCTTTGCTATTTGATATAAACCTTAGAGTTTATCAAGATATATCTGTAAGAACTTGGTATTTTTATTCAAATTGCTTTGAAAATAGAGATTTCTTTGCCAAGTATTTCTATCTTTAGTATATTGAATCTCTCAATTTGTCTTTAAAAATTCTCTTTAGTAAAATTTTGTAATTTGTTTCATTAAACAGAAATTGATTGTTATTCTATAGTTTCTTCCTTCTTTTTAATTTTCTTTAAATTGCATTTTCTGTTTTTTCCTCCCTTAAATGTAACGGTTTAATTTGTATCCAACAACCTTCATAACTTTCTTATTAATTATGATACATTATAGGTTATTTCTTGATTTTTCTACAAATGATGACTCTTTTAATTTTCCCTTTCTAGTCCTTATACTCATTCGATTTTTTGGTTGGCCATGGCTTCTAGCTTCTGATTAAAATAGAAATGGTATTGGTATATATCCTTATTTTTTCCCTACTCTTAAATAGGATGTTTTTAAGCTTCACTATTAAAGGAAGATCTTGGCTATAATTTTTGTTTTTGACCTCTTTTCCTCATCTGACCACTTGCGAATCTCAGATTCTGTTCTGAGGAAAAGTAATGTGCAGGAAAATGTGTATTTTCATATTTAGAGCCTCTTACTGTGCTTGGTACATAGTCAGTCTGTTCTGTGAATGAATGAATACAGTAGGACTTTTGTGAGCCTTAGTTTTCATTGGCTTCTCTTATGTAGTACTGCAGTTCAAAAGTGCTTAAGTCTCTATCTTGTTGACAGAATCAGAGACTGTTTCTGTTACATTTTTAATGCTTCAGAAGAGAAAGCCAGCAATTGAATTTAAGAATTTGAATGCAAATATTTGAGGAAACAAGCATTTTCTCTTTTCATGGCAGCAATGCTTGTAATATAACAATGCCTTGTAAACCAAAGATCCATTTAAATTATACGAAGCTGAATTTTAGGCTGAGTTTTCTGAGGGAGATTTATTCTGTTTAGGGACTTTGTTTTATCTATTCATACTTCATATGCATCATTATAATCTAGATTAGATTTGTAAATTTAGTACTGTAATGGTACTGTGAAGTTTCTGATCAAAGTCTGAACATAGCAATTAATATGATACTAATAATAAACAAATTAGTTTGAAAATTTCTTCTGTAATTCAGATTAGACCCCTTCTACTTTTCTGCCTTTCCCTGTACCTGGTTTTTTCTTTTTTAACAGATGGGGAAATTAAGGCATAAAGGTAGAGATTCCCAGAATTTGGTGTATTGCTTACTGCAGTAGACCACTTTGCTTCTGTGAGAATTGTAAACTACCATACTTTCCAGGTATGTGCTGAAATCTCCATTTCTAAAAACCTGCAAGTCTTGCTAATAAAAGAAAACTCTTAGTCATTTTATGTGTTTAGCTATACTTAGAATCTCTATAGTGTGACTGAAAGTTCTGCTTCTGCATTTGTAGAGATGAGTGGAGTATAGAAATTTTGCTGGAGGATTTTTTTAAAAAATAAAAGAGCTGTCCATTTTTTCCCCTTAATCATTTTTGTTGTTTTAATCCTCCCTACCCTCTGTTTTTCAAAGTTGACCATTGACCAGTGTTAGTTCTAGATCATCGTACCTGACCTGGGGGTGATTTTACCCTTCAGGAAATCTTTGACAATGTTTGGAGACATTTTCAGTTGTCACTACTGGGGGATGCCTTTGGCATCTGTAGGGTAAAGGCCAGGGATGCTGCTAGCCATCCTACAATGCACAGTCAGTCCTCAACAGTCAAGGAGTATGTGTCCTGAGTAGTGCTGAGGTTAAGATCTCTATTCTGGCAGGTACGGGGTGGTGCATGCCTGTAATCCCAGTGGCTTGGGAGGCTGAGACAGGAGGATCGCCAAGTTCAAAGCCAGACTCAGCAAAAAGCGAGGCGCTAAGCAACTCAGTGAGACCCTGTCTCTAAATAAAATACAAAATAGGGCTGGGCATGTGGCTCAGTGGGTGATTGCCTTGGAGTTCAATCCCCGGTATGCCCCCCTCACCCCCAAATCACTATTCTATCTATTCTAGATAATGGTGTTACTTTTTAGTTTTGACCTTGAGAGAGAACTTATAAGTATGTTGAAGAGCAGCATGATTTCTTAGAAAGAGCAGGGGCTTAGAGATCTGCTGTTGAAACCTTATTTTAGTGTGTCTATTGGTTATAAGTAACTATATTCAGGTGTGTGGAGGAAGGCAGGGAAGGAAAGGAAGGAAGGAATACAGATATATTAACACACTATAGAGTGCTGAGTATTATTTGTACCCTCCCTTGCCACCTGACCCTCATATGCCAGTGACCCAGTTTATGTTGTTCACTCCTCTGAGACCAGAGGCAAATTTTACATCTGTAGTGTTCAGTTTTTTCATTTGTAAAATGAAGATAATAGTACTTATATTTGGATTTTAGGAAAGACATTTTAATCAGAAAGCACAAATAAAGTAGGATCTCCTGTCACTGGGATATATTAAGCAACTAGCAAATACTTAATTTTGTTTGTTATTAATAATAACTTTACATTTGCATTGTAATCACTTGGATTTGCTCTCAGAAGTGATGTATGAAAGTGGGTAGGACTGTCCACCCTGTGACTGGATAAACAAAATACGGTCTACTCATACAGTAAAATGTGACTTTGACATAAAAAGAAACAAAGTGCTGATATATGCTGCAATGTGAATGAACCTTGAAACATATGTTTAAATTCCTTACTAACCTAAGCCAGTCATGAAAAATTATATACTATGTAATTCCATTGATATGATGATATCCAGAATGGGCAAATCTA
Organism: Marmota flaviventris; assembly: GCF_047511675.1. Classification (NCBI taxonomy): domain Eukaryota; kingdom Metazoa; phylum Chordata; class Mammalia; order Rodentia; family Sciuridae; genus Marmota; species Marmota flaviventris. Next base: position 31,892,102 of record NC_092499.1, on the reverse strand, counting down.
TAGAGACAGAAATTAGATTAGTGGTTGCCTAGGGAGGATGGAAAGAGTAGAGGAATAATAACTAAAGGAATTTGTTTTAGAAGTGATAAAATTATAGAATGTTCTAAAGTTAACTATGGTGATGATCTCATAACTTAATGAAGATACTAAAAACCCTTGAATTGTACAATTTAAATTAGTGAATTATATGTGAGTTATACATCAACAAAACGAAACAAGGCAAGATGAGGGCTTTCTATTCTTTCTGTGGTACTGAGTATTTTATCCTTCGGTCTTTACTGTGACTTCCGTCTTCTGTGTTCTTTGGGTCTGATTTAGAGGAAGCATTCCTGCAGAAATAGGAGTAACATTGCTGGTTCTTTCTCATCATTAACTAACTCAGTGTGGTAGTATCTGCCTCATGTACACCTTTTAAGTTTTGTTCAATTCAGAACTGTATGAGTTAATACCTCACAGCTAAAAACTTGAACATATTCCACTTTTCTTACAATACATGAGCAGTTTTGCACTGAATTGGCCATTAATTTTTTTTTAAATTATGTAGTTGGACACAATACCTTTATTTTATTTATTTATATGTGGTGCTGAGGATCGAACCCAGGACCTCGCCCGTGCTAGGCAAATGCTCTACCACTGAGCCACAACCCCAGCTCCTGGCCATTAACTTTTGTAACCAGGTTCCAATATATTTTTTTTATACCTTCATTTTATTTGTTTATTTTTTTACGTGGTGCTGAGGATCGAACCCAGTGTGTCAAAGTGCTAGGTAAGCGCTCTACCACTGAGCTATAACCTCAGCCATAATGTGTCTTATTTTTATCAATGAATAGCAAGTTAGAAAACTAGTTTTCACCATTGGATGTCAACTAGCTGACTATGGTCAAATGCCTAGAATTAGGAACCCTTTAGGCAAACAGGGACATTATAGGTATGAGATATTTAATAATAAAAACACTATAATTTATACTGCTATATTGATAAATACTTTAATGAAAGGTATGCTTGCAAATAAATTCTTTTTAGCTTATATTTTTTGATTGCAACAGAATACTCCACCCAAACAGGGAATTTATGGTACATGTTACTGAAAAGTCTGTACGTAAGGGATATCTTCAGATATGTCAGGATGCAGAGTTTCAAACAGTCATGACACTGCTTCTTTTTTAGCCAGGCTCTGCTCTTTGCTGTTAGTTAAATTCTACCTCATGGTTGTAAGATGGCTGCAGCAGCTCCAGGCTTTATATCGCAGCATCAAGGCTTGTAGGTGTTGAGAAATTTTCTCTGTCAACAATAGAACATTCATGACCTGATTCATACTAGCCTGTGTTGGGGTTTATGTTTATTCTAGAACTAATCTCAGTGATCAGAAGACTGGGATATGCTGATTTATTTTATCCAGTAGAGTGTGCCCCTAAACATGAGGAGGTAGGATCAACATTATTCAAATCCCTAGGAGAATTTGGGGTTTCTTTTTATGTGTATGAGGAGGTTGAATTAGATCCTGGGTGGCAAGGTAGTTTATATCCACTGTAATGTCCAGCCTATATCCTAGAAATTTTATCCTGATAATAATAGCTAAAAAAAATTATTGATACTCTGTTTATGGCAAAGTAGAATGAGCAAAAAAACCTTTGGGTAAAAAACAGGATCATGAGTTGCTCTAAGAATTCTTGTCCTGAGGAAACTAACATTTCTAAAACTTTTGAAATTGGTGTGATTCTCTCCATCCCTAATTGTGAAGTTCCCATTTTTCCTAAGTATTCTATATGACTTTCCACAGCTCTTTGATCCTAGTACTTTTTTCCCTTTGGACTTTCTAAGACTTGTTACTGCACAGCATCATTTTATTTTATTTTATTTGACTTGTGCCTTCTAACTCAACATATGCAAATCTAAAATCTTAGATTTCCAGTTCTTAAAACAATCAGATCCTTGTTAATTTCTGTACTTTAAAAATGCAGATAGAGTTTAACCAGTATGACTCTTGTCTTGTTCATTCATCACTGTGTCATGCAGCTTAGACTTCTCACGTGGAGACATCAGCTAATGTGATTATCTGATTACTTTCCATTTTTACAGTTGACTAACTTCTCTTTGTTCTTGGGAAACAACAGGCAATCATTTCTTTGTTAGAGTGATTTTTATGGCACATATCATAAAATATTTAGTATGCTATTATTGCAATTAAGGCCAGTTTCTAATGTTGGATTGGATATAGATAGCTTGGGTAAAAGAATTTAAAATATTTTCAAATAGTGATGTGGTTATTAAATAGTTCCTGTTTGGGGAATTTTTATAGATTAAGGGTGATCATTCTTTATTTTTTTTCCCCTCTTAAAACTCAGAATCTCTTAGTTTTATAGAAAAAGATATAACTTAAACAAAAATAAAATAATTGGTGTCAGAATAATGATAGTTATTCTCTCTTTCCAATTTTTTTCTTGCATAGTGATCCTGGTGGAGGGATTGAAATGTCTGAATTCATTCGGGAGGCCACACCTCCAGTTGGTTGCAGTTCAAGAAATTCTTATGCTGGTCTAGATCCAAGCAACCAGGTAGGAACCTATGCTGTATTATTTTGCCTTTTTTTTTCTCCTCCTGATGGTAGTCTTAATTATTCTTATGTTTATAATAGTTGATGTTTATCTTTCTAATTATTGTTTTGATTATTTATTAGTAATGTATTAATATTCTTATTTTTAAATCTCTTCACATGGATAAGTATGTGTAGTTTTGATTGTATTGTAGCAAAAGCCTTGGGAAATTTAGCTTCTAGCTTGCTCCATCTTAGTCGTCAGTGGTTATCCTTAGTTTTAACATTTAAAAAAAAAGAACAACGAAAGGAAAGAAAAACACAAAGAAAAAACTTATCCCCAAATCTCAGTGTATTGATATATGTTAAGATAGAATTCATTAACTTGAAGTAGTACGCAGATCTGCTGGTGGCAATTTTAATTTATTTCTGCTGTGTAGCTTTTACTTTTAGCTTAGGATAGTAATTCTGAAAGTGTTTTCTTCTACCTTGGCAGCAGCCTGTTGTACTCTCATTACGTCTAACCTTGATTTTGCTAATACACTTCTCTCTCTTGTCCTAAACATCTCCTGCTCAAGCCAAGTCCCAGTCACTCCTGCTTGCCTTTTCTGCAGATGACTTCACTACCTGGAGTGAAGTAAACTTTGAGAGAAACTTTTTGTAATAGAACGTTTTGTAGTTGTGGGGTTTAGAGGTCATTGTGTCAGACCTTTCATTATGTAGAAGAAACAGCTGATTTCTGTTAGGGTCTAGGCTAGCCCTCAATTCCTGATTCTCATTCCAGCATTCCTATTGTTTCATATACAATTTGATGACTGAAACCACTTTCCTCCCTCTCACACACTGTCGTGGAGGGAGATTTAGATCTTCTTTTCTGGCCTAACTCTAACTCTTCTTGTAACCACATTCTATTGCTCAAGATTTTCAAAGACCTGTGGTGTTGGCCCATTGTCTTGTAGATGGAGCACTTATTACTTATAGCACTTAGTTTTTTGGCATATGATAGTATATGGCAGTTTATAAGCCTCAATAGAGTATATTTTCCTTTTTTTTTCACTGTTTAGTATATTGCCTGTGCACAGCTGACTTTCAATTAATGACTATTAAATATGTATATAGATAATAAAACCTTAGAAGTAGGATTGGACTTGGCTCCTCATTTAACAAATAAGTAGACTATCTGAGAACAATATTATGAAAATATGATATTCTATGAGTCAAAATCTTGAATAGAGCTTTATTTTCTATTTTGATAGAAGTTTTGCCTGTGTTTATGATTTAAAATTCAAGTGAATGAATTTTGGTAATAGTTTTAGTTGTGATTTGAGTATAATATAGAATATATGTTATCTTTCCATAACAAGTTTCAAGTTTTATAATACCTTTTTGAAGAATAGTGTTACTATCCTTGATCCTATTTTTTGTTGGCTTTTTGCTTTCCTCAGTTGCTTTTTATAGAATGAAATGACTTAATCTCTAAAGATGGCTACATGTTTTGTAATCTTAATTAACCCTAGCCTTTCTTCTTTCTTGGAAAAGTAAAGTAATGTCAGATTATCGCAGGAAGTTATTCTACATTTTTCCAACAGTATTTTGGAGAGTCATACCTTTGTTAATTTTTGCAATAGGGAAGGTGAAAAGGCGCAGCAATGGCCAGCCACCTTTGGATACTCTGACCTTGGCCTCATTTTTGTTGGAACTTGTACTTCCTTTAGGGAAGGAGTCCCCTCCTGAATATAATTAAAGCACATTTGCACATAACACACAGCCTTCGGTTTTCCTTAAAATAGTAACTTTTAAATTAAAATGGGCAAATATTGAAGGCTATCATGCTTTTTGGGTTTTAGTGATTTCATGTTGTATTATAATGAAAAATAAGGTGAATGTAATTGTTGTTACCCTTTAGAGAAGCTGGAGTGAAGTAGTCAGGCTTTTTATATATTGGTGGAGATACTCCCATTATGACATATTGTCATAATTATTATGTAAATGTCTTCTGTACCAGATCATGAGCTCTTTGTATATAGTGGCTGTATCTTTAGTCATTGTTATCATTTTTTCCCTTTCGCTACCTCTGCTTTGCTCCCTTCCATCTTCTGCCTTCCATTTCCTTTGCCTTTTTTATTTTCCCCTTACCTTCCTCTTTCCTTTTAGTCACTTGTTTTTCTTCAATATTTTGGTGTCTGATAATATTCAAAGCATTTTATTTGGTGTGAGGAATAGGTCTTAATCCCCAAAGAGATTGAGACCTATGATATAACTAAAGTTATAAATGTAATATATACTGCCAAAGAATTAAGTACAAAGTCCTTTTACAGAGTAATAATTGCCATCAGAATGGTGCAGAAAAAGAGATTACTTCCAAGGAAAATTTATTAATTTCAGGTAGAGAGAAAGGCAAAGATTCCTGGGGAGGTGGCCTTACCTGAAACACTCTCTAGTTGTAAGTACCCTTTTGTCTTAAATGTATAATCCTTCCTGGACCTTTCCTATGGCACTTACCACAGGGAAGAAACACTACAATATTTCAATTTATGAAAATCATTTGAATAAAGAACTTCACCCTCAAGTATAGGAAGTTACTATTTTTCTTAATTTTTTTCTTTTCATTCTTAAAAAATTTAACAAATGAGGATAAACAAGAAAACTAAAAATCATTCATGATATTGTATATAATAAGAAAACTTTTACAACAAAATGGAGTTCTAATGTGCTTGTTATTTTGAACTCACTTCTCTTTACCAAATGTATCGTGAATGTTAATGCCATTGAGTTTTTCCAAAGTGACCCTTTGGGGGATGAATTGCATTTAGATATAGTATTTTATATTCTTGATCACCTGTTGTTTTAGTCATGATTCTTTGCTATTTGGGAGTAGCTTAAATAATACAGAAAAGCATGAAGAATAAAATATTACTACCATGGTATCAGCAAATAATAGAATACCCAACTTATACTATCGTAGAGAAATACGAGTTTGTGTTATCTTCTAAATCTGGAGGTGTTTGACATTTGTGGCATTTGTTCAGCATCTCAGTAATGCTGAGCCTCTGGGTTGGCATTTCCATAGTTCCCTAGGCCTTTTCCCAGGGCTGTAGGATGAGCATAACAGCTTCAGTCAAGACGCTGTTCAAGAATTCTTGGTCCTCTTCTTAGACTTATAAGAATCTCTTCCTGAAGCCCTCCAGCAGACTCCCTGTTTCATTCATTGACCAGAACTAGCTCATGTACCTCCCTCTAGACAGGGACTGGGCCCACTGCTCATAGGTGAAAAGATGCGTGACTGACATCTGATTAAAATGGGGAGCGTGTTAAAGGAAGAAAAGGGGAATATTTTGAGGTTGTGAGCAAATGACAAAAGCCCATATGCCAAAAGGTCTTGAGGAGTCAGGTGTAGTGGCGCATGCCTGTTATGTGTAATTCTAGCTACGGGGGACAGGAGAATAGTGAGTTCAAGGAGAACCAGGACAATGTAGTGGGATCCTATCTCCAAAAAAAAAAAAAAAAAAGTTTTTAACATTTAAGTTCCTAGAAGGGTGTGCTGAGTTTTTGTTTGCTTTTTTATTTTTTTGGTACCAAAGATTGAACCCACTGAGTCACATCCCTAGCTCTTTTTATTTTTTATGTTTAGGCTGGGTCTCACTAAGTTGCTTAGGGCCTTGCTAAGTTGTGGAAGCTGCCTTTGAACTTGCTATCTTCCTGCCTCAGCCTCCGAGCCACTGGGATTATAGGCTTATGCCACTGTACTTGATTATTATTTATTTTTGAATTTCTGTCTAGGAAGTTATGTGTTTATAATTCTAGTAGATGATATATGTTATTTCTGTAACTTGTCTAGCTGGTATGGTAAGAATGAAACTTCTTTTGTAGTCAAATAGTTTTTAGACTTTTTCCCCCCTGGCCAATTATAGTACCTTTTATGTTTAATTGAAAGTAGAAATTCTAAAATACTAGGAGAGTCAAGCTTAAAAAACAGCTTAGAAGTATTACAAAACTTATTTTTTATTGGCTATATCCAGAGTTTTTTAGTATTTTCATCTGTATATGCCTATTTTTTAAATACTTTCATTTTATTTATTTATTTTCATGTAGTGCTGAGGATTAAACCCAGTGCCTCATACATACAAGGCAAGTGTTCTGCTACTGAGCCACAGTCCCAGACCCTCTATATGCCTATTTTTATTTACTTTTTCACTGGTGTAGCTTCTACAGCATAGTATACATCTTGAGCGTACAGCTCAATGTGGTTTTACATCTGTATACACCTGTTCAGTGGCCATCCAGATCAAGAAAATCCTGCCTCTTCAAAAACAGTATTAACCTATGTTTTGACCTAAAGAGTTAGTTTTATGTGGTGCTGAGGATTGAACCCACTACCTCACACTTGCACCCCACCACTGAGCCACAACCCCAGCCCTGTGTGATGTTTTGAATTTTATTTTACAATGCTAAATTTACTTAACAGTTTTCTTCTTTGAATCCCTTTAAAAAAGTTTTTTTTTTTTTTTTTTAAAGTTGAAAAGAAGAGTTGCTAAGACTTGTTGATGTTGTTGTATTTGGTTTCCTCACTATGTTTGTACAATTTGTGGTATTTGTTTATATGATTTTTATGGTAGTATAATAAATAATGGCTGTGAAATTTTAGAGAAATATTACACCATTTGAAAATAAGCACTCTGAAAGCTCAGCAATCACATTTCAAATTTCTAATTATAGTTGTGCTAAAAATTCACTTATTGTAGATGCATGCTTTAGATTTTTATTCTTTTTAAATGTTCTAACCATACTTACTTCTTTTCTGGAACTAAGGAAATTATATATCAATACACTAACAATTGGGCAGTAAGATTTATGTTGCTCTTTGTAGCATATGTTAATGGGTTTTGTCCCTCCAAACCATCCCTTTATGTACCCTAGGAAGTCTGAATTTATTCCATGTAGACTCAGTGCCTGGTTTTGCTTTTGTTTATTATAACACTAGCATGTCATGATACAACATAAAAAAATGATAATAACTGTATGATACAAACTGCTTGATATTGGAGGCATTTGGCCTTGGGAATTTCATCAGCCCTGAGCATGCAGAGGGATTCAGAATCTTGGCACACCTGTAAGATACCACAGTGTATACCGCAGAAAACAGGTTGTGTGGCTATGATAGAACATGTCTAGTGTTTTAATATTAATAAAAAGTGACAGCATGTTTAGATGATATAATTTTGTTTGATAATCTTACTAGTTTGTATTGATAAGGACATGCTACTAGCATATTATTTAGTTTTATTTACCTTATATTGTGTTTTCAGATTGGATCTGGTTCCTCTCGTCTTGGAACAGCAGCAACTATTAAAGGTAGACATGATCTAACTTGAACATTGCCTCTGACTTTTTTGTTTGTAATAAAGATAATAGTTCTAAACATTCAAATGTCATTTTTGACCTTAGAGCTAAAGTCATTTATCTCATAATAGATTGCTTGATTTAAATTGTTATCTTTTCATCATCCAGATTTTAACATAGTGACCATTTGAATTATATTGCACAAATTATAAGTTATTGATATGTAAGAAACTTCCTTGGAGAAAGAAAATACATGTTTAGGTGAGGTTCATGGAAAACTAATTTGATGTGAAAAATTTAAATATGAGAATAAATGTTCTACACATCTATTTAAGATACATTCATATTATTTTTGCCCTACAATGATTTAGTTTACTTATTTTCCTAAGGAAGGAAATTTATTGTATTTTAAATTGTTGTAACATAATTTGTTCCTACATATAGGTACCAGGGATTGAACCCAGGGGCACTCAACCACTGAGCCACATCCCCAGCCCTTCTTGTATTTTTATTTAGAGACAGTGTCTTGCCAAATTGCTGAGGGCCTCCTTAAGTTGCTGAGGCTGGCTTTGAACTTTTGATCCTCCTGCCTCAGCCTCCTGAGCCCGTGGGATTACAGGCATGTGCCACCACACCCAGCTAAAATCTATTATTTAAAGAAATAGTTTTACTAGCTAATATTATGAAGCTTTCCATGTTATTTTGTTCTCAGAGTAATTATGTGCTCTGATAATCCATAATATTTCAGTGCATCTTCCATTATTGTAATCCATGATGTGTAGAAACTGCTTTAGTTGATAGATGTCTACCACACTCCTGATATTGTTTCTTGGTTTTGACACACTAAGCCTTTACTTTAATACAGTGTCCTCATGTGTTTTTCTTAACTTTTAGGAGACACAGACACTGCTAAGACATCTGATGATATCAGTTTAAGTCTGGGCCAGAGCTCTAGTCTTTGTAAGGAAGGAAGTGAAGAACAAGGTAAGAACATTATGCTGCACAGTGACACATGTTGTGGTGACCAGGGTGAATTTGTGGAATGCATCATTTACATTTTATAAGTTTGTACAAATGAAATGTGGTTATTTTTAGGAAACATTAAATAATATGATTTATTGGGATAATAATAATAATACAGCATTACAAGTACTTTTCCCTTACTGAATTCAAGCATACATGTTTTTAAAAATAAATATGGTAAGAGAAATTTTATAAATGTGTGTCCCAGATGAGATGGGAAGAATCCTATACTGTTCTTAAGTTGGTTAGAGCACTGAGCCCAACTAAGTAATAACAGTATGTAAAACTATCATTTTCTATTTCTAAATACCAGCTGCTTCATCTCTTACCTGACTGCAGAAACTATAATGTCTTATAAAGAGAAATAAATTGCGATTGAATTTTCTGAGAAACTTTGTCTCCAACATAGTACTTTTCTATAGCAGATTGTGAATAGAAAGTTTGATTATATGTGTTTTTTTTTCCTTTCTTACTCAATTCAATTGTAAATAAATATTGTGGACTTTATAGAGTTTGTTTTTGACTAAGACATTTTCATGTTTGAGTTTTAATTTTCAAATATGAAAGGACAGATAAATCATCTCCATTTTTAAGTGGAGATTGTCCAAGGTTATATGGAGACAAAGAACCAGAATTGAATGAGAAACCTGTCTTCCTGTTTCTATCCTGTTATAACCTATTATTATTATTTTAATTGTGGTGATGATATTGGATGGGTAGATAGGCTGAAAGATTTTTTTATTTTTAATTATGAAGCTTGCTTATGAGGTTGCACATAGATCACTGAATTATGACATTTGTCCATTAATTTGATATCTTATTTAAGTCCATTTCTCAAAAGTGTACTTTGTTATTGGTACTTGGAAGTTTATTACTGTCACCCAGCTTTTTTGGAATTACAATAAAGACCTCTAAATATACTGTATGGTATGGAAACCTTTTTTTTCTTTTAGTTTTCTTTGTTTTGTTTTTTTAGTTAAAGATGAATTAGTTGCTTTAAGAGTTGTAGTATCCCTTTTTATAACATATAGCCTTTGGAAGAAGATCTTAACCCTAGATGATAATCTTAGAAGGTTGGTACCACTGCTTTTAGGAGTCATATTTCATTATCTTATTTTATATCTGGAAAGTACCCATATACAAGCAAGATTTTTATAGTCTGGCTAGTTGAGGTTGCAGTCTATCCTTGTAACTAGCTACACGTGAATATAGATAATGATATCCAACATTCATTGAGTGCATACTTTTGTTCAGGTTAGGCATCACCAAACTTACTCTGAAAGAGCCAGATAGCTTTGTAGGTCATGTGGTCTCTCTTGCTACCCAGTGACCTCAGTTTTGCCATGGTAGAGTGAAAGGAGCCATAAATAATACATAAATGAAGGGCATGGCTGTGCTACACTCAGACTTCCTTTACAAATGTGGCCAGATTTGGTTCCATGGTCCTTAGTTTGTCAACTCAGGGTTTAGGTCATCTTCTAAGCACTTGACATGTATTTACCCAGTTAATATTCACTATGTGCATTTGAAGTTGTTACTACTGTTGTTATCACTTTACAGGTAAGCACATTATGGCTTAGAAGTTAAAGGAAACTTGTCCAGAGTCACAAAGCTACAAAGTGGCACTCCTATAAATGAAATCTAGTTTCGAATTACTCTTAACCATTGCATGATACTACTTTGATTTAATTTTATAACTTTTATCATGTAACATTTTTCCATTTAACAAATATCACTGAGTACTCATGATTTTCCTGGTACTGTTTCAAGTACTGGAAATAAACCAGTGAACAGACAAAAATTTCTACCCTTGTGTGGCTTCCATACTATTAACATGTAGTCATATGTATAAGTCAGTACGTATGTAGTAGGCAGAGGATGAGGAGTTGTGGGGGCTTGAGAAGTTACAATTTTAATAGAGTGTTTGAGGGAAGACTCACTAGAGCAAAGACCTGAAGAAGGAGTGTTCTTCCAGGGTATCTAGGAGATTAGGGGTCCTTTTATGTAGAGGGAATAACAAGTGCAAAAGGTGTAAAGTAGGAACAGCCTGTCAAGTCTGAGAAATAATGTGGCTGGTGCAAAATAAGTGAAGGGCCAAATTGTGTAGTGTCTTGGAAGCCATTTTAAAGATGTTAGTTTTAATTCTGATATGAGAAACTACTAAAGGATTATGTTACATTTTAACAGAATTACTGTGGCTTCTATGTTGAGAATGTGAGAATATATTGAAAGGGGAAAAAGCTGAAGCAGAGAGCTCAGTTAACCAGATTATTGCAGTAGTCCAGGGCATAGATCATGGGTTAGCTAGTTTTGAGTTTACATGGATTGGCCTCGTGATCCAATTCCTTCTTGGTCCTGACTGTGGTTTGGCACCACCTAGTGGCAATTTTTGTTCTGGATTAATTATTGTTTGTACTCCTGGTTGTCTTGGTGGCTGGCTTGGATTTATAAGAGAGTAACTTTTAGTTGATTAACAATTAATTGATTAATTGGCACACTTTTTGTCAACATAATTCAAGATTATCAGGAGAAATCTAATTATGTGGGGGTGTATCCTCTTTTTCTTCACTTCTAAGGACTTATTTAGTGTCCCCATCTAGCCTTACCCATATCTTCCCTATCTAAGATCAGATCTTTAGGCCATCCAATATTTGTAGAGAGGTTGAGTAGAAGATAGAGGAACTAGTTACAGGAATTTCTGAATGTTTATTGTGGGGCCGTAAAACCGTATGAGATCTACACAAGGAGGAGTATAGGCAGACAAATTAAAAATTTTAAGGACTGAGTCCTGAGTTGTTCACTTTAAGAAGTCCAGGAGACACAGAAGGAACAACTAATGAAATAGAAGTAAAACTGAGACTTATGTCTCAGCATTTCAAGAATGGATTTATCTGTTTTATTAAATGTTGCTGATAGGTCAAGGGACATGAGAACTGAGACTTGTCCATTGAATTTAACATTGTACAGGGTATTGCTAACCTTGAAAGGCATAGTTTTAATGAAGTGGGATTAATCAATTTCAGAATCAGGAGAAGAATCAAAGAAAGTGACTAAAATACTCTTAATGAATTTCTATAAGGGGGAGCAAAGACCTAAATCGATAGTTACAGGGGCTGGGGATGTGGCTTAAGTGGTAGCGTGCTCGCCTGGCATGCATGCGGCCCGGGTTCGATCCTCAGCACCACATACAAAGATGTTGTGTTTGCCGAAAACTAAACAATAAATATTAAATAAATAAATAAATAAATAATTGCCTTTAAAAAAAATAAATAAATTGATAGTTACAGAGGAAGTGGAGATAAAGGAAGGATTTAGATTTTGTAAGAGAAATAATATTGTATTTGTTGGGGAATGATCTAGAAGAGGGGAGGAAAATATGATTTATGTTAGAAAATATAGTTACATATGAAGAAAATAATTCACATATCTGCCACTGAGAAACTTTGGTTAATATTTTTGGTATGTAACTAACTTTTTCTTCTTTTTTTATTGTGACATAACTTACATGACATTAAAATCTATCCTTCTATAATGTCCAGTTTACTGGTTTTTAGTATATTTGCAAGGTTTTGCACCATTACCACTATCTTAGTTCCTGAACATTTCATTACCATAAAAAGAAGCCTGCACCCATTGTACTGTCCATTTCCTTATTCAGCCAGCCTCTAATAGTTAACAGTTGTCTTTCTGTCTCTATGTATTTTCCTGTTCTGAACATTTCATATGAATGGAATTATATAATGCATGGCTTTTTGTGTCTGGCTTCTTTCATTTACTGTGTTGTTGTATGTATTCCTTTTTTATGGCTAACTGTGATAGAATCACTTTTTTTAATATTGATTTTTTAGTTGTAGTTGGACATAATACTTTCATTTATTTATTTGTATGTGGTGCTGAGGATCAAACCCAGGGCTTCACACGCACTAGATAAGTGCTCAACCACTAAGCCACAACCCCAGCCCCTAGAATCACTTTTAACAACTTAAATTCCTCTGGACAGAATTAAACCTTTCATTTGTTTAGCCCTATTGAAAAAAAAAATACGTCTATTAAAGATTGGCTGTTATGTGAAAAAATTGAAATTTCTACTTCATTAATGTCTTAGAAGGGAGTTAGTGGATAAGTTTTTGTTCTATAAGATTTATATCCTTGATAATTATTTATAAGAGATAAATATCTAGAGTCCCCCCATAATAACATATTATAATTTTTTAAAAAATATTTTTAGTTGTAGGTGGACACAATACCTTTATTTTGTTTTTGTTTTTTTTAAATGTGGTGCTGGGAATCAAACCCAGTATTTCACATGTGCTAGGCAAGCACTCTACCACTGAGCTACAGCCCCCAACATATTGTAATTTAATATTACAAAATAAATAAGATGCTAACTTTTTAAAATTTTGAAAGTTAGAGAGGAATAGTGACAACTCTTTTGGGCAAATGATAAAGAACTTGGGTTTTACTTATCTTGAAACAAAGCATAATAGGGCATTTATAAATTACAATTTATGTGGTACATTCTAGAGGCTATTTAAGTTTTTAATTATTTAGATCAGATTTAGATTTAGATGTTTTAAAGGTACAGAAACTTTTCTAGTAATTCATTTTATTTTAGTCCTAGGGAGAAATGTCTGCTTTTAACATTGAGATTCTACTGAGAAGAATCTGACTCACTATAGAATTTATTATTGCTCTTGTCTATGCAGTTATGACAAATAAGATAATGCTTCTTTTTATTGAACTAAAAGCAGATTCAAGCACCTTGTCTGTCAAAATATATAGTAAAAAGATCAGCGTTTGTGCAGATCAGTTGTCAAGCTATAGTCCAAGATAAGTTACAATGTAGGTAGGTTTACTCATATTTTATTTTCATAGTATACATGGTAATTCAAATCACTCATCACTACCCTAAATGATGGATTAAAAGAATGGACTTACATATATATAGGAGAATATGTGTTTGTTTTTTTTCTTTCCACAAAGCATTTTGGGTTGCTGTATGAATGATGAAAGAGAAAGTGCAATATCTTGTCCTATAATTACTGTTTTTTTTTTTTTAAATCATTGTGAATAGTATGATACCTTGCATCATTATGTCAAAATTATTGGTAAGGATTGGTAAGCCCTGTAATTTTCTGTTCCCGAATATTCTAGGTTTTTGTTGATTTGTAAAATAATAATATAAGTTTTTCAGAAGGATTTTAGTATTGTGTTAGGTAAAATAATGGTAGCTACCATTAATTGTAACAGCACTATGGCAAGCCAAGTATATTTGAAGAACTCAGTATTCCTTGCTTACTAGTACTCAGTGAGGTTGACATCATATTTTATAGATGAAGAAGCATGCTCAAAAAAGTAACCCCAGGTCACCTCATTGATAAGTTAGAGCTTGCATAGAAATCCAGGTCTATTATAAATAAAATTCTTTTTTGCTTCTTATTTTATTATTGATAGTCTACAGAACCTTTTCTGAGGCTGGTTGGAGAACTTGGATTTGAAAGTTCAGTTCATTCCATTAGTAGAAAGCTTTCTTTGTGTAGCTATGAAGTAGAAATCAGCTCTTTTGAATGACTGGTCAACTGTTATTCACTGAACTGCTTGAGAAATTGTTTATACTTGATTTTTTGTATGGCTTGAATTCTTTCCATTGTTAAACAATGCATAAGCATACATACATCTGTGTTAACATTTCCAAATATGTGTTTGAAACAGATTTGGCAACTGATAGGAAGCTCTTCCGTCTGGTCTCCAATGATTCCTTCATCTCCATTCAGCCTTCTTTGTCCTCTTGTGGACAGGACTTGCCAAGGGACTTCAGTGACAAAGTGAGTCTGCCAAGTCATAGCCACCACCACCACATCGATCAGTCTCTGTCCAGCGCCTGTGACACAGAAGTAGCCTCTCTTGTACCTTTACATTCACATTCTTACAGGAAAGATCACCGGCCGCGAGGTGTACCACGGACTTCCAGCTCTGCTGTGGCCTTTCCTGATACTTCACTGAATGACTTCCCTCTTTATCAGCAAAGACGTGGGTTAGATCCAGTAAGTGAGTTAGAATCTTCAAAACCTCATTCTGGATCCAAAGAATCCTTGGTGGAAAATACTTGTCTACCTGGGGAATTCCAGCTTGCTGGTGATCTGAAAAACAGTAATTCTCAGCCACCCACAAAAAGTGGGAAGAGCAAAGCTCTAAATGCAGACAAAAGCATGGACAGCCTGAGGAGCCTGAGCACACGGAGTAGCGGGTCAACAGAGAGCTATTGTAGCGGCACAGACCGTGATACCAACAGTACTGTCAGCAGCTATAAAAGTGAGCAGACTAGTTCCACTCACATAGAAAGCATCTTGTCAGAGCATGAAGAGTCTCCTAAAGTGGGAAAGAAAAGTGCTAAGAAAAAAGAGTGCTGTGCTGACTCAGAGAAGAGTTGCTGTGCCAGTGACAAAAGGACTAACAGTGACAAGACTGCCCTGGAAGTGAGTACAAATAGTGGGGCTCCTGAGGCCCAGGATTCTCAGGCCTCTGATGAGATGCACAACCAGAGAGGGCTCAGCACCTCTGCATCTGAAGAAGCCAATAAAAACCCCCATGCAAATGAGCTTATTGCACCAGAGGACCCAACCCCTGAGAAACCTGCTGAAAATAAAGAAGAGCAGAATGAGACGCCTGTCACTTTGGTGGATTTAAAAGTTTGTAAAGATACTGGTGGAAAGCAGAAGGAAGGGGATGTACGACCCAAATCCTCTAGCTTAATCCACCGGACAGCCTCTGCCCACAAGTCAGGCAGGAGAAGGACAGGAAAGAAACGAGCCAGCAGTTTTGACTCTAGTCGACACAGGGACTATGTTTCTTTTCGAGGTGTTTCTGGAACCAAACCACATAGTGCTATATTTTGTCATGATGAGGATTCTAGTGATCAAAGTGACTTGAGTAGAGCATCAAGTGTCCATTCTGCTCATCAGTTCAGCAGTGACAGCTCTTCTAGCACTACTTCTCATTCGTGCCAATCTCCTGAGGGCAGATATAGCGCTCTAAAGACCAAACACATTCATAAGGAAAGGGGTACAGACTCTGAACACTCACATAGAGCTCATCCTGGTCCTGAAGGAACTGGCAAAAAGAGGGCTACACGACGGACTTCCAGCACAAATAGTGCCAAGACTCGTGCCCGAGTGTTGAGCTTGGACAGTGGCACAGTAGCATGTTTGAATGACTCAAATAGGCTAATGGCACCTGAAAGTATAAAGCCCTTAACCACTTCAAAATCAGATCTTGAGGCCAAAGAGGGAGAGGTGCTGGATGAGCTGTCTTTATTGGGACGGGCTTCCCAGTTAGAAACAGTCACTCGATCTAGGAATAGTTTGCCAAGCCAGGTTGCATTTCCTGAAGGGGACGAGCAAGATGCAGTCAGTGGAGGTAAGTAAAGTACAAGAAGAGACATCCCAAGAATCATGCAAATTTGGTGCTATTGATGAGAGTAATGCTTAATTAAAATGTGCTTTCTGTTAATATTCCCCTTCCACTGTGCGGTAAAACAAGCTTTTTTAAATGAAGAAGGAGATAATTGTCTTAAAGGTTTTGGAATGTATACCAAAAAACATGTTGGGTTTGTCAATTTGTTCTTAATGGCCTCCACTTTTCTAAGCTAGTTGCCATCTGTTAATATTTTGCCAGGAATAACAAAAATTACCCCCCTTTCCATGTAAAGCAATAGCAATAATCACATTGGCACAGGAAACCACTTGTCATCTCTTATGTAGTGCATGCCACTGAACTTCCAGAATTAGATCACTCTGCTTATCATATGAGATTTCTCCAAATATTACATTAGTTTCAGTTATGTATTTTAAAAATTGTGGCTCTCTTTTGTCTGTTTGATTTTATTTCATGCTTAATTCAAGTTACCTATAACTTAACTATAACTTTTTCTTTACTAACCTTCAATTTTTAGGTTATAGTGCCATTTTGTATTCATTAATGGATGTATGATGCCCCCAAGACAGTGATGGTGTTTTGGTTAAAATAATAACTCATTTATTTCAGGTTTATAGAGAATTGTACAAAGTTGGATAGGTGATTTTTGTATTCTGTCAGTGTGTGTTGGCCTCATTATTTTAGTTGTTTTAAATAGTTGTTTCTATTTAATCCTAAGCAGAATAGTTTAATATGTTCTCATTATTAGAAATCTGCTTTTTAAAATAGAAATAGAAGATTTTATGTTATTAGCATCTTAGCTTTTTAAGATTCTACACTATTCTCTTTATTTTGCTTTATCCTTAGTTTTAGATTTTAGTTTATTGGTGTAATAGTGTTTAGTCTCTGTTGAAAGTTAAACTGAGTTGGACTTGTAGCACACACCTGTAATCCCAGCAGTTTGGGAGGCTGAGGCAAGATGATTGTGAGTTCAAAGCCAATCTCAGCAATTAAGCAAGATCCTAAGCAACTTAATGAGACCCTGGCTCAAAAGAATACATAAAAAGGGCTGGGAATGTGACTCATTGGTTAAGTTCTCCTGGGTTCAGTCCCTGGTACCCGCCCCCGCAAAAAAAATTAAGCTGGATTTTTTGTTGGTACAGATATTCCCAAACATGTGACTGTGCTTTTTATTTAAAAGAATTTTAATTTCATCCAGAGCATTTTACAAGTCCACATTGTGGTAAACATATTTCTTTCTCCCTCTCTCCCTCTCTCCTCCTTTCCTCCTTCCCGTGCTTTCTCCCTTCCTCCCTTTCTCTCTCTCCCCCCTTTCTCTCTCTCCCATTCTCTCCTCTCTCCCCTCCCCCATCTCCCTCATTCTCTCTCTTCCCTCCTCCCCTCCTGCTTCAGTAAAGTTTCTAACAAAGATTAATTTCTCATGGATTGTAAAGAAATGATCTGTAGTGCCTCAGGAAGAAAGTAGTCTATTAAACCTAAATTTGGGAAATGAATTGTGTCTGAAATGTTTTTAACCATTTGGTGACAATATAGTAATTAAGTTTCCTGGAGTCATTGTGTAAGATTTAGATTATAAAATGTAGCTTAAGTTGTTATCAAAAAATATGAGTAAACCTGCTTAATTCTTATAGTTGCTATCAAAATAAAATTTAAACATGCTATAATGCAAAATATTATTATTCTAGGTATCGTTGAAATGTAAATACTGAAAATAAGTGCAAGACCTATAGTAAATCTATGCCTTCATATTTAAACTGTCATTTCCTTTTCATAGGTAATGTGGGTTGTTCTGTTTTTTAGGAATAGTTACATGGAACGTGTTACTTCTTAATATAGTTCTTTGACTCATATAAGCCCTTATTTTTCAGATTCCAGCTTCTGATTGTTTGTTTATGTTCTTTTTTAAAGATCTCATTAAATGTTAATAAGAAGCAAAAAATGAACTAAAAGTTTTTATTCCTACTTTGGTAGAAGAAATGTAATAGTATGTGAACTACTGAAAATCTTTTTTTTTTTTTGCCAGAGGAAGACATTCAGGGACTATTTTTGAGCTTCATTGTGTAAGCAAAACAAAATTACTTAAATGTGTTGGGGTGGGCTGGAGATGTGGCTCAAGCTGTAGTGCGCTCGCCTGGCATGCGTGCGGCCCGGGTTCGATCCTCAGCACCACATACAAACAAAGATGTTGTGTCCGCCGAAAACTAAAAAAACAATAAATAAAAAATTCTCTCTCTCTCTCTTTGAAAAAAAAAATTTCTAAAAAAAAAAATGTGTTGGGGTTTTATGTTCAGTTGGTTTTCATTGCAACTAAATATATGGGTTTTTTGGGAGGTTCGTTTACTTGGGCTTCTTGGAAGCTTGGAAGTAGTGGGAGGGGATTTGTTTTTATTCTCATTATTTAAAAATTATATAGAATCTTCTCTACTGTCATGTATAACTAAAAAGAACAAAACAAAAAAATTATATAGAATCTCAAACACATGTTAAAGATACTTGTTTACATAAACATTATTTGTTACAAGTCTTGTCTGGCAATTTAGGAGAAATGTTTTTGGGCTGTCTAGTTTTTTCTTGCATACTGTACTTCTGAAGCATGTCAACAAAATATGTTACTGCTTAACTCTTAGACATAAAACCACAAATAGATTTTATTTCAGCGAATTTGAGGTATTGGTGAGTTCTCCGATTATTTTTGTTTTATTTTTAAACTGGGTGGTGTTGGTTGTGAAGGGATAGCATTAGGAAATGCTTTATAAAGTATTAAAATAAAATATCTAAAATGGGAGTTAATCTAGTTTAGTGACATGGAATTATGTGCCTTTGTTAGTATAGGAGTTCCAATGTTGTGAATCACGCAAAGCTATTTACCTTCTTTAACCCTCAGCTTCTTCCTCTTAAAATGAAATGATGAGTGTACTTATTTCATAGGGTAATTGTGAATATTAAGGGCATTTGTGCACTAAGATGCTTAGGCAGTCTGGTACATAGAAAATGTTGCTGCTGTTATTGTTATTAAACAGGCTTGTTTTACTAAACACATATATCCTATCGTATTAATTCTGTGGTATAAATAGAGAAAAATAATAACATGTAGAAATAAATTAGAAATGTTTTAATTATGCCATTGTGTGAAATTTGACAATAATTAAAGTAAAATATTAAAAAATTCAGATAATATTTTTATCTGAATTTCTAATTCTTTATATAATACTAGCAGAAAAAATTATTTTTAGTTGACATCTAATCTAGTCTTATGGATTTTACCTTATTTTAGTAACAATGTGTCATATAACTTATCTTTCGATATTTAGTTATGAAAGAAGTGTTTGTTTTAGTAATTTGGTTAAAATCAGATGTTATGAATAATCTTCTGCAGTTACTTAGGAAAAAAGTTTTAAATTCAGACTAAGAGATTTTCTGTTGACCTCTTGTTTTATACTTAATTTCTCTTTTGTAATTATAAATCATATCTAATTTATGACTGATATTTTAAGAACAAAAAAAGTACAATTATATATGCTAGCAAAATGTCCTCTGTTTTCTAGCTTGTACTTTTTTATTTATTTATTTATTTTTTTATTGCCATACTAGTGTCTGTTGTGCTCCGCTGCCTTTCCCATCCTCCACCATCCCCCCTCCCCACCTCTCCCCTCCCCTCCCCTCCTCTCTCTCTACCCCCTCCACTGTATAACCCTGAGGGTCTCCTTCCATTTCCAAGCAATTTCCCTTCTCTCTCCCTTTCCCTCCCACCTCTCATCCCTGTTAAATGTTAATCTTCTTCTCATGCTCTTCGTCCCTACTCTGTTCTTAGTTATTCTCCTTATATCAAAGAAGACATTTGGCATTTGTTTTTTAGGGATTGGCTAGCTTCACTTAGCATAATCTGCTCTAATGCCATCCATTTCCCTGCAAATTCTATGATTTTGTCATTTTTTAATGCAGAGTAATACTCCATTGTGTATCTAGCTTGTACTTTAATAAATGATTTTTTCTTTTAAAATTTTTATTGGTACATTATCATTATGCATAATAGTGGAACTCATTGTGAAAAATTTGTACATGTTCATAACATGATTTCCTATATTTAAATCCCCAGTATCTTCCCTTTCCTCCTCACTCTCTCTGATTCCCTTCTTCTGCCCTACTGTCTGTCCCTTAGCCCCTTGATTCCCTTCTCCTACTCTGCTGGTCTCTTTCTAATTAAAGTTTTTTTGGGGGGCTATTAAACTTTTGTTTCGGGCTAGTAAACTTATTTTCTGCATGATTCAATACTGTTAGCATATTTTCTCCATTATGTATCAGATTGTAAAGAATAGCCAGAGTAGAGAGGTTTGTGGTTTACTTATTACTTTGTACATTTTTCTGGATTTCTTAACATGTATTTCTCTGAGAAAATTATTTTAAATAGAATATTTAGATCACTTTGTAAGTAATCCTTTAATAACTTTGTGTTTGTAGCCAAAGATAAAGGTCATCTTCCCCCCCCCCCCCCCCCTATACTGGAGATTGAACCCAGGGCCTCACACACTCTAGGCACATGCTCCACCACTGAGCTATGTCCCCAGCCTTTTTTAGTTTATTTTGAGACAGTCTCGCCATGTTGCTGAAGTTGGCCTTTAATGTTTGATCATCCTGCTTCAGCCTTCCAAGTAGCTGGGATTACAGGCTGGTATCATGCGAATGTACCACTGTGCCTGGCTCAAAGATAATCTTTAAAGAGAACTACTATTCAAAGAAAAGTCAAGTCTTCTAAATAAACAAATTTCTGAGGGTTTGTGCTACATATGTAAATTATAGGGCTCCCCCCCTCTTCAAATATCACTGGGCATTGGAAAGAAAAGACGAAGACCACTGAACAGACAAGAAAATGTGAATTAAAGCTTTTGTACTTTGCTAAGTACATAGGGCTATAAGGACTAATAAACTTATTTTCTGATTTCTTGGTTCACATGACATGTTAGAAGAAGCAAGTTAGTAGAAGGGGATGGAGAGAGGCTGAAGTAATGAAAGCAGAAAAAAATGCATAGCCTACCCTAAAGGAGGAGCTGTAACTATACTGAGCAAAGCCAGACACAACAGAATAAGATCAGTAAATATAGGGACAAACCATCTTTTATTTTAATAGTGTTCAAGGACATCATATTATTTGCTTAATATTGTACTATAGTACAGTGCTACAATTGTATGAGTAGTTGATCTTGATTCATTAAGATTATGTTTATGCTATTCAGAGCTTAGACATAAAAATCTTAGAAGCATACTCACTAAGTGAAGTGAAATAGCTTTGGAAAACAAATCTTCCCTTACAACAGTATCAAGAAAAATGGTATTTTATTGAGAAAGTAAATAAGTGTTCATATATGGAAATAAACATGGCAATATTTTTTCTTTCTAGCAGAAGTGAAATTTCTGTTTGAAAGTGAACAATTACATTTTAATATCTCTAATTAATGATTGAATACTCTGACAAGCCATGCAACCCATGCCTCAGTTTCCTTAATTGTAAAGCAGGAATCATAACTCTCCGCCTGTCTCACAGTTAACTGTCAGACTGTAATGGGCTTAGAAGTGTGAGAGTGCTTTGTAAATTGTGCGTTCATTATGTAACCTAAATGCTGATCATTTCAGGAAGCTTCCCTTTTCAAATATGTCACTTTAAATATATATTCTCTAGTAATCCAATGTTAGGTGAATCTCCTGAAAAATAAATAGAAAATTGTATTTGAATACACTTTTCTAAGAGAAGGTTAATAATTTTTATTCCATTCACAAAGGATTAAAAGGATTAGGAATTACCTATGAAAGTAAGTAATCCTTATGCTGTACTTTTTAGGAATTGTTTTCTGTATGTGTGTAGTAGACTCCAAAGTATTATTTAGTTTCTAGAAAGCATTTTGTCTGCCTAACTGTATGGCTGCTGGTATTGTGGAAAATATTAGTAAGGATATGCAAATTGTCTTTAACTCAAAATACAGCTAATAATATTGTTGTTATTTGCAGTTGTCAAAAAGCAGAGAAGTCTGGGGCTGGGGCTGTGGCTCAGTGGTAGAGTGCTCTCCCAGCATGCATGAGGCACTGGGTTCAATCATCAGCACCACAAATTTTAAAATAACGATATTCTGTCTACCTAAAACTAAAAAAATAAATATTAAAGAAAAAGCAAAGAAGTCTTAAAACTGTTTGCACAGATGGAAATTATTTTAATTCGGAATTGATGTTTAGAAGTTGTGCAATAGATTCTGATTGTTCCTTAGCCTCCCAGAAAATGGTATTTCCACATTTCTTTAATAGAACAAAATCTTTTCATGTTGATGTTAGCATTGTTCTTGGCTGGCATGGAAAGTAAGAAAGAGGAAATATGTTTAGATAAAATGGATTTCATGGCTAGACTAAAACATTTATTTCAGAATTTTTTGTTTTGTAAAACCATTTGAATGTTTGTTTCTTTTTATGGTAATTTCATTCCTAAGTAATTGTTTACACCTTGATGAATATTTCAGTGTATTCCAGAATATTTGCAAATGTCTTTTATTTTTCTGAGGTGCATAATATATTTGTTTCATACTTTGGCCATTTTTCTTAAAAATTTAATTTCTCGCTAGCAGTTTTCCTATCTGTTTGAGATTCAAGCATACTTTTTTCCCCCATGGTTTTCCCAGATGTATTCCTTTTTTCCCCCATAATCTACACTTCCCATCAAAAAGAGTTCTCTTGAGTAGTTTCTTCTAAATTTTTAACTTATTAAGAGCATTTGAGCTCTCCCAGGAACCTAGGCATAGCATTACATTTCTATCAGAAAGTAGCTTGTAACCTATGAATCCTTTCAATAATTAGTCAGCTATGTGATTGAAGTGGTTTTAGATAAAGCATCTTTATCTCTACATATTTTTAGTCAGAATCTTCCAGTTTTTGAGATAGAATTTGGACATCCCTTACCTCCTTCTTCACCAGTTTCACTGTTTAATGCATCTGCCTTTAATACTTTTCTATTGCCATTCAAAGATTAAAGCCATCTTATAGTATTTTATTTTAATATCCTATATAAAAATAAATAATTGCACTAAAATAATTCAGCATGGAACATGTAGAATTTTCTATAATTGATTGGGATAATTGGGAAGTAACACTTGAAGCGGGAAATGTGGGTTGTGCAATTAACTTTTGTTGTGATCTTCAGCAGAAGTCAAACCTCTGCTGTCATAATATCTGAGGATAGTTGTACCTTGACAATGAATTACTCGTGGGCTTAAACCTTATTGATTGTATCACTTATACTGAAAAAATAAAAAAAAAATTGAACTATCTGAAGATCCCTCTTAGTAATGATCATAAACTGGTCTTTTATACTCATTTTGACACAAATAAATGATTAGAATGCCAAAACTGTTGCAATTTTGAAAAATACTTTTTGAAAATAATATATATAACTATGTTCTTAAAAGTATTTGATAAATCTTGAATTTCATGGTTTTTGAATCTCTTGAATGTAATTTTTCCCCTTTTGTACACTGACATAAAGTTTAGTTGTACTTAGATCATCGGCTTTTCATCATTTGCTTTTTATGTTACTATTGTCAACTAATTAACTTCATCCTTCTTTGCCAGAAGATGCTGGAATTTATGCAGTTTCAAAATGTCAACTTCAGAATCAGTTTTTAAAGTATTTTCTCCCTTCCCTTTCGTGCCATGATTCAAAGATTAAAAACAATCCAACGAACAAACAAAAACCAGCTTATTTTCTTTCTCCTATAAAGTAAAGCGATTTAAAAAGTGTTTTTTACACTTGTGTAAGGAAATTTTCATCAAGTTTGGTTGTATCTTATATGACTATAGCAAATTATTTTAATGTTTAAAGATCACCTGATCCCAATTGGACCCTGTTTGAAATAGAGAGCACATTTAAGTAGCACATTTCCAGGGGGCATGGTTTAGTCATATTTACTGTGTCTGTAAATGATGGTTTGGCATTTTCTGGCAATGGTGTGATTCTAGCTATTTTTAAAACAGTTGCCACAGTAAACATTTTCAAAGTTTTTCTTACACATTAACATCTTGAATGTTACAAAGGACAGTTTGGGCAATAATTGTAACTTTTCTTTGATACATTTTTCAATGAATGCTTAAAGTTTCACCTTGAGTGTGGTCAGGCCCATTAAGGAATAAATGATGTTGCGTTGCTATTTTGCAAATAAAATATGAATGGTGTGTTAGTGGCAAAAAAAAAAAAAAAAAAAAAAAGATTTCTAAAAAAACCAAAGAACTTTTTGACTAAGCATAGGCACTCTCATAGTTTTTTGTTTTTTCTTCACCCCCCCTCCCCCCGTACTATGGAATAACTAGCTTTGATTTGATTACACCATTACGTTTTTAGTAGAAGGAAGATAATAAAACTGTCTCCTACTTCCCTTCTTCCTATTGTCAGTATTCAGTGATCACATGCTGCTTTTCCCAAGTCCTTCTGAATAGTTCTAGTATATTTTATAGATTAAATTATGTCCTATAAATTGTGTCTGGGAAAGTTTTACTTTGCCATTTTGCTTAAAACAAAATAGAGGGACTGTTGAAAATTTCATAATAAAGTTAGATTGACCTATAAATAATAGTTTATTATAAGCAATGACTTATAAGTAATAGCATAATTGTCACAACTGTAGAGAAATCTTCAGTGTAATATTTTATGAAAGAAGACTTGACTTGAGTTTTTAAATAATGGTATAAATTCTGTTACCTGACTTAACTGCATTTCCTCCCTCAGCTGGCTTGTTTTCTTATTGGCTTTTTTTTTGTTGTTTTGTTTGTTTGTTTCATCTTTCATCCAGTGACTGCCCTGCCAACATGTTTTCTTCTTTGTAATGATGTGGATTGCATTTTCATTTCATTGAGGTCCTGGTTGTCAGGAATTGGCGAAGTAGGCAATGTGCTTTATAGATTGTGATAACAATATGGCAGCCTTGACTTTCTAGATCAGCACTGTTGGATGCAACTTTCTATGATGAGGGCAATGTTCTGTCTGCATTGTCTAATAATGGTAGCCACTGGCTACATGACACTACTGAATACTTGAAGTATTGTTCACAAATGTGAGGAACTGAATTTTTAAAACTAAGTTAATTTAAATTTAAATAGCCACATATGTCTAGTGGTTACCATATTGGAAAGTTCAGCTCAAGATGACCAGATTTAATCAGCATCTTTTTTTTTTTTTTAATTGACCATATGTGATTTTTGTTTACATGAACTTTAATCCCACAAATAACAGCCTTTTCATAGTTAAATGAATTTTTAGGTTTGGGAGAAATGTTTCTGTACTAACTTCTTTTGTCTTTATTTATACTTGGCATCAAAATACCCTTTGTCAAAGATCAAAATGATTCCCCAAATATTTAGATTACTAGGGAACAATAGTTATTTTATATTAAAATGGAGAAAAATAATTTTATTTGTTTTGAATACCCTAGTTGGTCAATTAATATGATTTTGTAAAATTTATATTATTCTACTATGCCATTGTTGCATGCTTGGTTTAGTTTGTACTTTCTTGCTTCTAGATTAAATTATTAGTTTCTGTTCTTGGCATTTTGCTGATACTTGCTTCCTAATGTTGGTGGAACTAGGGCCAGGGCCATAGAGGTTTTGAATAAAGTTTGATAGTAACAGAATACTTTATAGTGAAGATATATTTATGCTTTCTTGAATATTTAACAAACTAGCTGTGTAATCTCAGTCATTGTTTTCACAAGCTTGCTGCCTTACTCATTGGCATCTTCAGAGAAGTACAGAGGAACTCCAACTTAATTATGGTTCAGTTTATAACTGTTTAACTTTTACAATCGTGCAAAAGTGATATGCATTCAGTAGAATCATACTTCAAATTTTGAATTTCAATCACTTCCCCAGGGTTTGAAAATGTGATATGATATTCTTTTTCACGTTGGATAGCAGCTGGGAGCCACAGCTCCTAATCAGCCATATGATCGCAAGGTGAAGCAACCTGTCAATACTGTACATTATACTCTTTGTTAAACTATGATGTTTGGTAGGTTAGATGTATTAAATGCATTTTTGACCCATGGTATTTTCAATTTATGATTTTTTTTGAAATGTAACCCTATTATAAGTCAAGGAGCATCTGTTACTCTTAGTTGCTTTTATTATTCTCATGAGAGTAAAATCTAATGCCCATTCCCATTAATAGAAACTAACAAACACTAAAAGAGCTGACTTAATTAAAGGGAGAGTAGAGGAACATAGACAAAAATAAATGAGACTTTCAGGAAAAGATTTAAAGCAACATAGATCTCACAGTAGGAAATTGAAGTTGAAGAGAAATGGTGAGGTCAGATAATAGATCAAAACATTTTTCAAAACAAATTAACTCTTTTTATTTTTTTATTGACTGCTGGATATGATACACTAATTGTATAGATAGAAACAGTTTCGAGTAAGCAGACAAGTTCTCTAGAAGTGGGAAGTCAAGGGAAAGATAGGGTCAGCTGCTATTTACATCTCTGACCTAGGCTCCTATTTGACCTAAGTCTGTCTTGATGCAGCAGCACAGGCCAGCGAGGAGGCAGTGTCATTTCGCCGTGAACGCAGCACATTTAGGCGCCAGGCAGTACGGCGCCGGCACAATGCAGGGAGTAACCCTACCCCTCCTACCTTGCTCATCGGATCACCCCTAAGGTATGGTATTTTAAAATTCCACCAAGTTAGCATGCATGAAACAGATCTTCTAACCTGTTCTGTCGGAACCAAGAAAGCACTTGAAGAGCTTTGCTTTTCTTTCTGTTTCTCTTCTATACATTTCAGCTCTTAGGCTTTCTCTGCATGTAACTATGAGCCTGTTGCATTATGCATGCCTTATGTTGTACTGTTTTTTTAAAAAAAATGATCAGATTGGTTTTGTCAAGTTTAAATCGCAAAATCACTTTTAGAAATGTGAATAGTAGATCTTAAATTAGCATTCCCTCTTTTTTATATTTCAAATTAATACTATTAATACATCTTTTCCCAATATCTGGATAGTGTTTAATAAGAAAAATTATGAGACCTAATGATGAGCTTGTTGAGAAATAACAGATAACTGACCTCAGTTTAAGTCAGTTTGTTTCATCTCACTAAAATATATTGTTTTACATTGTGTAAAATTGAGTGGTTTTTATTTTACAATCACCAGAACCTAATAAATAACAACTAAAATATTTATGTAAGTATGGTCAATTGGATATCCTTATCTCTATGTATATTTATATTTAATTTCTCAACCCCAATAACATATTAAACATTTTTTTCAATATTTCCAAATAAGAAAACATCCATTCATAATATTGGGGTTATTTTCCATTAAAATTTCAATAAGTGTTTTCTTCTTAATTATCTCAAATCTAATGAGTTCATGTCTCAAATTAGAAATTTAACAATTTGTGGGGAACTATGGTGTACACCTGTAATCTCAGCAGTTTGGGAGGTCAAGGCAGAAGGATCTCAAGTTTGAGGTCAAACTCAGCAACTTAGAGAGACCCTTTCTCAAATTAAAAAGTGAAAAGGGCTAAGGACATGTAGTTTAGTGGTAAAGCACTCCTGGATTCAATTTCCAGTACTGGGGGGAAAAATGTAACAATCCATTCAAAACGCTATGCTTTATTTTAAAAAGACAAATATGGACATAATTACATATATACGTTTATCAATCTCTCTGTCCAAAAGCACAATTTACAAATTACTTTCTTTTCACATTTTAAAGAAGGAAGAACATTTGATAGATGAGAAGAGATAAGCCCTTCCTTTTTAAATTTTTTTTTTGAGTAGCAAAATCTTATTTCTTTAAAATGTTTCATTTTGTAAAGTCCCTTGAGATTTAAGATTTGATTCTTTTTCTAGATTTATTAGAGCAAGAAGCTTCATCTCTCATAGATCATGATCCTAATTCCTTTAACAGTAGATAAATTAAAAAAAAAAAATATATATATATATATATATATATATATATATATATATATATATATTTTTTTTTTTTTTTTAGTTGTACACAATACCTTTATTTTGTTTATTTATTTTTATATGGTCCTGAGGATCGAACCCAGGGCCTCGTATGTGCTAGGCGAGTGCTCTACTGCTGAGCCACAACCCCAGCCCAATAGTAGATAAATTTATAAAAACTTGTTATTGGCTAAACCAACATTTAAAATATAGAAGTGGGAAGGCAACCAATTTAAAAAGAAATATTTATTCTAGGAACCTTTGCTTTTTGTGAGCACCCCACTTCTATTTCCTCTTACCTTCTTTTCTTCCTGAGAGAACTTTTCCTTCTGCTAGTGAATTTTGGGCCTAGCCTCAACATGCAGAAAGAGGTGAGCATTTTCTTAATTTTTTAAAAAAGATTTGTTTCTTAACCTTTCAAAAAGCCCCTTAAATAATACTGCCATTGATAACTTCTTTGCCTTGTTACTCACACCATGTTTCTATTTCTTAAACATTTAATTAACCTTCTGTAAGACTAAAAATTCTTTCATTCTTTGCTACAAATGAACCTGCTGAAACTCATCAAACAAATGCAGACAAATTAGTTTTTTCCCGTGCCTGGTGGAATATTAGATTTACCGTTACAACTCCAAACATTCACATAATATTTTCCCAAGGCTTTAAATATATTAACCACATCTAGGGTATGGCATAGAACTTCTAAAGACATCATACTAGAATTTTTGGAAAGTAATCTTATACTTGTCAGCATGTATAATTTTTGTAGTTCCAGGATATTTTCAATACAAAGGTTGCATATATATCGTAAATAAGCTGGCTTTACTCTTCCTCATGAGTGAAGTGAAATAAAATTTAACGGAGAGGAATTAGGAAAAAGTACCAACTTATTAAAATCATCTTTTGTAATCATAAAAATATTAAAGGGAAGTATTGTTATTTTTTTTGGTATAAGCTCTCAAATAATAATCTCATCTTTAAATAAATATAGGATGGCATGGTCATTTCAAAGATGGCAAACTTATTTGCCAAAAAGGGATAGAATATATGTGTCAATACTTTCATTACAATTACTATATAAATACTAGTAAAATTTACTACACTAATCTCTCTTATCTGTAGGGAAAATGTTCCTCCAGTGGATACCTGAATCATCAGATGGTACTAAACCCTGTGTATATCAACAATACAAATATATTTATGATAAAGTTTCTCAGTTCACCACAGTAAGAAATTGCTGCCAAACTGGGTTCAGTGTTACATGACTTTAATCTGAGCGATGCAGATGCAGGCCAATGCAGGAGGATTGCGAATTCAAGGCCACCCTTAGCAACTTAATGAGACCCGTCTCCAATTTTAAAACAAAGGGCTGGGTATATTCAGTGGTAGAGCACCCTTGTATTTAACCCACAGTACCACCAAGAAAGGAAGAAAGAAAGAAAGAAATTAATGATAACATAATAAACTAGGAATGATAACAATATATGTTATTATAAAAGGTATTTAAAACTTAAAAATTGTTTATTTCTGGAATCATGGTTCTCTAGAACTGCGGGGGACCGCAGGGAGTAGTGGGTAGGGTGGTGGGAGCACGGCGCGCGCGCGCGCGCGCACACACACACACACACACCCACACCCACCCCACACTTTAGATAAAGGGAGACTACTATAATTTATTTTAAACTTCAATGAATAGTTTCTAATGAGCCATCCAAAAAGCAATGTGGTAAAATCTGTTTACATGGTTTGGGAGTGAATCATGAATTTTCTCACAAACAGAATTTGCATTTTTAAATAATGCTTATTAGAATAAACTCCTCCAGAACTATTTTTATAGCTTTTATAAAAAATTAGCCTATATGTAGGTTTTAGAGATCCTTGCCAATTGTTCCTAGTCAGTAGAGCTAAAAACAAAGGCAAATATTTAAAAATATTAGAAGACAAATATTAATAATTCTGTATTTATCAACCTAAATGTTACTTTTTAAAATATAAGACTGAAAGATCAGTGGCAAAAAATAAGATCACAATTATATTTGAGAGTTCATTGTTAGAAATTTATGAAGGTTGTTTTGTGCTCAGAAAAGAATTAATCAGATACTTGTGTATTACATTGAAGATATTCTTTTCTCTGGAATCTGGAGATTGAGAGGAATTATGGAGTCACACTCTTAGAGTTTACATTTTTATTTAGACAACACATACAAAACTAATTGACAGTACAAGAAAGGATGTGCTAACTATCACTTCAGTGCTACAGAAGAAGAAAGAACAAGACCAATTATTCTTCATTTAAACTGGAAATGTTAATTAGCATGATTGTGTACCAGTGATACTAGTGGTAGCCAATAATTAAACACTTAAATTTCTACCTTTTGCTATGTTGTAAAGTAGTTGCTACCTTTTTTCAAATGGCTAGTTTTATTATATAATTGGAACTGTAAAGAAGATACATTTATGCCAGTTACTAGTTTGAAATGAAATGCAACCCATCAGGATTATGTTTTTTTGACAATTTTTGCAAAAGTGACAGACTTTTTCTTGTTGAAGGGTTTTAAAAATAGAAACGCAAGGGAAATAAATATTTTATTACTATCTTTTAAACTCAATATTTATTATCTCATAGAATTTGTCATTTCTTTTACTTCTTTATTCTGGAGTTGATAAAAATCAACTGCCTGATATTTTGAAAACATTTTATAAACTTGGTTATACATTGTACATCTGGGTTCAAGATTCAAATATTCTCAAATGTACTTATATAGAAATACATCTAACTGTACTAACCATCTGTGCTTATGATTATATGAAAAATTACTAGAAAAACTTGTTGAGTACAATTTCCATAAAATTTGGCTCTTTTGAATCTAAAAGGACACAGTACTTAAACTACTTAGATATTTTTCCTTGCTATTTTTCTCTTGTGAAACTTGTTCAGCTTGGTAAGGTTTGTGAATAAGTTTAGATAGCTTTTGAGGAAGAGTATCAGATGCATTATATATGTATGGAAGATAAAAACTTATCTCCAGATCATGTCTTGATTTATATGTATTATATGAAGTTTCTAGTCCAAACAAGTTATTACATAAATCCTTTTGTAGTTATGGCTTAGTTATGCCAGGAAGGATTTATAAGTCAAAATTTTGCAGATTTGATTTTTCTTATATGTTGTGTGCATTCTTATTTGTGCTTAGAACATGTACCCTTCAGTGATGCTAAAACAAGCCTGAAATGTGAATGTTGCTAGTCAATATAACTTTCTGTGATGGTAGAAATATTCTGTAATCTGCACTGTCCAATGTAGTAGACACTAATTACTAACTACTGCCCACTTTGTTAGCCACTGGCTATGTTATGTGATCATTGAGCAATTGAAATATGGTTTGTATTACTGAGAAAATTAAATTTTAATTAATTTAAATAGTTCCTGACTATTTCAGACAATGCAGTTCCAGAATATTCTGTTGATATAGCCACAGACTAAAATATTTTTAATTAACCTTTTATTTCATGGTCCATCTGTAGTAGATAAGTTTGTTTTATAGGCATCAGAGAAACTATTATGTTGAATTTAAGGGATTAGAGAGAACTTGGTATTCATTAAAAATAACAAAGTAAGGCTATCCTGAATAGCATTCTTTTTGTTCTAGAGGTCTAATAATTTTAGAAGCAGACTCTTGGGATTGTTCAAAGTCAGCTCAGATTAACGGAATACAGTGTTTCATTGAAGAATAAGCAGTATTTCATTGAGAATAATCTAATAATTATAATTAAAATGTTTTCATGAATTTCATCAGTTTAAATTTGTTTAGATATTATATGAGCCTTAAAATTCACATTATCTAAATAAATTTATAAAAATATAAGAATGATATAGAAAATTTTATAAATAATTTTAATAACTTTATACTAAATACTAAATATTGTAACAAAAACCTTTATGGAATTTAGAAAAGATAGAACATCCCATGAAATTACAGGTTTCCAAAATATATTTTCTAAAATGATGGGTCCTAGTTAATGAGACTACAAAACAGATTAAAAAGGAAATAACAATTTGTTCAGGGAACATAATCTTTAACTACCTCCTTAAATACTAACCATGTTATTTCAGAAATATGTAGGCTTTTTATAGGTAATATTTTATATTTATTCTGCTTCTGTCAATATTCTGATGGTCATTTGTGTTTCACTTGTTTGAATGAGTTTTTCCTGTTCTCTTCCACTAGTTTGTGATTTTTTTTTTTTATTCAGAATTGTTGTCTTGGTTGCATTTGTTAAGATTCTTTGGTTTTCAAGTGCATAGAGACTTTGTTTTATAAAATTGAGACCCCAGAATGTTTTAAAGAAAATTTTAGAATTGTTTGAGATTATAAATAAAAGTGCATGTTTAACTGACACATATGGTGAATGTGCTCACAACTCTGTTGCTTTTTGTTTCCCTTACACTAGAATTTATTTGACTTGAAGTAGAAGAAAGTTGCAGATTGAGCAATTTACATATATATTAAATGTTCAGTGCATTAATCACTACAAATCAAACTGATAAGGACCAGAACATTTAAGTTGGCAGTGTCATCTCTATATTTTACAAAGTTGGTTCTTTCTTAGGTTACATTGAAAAGTGTCTTTTTGAAATCAGTTTTCTATATTGATTTCATTCTAGCTATTTTCTCTTTTCTTCCCTGTAATGTCTCCCCAATCCATGTTTTCTCCTAGCCTTCAAGATGGTCAGCAAGGCCAGCAGTCCACAGCCCAGGTCAAAGTCCAGTCCCGCCCCCCTTCCCAGGCTGCAGTGCTCAGTGCTAGTGCCTCATTGCTGGTGAGAAATGGGAGTGTCCACTTAGAAGCATCACATGACAATGCATCTGCTGTAGGCGGTAGCAGTTTGCAAGATGAACTTGGTATGCAGGCCTTATGTAATCTTGGTTATACAAAACTTTAATGCAGCAGATAATGGATGATGATTGCACTTCTTTCTTGAGATAGCTTCATTTTGGAACTATGCATAAGAGCACCATGTTTGCCCAGTGTGTAAGGAAAATTTAAGTTTTTTGCTTTTTTGTTGTCTGTTTCTACTTCTTACTCTGTGTTTTATTTTGAGCATGTCCATTATTAGTAGGTAGTTAATGTATTAATAAGTTTATACTTTAGTATTCTCTTAAAAATTATTTTGACAGTTTTTCCCAAGCATTTGTACTATATGAGAATTTTTTTTTTAATTGTTTAGGCCTGGTGTGGTGGGGTTCACCTATAATTCCAGCAACTTGGGAGGTTGAGGCAGAAGGATCTCAACTTTGAGGCCAATGTAAGCAACTTAGTGAGACCCTGTCTCAAAACAAAAAATAAAAAGGGTTGAGGATGTAGCTCAATGGTAAAGTGCCCCTGGGGTCAATCCCCAGCACACCTCCCCCTACAAAAAATACCCTTTGATTTCTTTGAATATGCTATATATAGGAAAGGCAAAAGTGCTTTCTAATGGTCAGTTACTAAAAAATATCTCTTTGAGGTATTCTACATTTTACAATGTCCAACATTTTTAATAGAATTTATTATAGTTCTAAATACAATACTCTGAGGATATCATGGCTCTATATTAATATCAGATAATAACTGGATAAAGTATATCCCTTTTTCCTGTTTACATATCTATAAATGTACACATAAATTATTAAATAATTAATTCTCAGAGTCGTATAATTGAAAACCTTGCCAATACATTAGCCATTCAAATATCTGCTTTATGCCTTTAAATAAGGGTAAAATTTTATACTGATTTGATTTCTGTTTCTCTATATTGATTTCATTTTTATTTCTCTATATTGAGCTGTAGATTCCAGCTTTGTTGTGCTCAGAATGCAGATTAGTTATTAAGAAACACACACTTGTGATTTTGCTTATTTGTGTTATAGCTGCTTTTCACTTATAAAAATGACATCTAATTGATGCTTTAGTTGGAAGGATATGTGGTGTAAAGTACCAAAATTAGAATTCAATAAAGCTTCTTACGCTATCTGTCCATTGGCTCCTTTTCTATTTTGTAAAAATCATTAATCATTAGGTACAGAGATATTAATAGATATGTAAATGTACATATTGATGAAAATGATTATCTTTAACAAATCTTGAAAATGGACATCTAAGATTTATAACATTAGAGTGAGTGAGTTTAGATAAAATAACAAATCATTGGAATACTTTAATTTTAAACTTGGAATGCTTTTGGTTCTAGGTTTGTAATTTGGAGAGGTAAGAAAATCTCTAAGGAGAGTGCTTAAGAGAGAATTAGACGTCAGTTTTGCTACTTAATTTAGTTGCAGGTGAAACTTTTTAGTTGCAAATATTTAGTTTATCATTCATGTGATAATATCTTTGTTCATCATCAGTTAACCTAGTGTCCAGATGGACAGAAGGCTTGTGAATATGAAACTTCAGATGCCAGCTCATTGTCTGCTGGCTTCATGGATTAGAGAGAACTTAGTATTCATTAAAAATAACAAAGTAAGGCCATCCTGAGTAGCATTCTTTTGGTGGATTGGTTAAAGTAAAAGGCTTCATGTTGATCCACTTCAGATTTTTTGACTTTTTCAGATAAAGCATAAAACAGTTGATGATTTTCCTCAATGAAAATTCTTAGTTTTCTTTTAAAAAATCAGTGAAGCATGCCTTAATTAAAAACTTTCATTTTTAAAGTCATATGCAGATTATTGGAAATACATACCTATGAACTGTCTTACCATTCTGATGATAAAGCCTCCTGGGTGGAGGTACTTTTAGCATTTTCTGGTAGACACTCAGGATAGTCTCTGGGAATTTGAATTTTTCCCTTTACGTTAACTGCGGTTTTTTGTTTTGTTTTTTTTTTTAAGTTGTCAATGGACCTTAATATTATTTATTTATACACGGTGCTGAGATTCAAACCCAGGGCCTCACACGTGCCTGGCAAGCGCTCTACCATTGAGCCACAACCTCAGCCCCTTAACTGCCTTTTGATAGCTAGTTCTTGGCTTGTAATACTTGAATGCTGCCACATTGAATGCTTAGTAATAATTAGCACAAAACAATGAAGGGAAAGTGAATACCTGTTCCACAGTACATAAAGTTGTCCCCTCAAAATTCTGAAAATGAACTGCAACTGACTTAAAAAGAACTGCTAGGGAAACTGGAATATTTTTGTGGCATGGTTTAGTTTTTTATGTGATTTTAATTAACAATAGTAAGATAATTTTGTATAAGTGGATTTGGGTACTGTATATTCAGATATGTTAAAGTTAGCCATGATGTTTCTTAAAAATAAGGGATATCTATAAGGGATTGTTTCCTTCCCAGTTTAGCTGCTTTATTAAAAAAAATTCACATGTGCAGTTTTCACATGTGAAAATATATACATATACATAAGACATTTATATATAACAATATATACACTATATACATATACACATACTCACATCTGTTCAGCAGGCATAATTGTTAATCAAAATTACTTTTAGAAACTGAATAATAAGTGGTATAATAAAAAAAAAACCCTTTCCTATAGGCTTTATTTCCATGAAAACCAAGTTTAAAAAAAAAAAAAAAAAGCTTGAATGGAAGTGATGGCTTGAATGACAATTATTTTGAAGAAAACATTTTTTAAAAAGAAATTTCTATCAGAATTACCTCTCTTTCAATGCTATATGTTGTTTTTTTAAAGATCACATCTTAAAGTTTGATTTAATTTCATTCTGATCATTTTTTATTGGATTTGCTTCTTGCACTTGGTTTTATGCTACTTTGTGAATTAAAATGTAATAATACTAAGTAAAACAAATTGTAGTTTAGTTCCAAGATTACACTACAGGAGAGACTGAAATCAGGTAGTCTTGAAATTCTATTTTATATTTGCTGAGCTTTTTCTATAAAATTTAGCAATTGCTTCTCAATTTTTATGTTAATCTCTGTTTCCTCTTATAAATTAAGACTTAACATGTAGATGCAATGATGAAAAATACTTTCATAGTTGATAATAACCCTGAATATGTAACATATCTCAAAGGGAATGTTCTATATAAGATCAGGTAGAAAAGAAAAATTGGCCTGTGTGTGTATGAAATTACTGGTGATCATTGCTGAGGATATATGTGTTGAAAAGCATATACAAAATTATTTCAACTCTATTTGGAAAAATTAAAAATTACTCTTACAATATAGACAGGAAACAAGCACATGTCAGTTTTATATATATGTACATATAAAATATGTAAACATGAGTAGTATTTCTCTGATTAAGACTTTTTAAAATTTGGTTAATGTTTTAGGTGTTTAAAAATTGTTGCATGAGCCGGGCACAGTGGCACACTTTTGTAATCCCAGGAAATTGGGAGGCTGAGCCAGGATTGCAAGTTTGAGACCAGCCTCATCAATTTAGTGAGGCCCTAAGCAAGTTAATGAGATCCCATCTAGAGAAGAAAAAAGAGAAAAATAAAGGAGGGCTGGAGATGTGGCTCAGTGGCAAAGCGCCCCCCCCCCACCCCCCACTTAAATCCTCAGTGTGTGTGTGTGTATTTGCTTGAATTGGTTTTTCTGAGGCTCTTTTTTCCCCTCATCTTTTTATTTTATTTTTTTCCTGAGGCTCTTTTGTTTGTTTCATTACTGAAAGATTGACAAAGAAGGTATTCTTTGAAATAATCTGCTTTACTACAGAGTTTATTAACTTGAAAATGTAGTTAGCTGTAGGGGAAGACTCCCAGGAAATCTCGCAACACCTTGTTGCCCTTCTTATTCAGCTGCTTATTTTTGGTTTTGTTTTTTCTTTGTACTGGGAGTTGAGCCCAGGCTCACTTAACCACTGAGCCACATTCCCAGCTCTTTTTATTTTTGATTTTGAGACAGGATCTTGCCAAGTTACCTAGGGCCTTGCTAAGTTGCTGAGGCCAATCTCAAACTTGTGATCTTCCTGCCTCAGTCTCCTGTGTTGCTGGGATTTCAGATGTGTGCCCAAATTGGTGTTTGGTTTTTAGTAGAAAGATACTAAAATATTTAAAATATATTTTTTGGAGAAAGTGCAACTCATGGTATGTAAATGAAAGTTAACTGTTCATTTTTATTGAAACAGTAAAAGTGCTTTATTGTATCTAGAAGGAGGAATTATATATAGGGGATGTATTGTACTTACACTTCCTTTTGATAGAATTATGATGTGCTATTAATCCCATCCTTAGAACAGAAATAGAAGTCTACAAATATCAAGAGATACATTGAAAAATTAAGTCATCATAATCTCATCACTCAGATAGCCACTATTAATATTTTGTGATTTTTTTCTTCTAGTTTATTTTTTTAATATTTATTGTTGACACAATACCTTTATTTTATTTATTTATTTTTATGTTGTGCTGAGGATCAAATCCAGGACCTCGCATGTGCTAGGTGAGCTCACTACCACTGAGCCACAACACCAGCCCCTCTTCTAGTTTTTTAATGTACGTATGTATGTAATTTTCTAAAATAGAGTTGTAGTCATTTTATGTGACATTGTGCTACTGTATGAGTTTTGTACCTTTTTTCACTTGTTTTTAAATAGGTATATGATATTTTGTCACTTAGATCTATATGAAAAACAGTACAGTGTAGAGAACTCTATGGAACCAGACTTCTGAATTTCAAATCCAGTGCTCTGCCACTTACACTAGCTATTTGACGTTGGACAAGTTTTCTCTCCCCCATGTATTTTTTCTTTAAGTCTTTGGTAATGTATACATGTATGTGACTTTTCCCCATAGTTTTCTCATTTGTCAATTGGGGCAATAATAGTGCTTACTTCATAGGTTTATTGTGAAGATTATATCTGTTAAAACATGTAAAGTAATATAACAGTGCTGGCAATAGTAAGTTTATCAGATGAATGATCATTGCTATTGCTAATAATGATAAAATATTATTATATCATGGTTTATTTAACTAGTATAACTAAGGTTATGGTTAGTCTTTGAGATGTTTACTGATAATTCCTTTTGTGCTGAAGGTTCTTTATGTAATCTTTATATGTAGCTGTGATTAATTCCTTAGGATAAATATGTTGAAGTTGAATTGTCAGTCAAGGAGAATAAACATTGGGTTTTGATGTATGCTCTTGTTAATTGCTTTATGGAAAGCTCATACCAGTTTATACTTTATCTGGCAGGGTTTAGAAGTGTCTGTTTTATCCCCACAAATGTAAGTTTAAAATAAACCTAGATAATTTTAATTTTATCTGCCCAATATTAATTCCCTGCATAATGCTTAGAAGTTTATAATTGTTCCTATAGGAAGACTATAGAATATTATTTTAAATAGTTTTGAAAACTTGAATTGTGGTAGGAATTTTAGAGAAGACTGGTTGAGATATCTTATTTGTCTCTTGCTAGTATATTCTAAAGAATTCATTGAAGCTAAACTTGATTGCTTTCTAACATTAAGCATTCTTAAGATCATAAATTAAAGTTTATTAATATGCATTTGTTGAAATATAGATAAGGTTCTTTATCACATAGAAATATACATAGAGACACCCTTGCCCTGACATCAGTGGCTAAAATTAAAGTTTATATTTCACTCATAACAATCTAATGAGATCCATTTCTTTTAGATGAGTTGACTCTTGTTATCTTCCACTTGTGCCTGGGCTGATTCAGAGCAACTGCTGTGGTTGCTGAAATTTCCCAGCAAACTGAAGGGAGGGTGATAGTGGAGGGGGTAGGGGGACAAGGACAGGGGTGTGGGGTTGGGGGGAGTAAGAAAATGTGAAGGTCATTTAGGCTTTATCTTTTATTCTTGACTTGGAAAATGTGCCTTTCAGTTTCTTCTACTTCCCATTTGCCTGTACATAATCACTAGGTAACTTCCAGCTGCGAGAGATTGGGAAGGACCTCTAACTACATGGACATGGGCTTAGCTGCAATTCAGTTAGGGGAAGGTCCTATTATTAAAACGAATAAGGAGAAGGTAGATAGATACTGAAGGTCAGTTATCAGTCTTTGGCATAATAAGATGATAGGAATTTCACTTCAATAAAATGAAGATCATTGACCTACTAGAAAAGTTGATAGTTCAAAGAAAAGAAATGCAAGACACCTACAATCATGGGCCACAACCTCAATCTTACTCATAATTTTTAAAATTGGAAATTAAAAGCAGGATTAAGATTGTTTTTCATCTGTTGAAAGTGTAGTGGTGTCCATTGTTGCAAAGGGTTTGGAGAAATAGGCAGTTAAATGACAGAATATTTTTGTAGGTCAAATAAATTATGGACCAAAAATGCCCATATCTTTTTAAAAAATATTTTATTTTTTAGTTATAGTTGGACACAATACCCTTATTTTATTTATTTATTTTTATGTGGTGCTGAGGATCAAACCCAGGGCCTCAAATGTGCTAGGCAAGCACTCTACTGGTGAGCCACAACCCCAGCCCCCAAAATGCCCATGTCTTTAATCCACAAATTTTGCAAACCTGCAAATTTAAATGCATATGGATATTCATTGTAGTACTTTTCCTAATTTTGAAAAGCTGTAAAAAATGCTAAGGATCCATTTCTAGAGAACTACTTAAAGAAATGATATACATAAAGTAATGATTTACAACTCATAATAATTGATAATATAATATTCAGAATTTAATGCCTCTGTATTATGGACATTAAAAGTAAGGGTTATTTAGTAATGAAAAAAACAGAAATTGTAGAAAAATGTAAGGAGAACAATCCATTTGTCTTGTTTAGTATAACACAATATGCTCTTGGCAGTGACTAACCCTGGGAGTAGGAAATTTCATTTTATATAGTACTTTAATCTTCTGATGAGTAGTACTTTTTAAATGAAATACCAGAAAAAACAAATACCAATAGCATTCTCCAAAATCCTGATTCTTATCTGGTGAGAATTCCACAGGCTGAATGCTGTTTCATGCTCCTTCCACTTAGACTCTCACCTGACTAGTCTTTTTATACTCTTTTTTTTCCATCAGTTTTGGGGATATACATTTCATTCGTTTAACATGTACAATTCAATGTGTTTTATCAGCTGTGTACACTTATGAAATACCACAATCAAGATGCAGAATAGTTCTCTTACCTTTGAAAGATTCTTGGTGCCCACTGCAGTCCACATCTCCTCTGCCTCTAGTTGTAGGCAACTACTTATCTGTTCTTGGTTCTTACAATTTTACCTCTTCTAGAAGTTGACATGAATATAGTC
Organism: Marmota flaviventris; assembly: GCF_047511675.1. NCBI lineage: Eukaryota > Metazoa > Chordata > Mammalia > Rodentia > Sciuridae > Marmota > Marmota flaviventris. The sequence continues at coordinate 31,851,581 of NC_092499.1, read as the reverse complement.
ATAGAGTATGTGGTGTTTTGTGTTGAGTTTCTCATGTTCCATAATGATCTTTGAGGCCATAAAATTGTTGCATATATTTGTTCTTATTACTGAAATTAACTCATGGCATGAGCAATCCTGTCTCTTGTTTGTGCACCCACCTGTTGATAGGCATTTGTGGTGTTTCCAATTTTGGGATGTTTTAAACAAAACATCTAAACTTTTTGGAAGACAGTCTTTATTCCCTTTAGCTAGTTGTTCCTGTCTTTTCCAACACTTGCTATTATTGGCCTTTATAATTTTAGCCCTAATGTATGTATGATGGTATCATTGTGGTTAAAATTACATTTCTCTTCTGGATTAGGATGAGGGAATTTTTTTTATATATATATTTTGGTCGTACATATATCCTTTATGAGATATGTCCAAATATTTTACTTATCTTAAAAATTAGGTTGTTGATCTTCTTACTGTTGAGGTATAATAGTGTTATTTTGATATTGTAGATTTAGCTTCTTTGTCAGATTGCAAATATTTTCTCCTATTATGCCTTTTTGTTTGATTGGTCTTAATGTCACCAATATCATTGTTACAGATTATTTTTCCAAGATAAGAAGTAATTGTCCCTTTGAAATAAAGTATGAGTAGGTGATAAAAATCATACCAGAGTTTGAAGTTGTACATTTACTTTTGTAAAGCTCATTTGATTTGGGAATTAGGGAGTGGGAGTAGAGTCTTTAACAGTGCATTAAGGCATGACCTGTTAAGTCAGAACTAGAGGGTGGGGTAGCCATTCAGTAAATCATATCAGTGTGTTTTTGTCTTTTACTGTTACCATGTAGTAGAGATAAAGCTAAGTCAACCTCTTCTCATATCTCCCCTTTTCCTTACTGTCATGTTTTAAAAACCTAGCTCAGTATTGTACATTCCAGGAAAAATTACTGATCCTAAACATTGAAGCTTCAAACTAGAAGATGATTTCCATTGGCCACAGGAATTAAAGAGATTTTAGAGCCCAAAATATTTGATCTGGTAGGATAAGGATTGGCTGGCTGTAGCCTGTAGACGAAGGGCAGCTTGATGTCTTTTTATTTTTATAAATAAAATAAATGTGTTTATGTTATGTGTTGTCTATGGCTGCTTTATTTTACAGTGGCAGACTTGAATTGTTGCTTAGTAAAGACAATCTGACCTAAAAAGTCTAAAACAAGTCCATTAGCTCATAAGTAGCAATACAATGAGTCATTTTTGTCTGGGTGAAAACTTATGATGTTACCTCGGAGACTCAGTCACCATTCATGGTAATAAGGAGTGCTGTCTAAGAAATTAGAACTGTTTTTAAAGATTTTCTCTCTTTAAAATCTAATATATTCATTGACATAGCACTGTGAACACAATACCCATCACTGTCAGAAGTGTAAGCATTGTTAGGTTAGTCATATAGCTGTATGAGGTTTTCTAGTAGTCTTCTAAAAACCATTTTATAAATTTTATTGCCCATGTATCTCCTTTTGTTCTTGTAGTCCCTTCCTACCCTAAAAGTAATATTAGGAAAGTGAGAAGTCAGATGGTGTATCAGGATTAGACTTTGAGAACACAGAATGAACAGAAGGGGTTAGAGGTCAAAGAACAAAAAATTATTGAAGAAATTGAAGAGGCTATCTTTGTTATTGGTACTTGGGTGATTAGGACAAGCCTAGAGATGATTTGTCCTTCTGGAAGCCACTTCCTTCCAATGTACATAGTTATCTTTAGAAACGAGAAAGTGACATCAAGAATGAAAGTAGGAGTTTCTTAGGTGAGTACTGTTCTTTAAATTCTTGATGTGCTCCTCTTTGTGTCAGGTGATTAGGATTTCTATTGATAACACAAGTTATAGAATTCCATTATGTTAACATGTCCTTTATCGGTATTTACCAGTGTTTATTTAGAATTTGTCTTCTGTGCCATTCCTGGTTTCAGGCAAATGATCCAAGTGTCTTTGGTCTTTAAATCAGTATCTGATTTTACTGATCTTCCTGATGCTCAACTGTTTATTTATTGGCCTGCGGTTACTTTGAAATTCTCCTAGTTTTAAAAAAAATTATTTTGTATAATTAAAATTTTTTGAGTTTTTTAGGCAGCGGCATTCATTTGTTTAATATTCAAAAATGAAAATACTCCTTTTTTTTCTTTAGAGATGCTATCTTATGGCCAATATAGTTTTTTGTAAGTCTGAAATTCCAGTTTCCAGTCTTGTGTGTATGTGTTGTTGTTTTGTTTTGTTTTTTGTCAGAAATTGATTTTCTTTTAGTAAGTCATAAGAGAGCCCTGTCAGGTATAATTATGAACTGGAAGTTGAATCATGATGAGATGGCTTTAGTTTACAATCAGAATTAACAGGAAAAGGGCATATTTCATTGATGTTCTGCTTTCTGCCCAGTTTGTATTCATCAGAAATAAAAAATTTTTAAAAAATATGTTTTAGTTATAGACGGATGCAATATCTTTACTTTGTTTATTCATTTTTATGTGATGCTGAGGATCAAACCCAGTGCCTCACATGTGTGAGGCAAGCGCTCTGCCACTGAGCCACAACCCCAGCCCCCATCAGAAATAAAATTTAATTTGAAGTATTTTTCTTAATGCCAGACAGTATTAAAACAGCATTATAATAAGGGTACATTTTACTTTGAATCTAAAGTTTAAATATGATTGTAGATTTGACTTCAAATAAGATAGAAAACATATAAATTTAAGATAGTCAATTTTTATAAAATCGGTAGCAATATTTCTGTTTCAGTTATTTTTGAAGCTGCCTTTGATAGATTATCATATTTGTACACTAAAATATTAATATTCTAAGTTTTTCACTAAACCCTTGGGCTATTCAGGTTTTTTTGTTTTTGGTACTAGAGACCTAGGGTCACTTAACACTGAGCCACATTCTCAGCCCTTTTTATTTGTGACAGGGTTTGGCCCCTTTTAATTGCTTAGGGCCTTGCTTAGTTGCTGAGGCTGGCCTTGAACTTGTGATCCTCCTGCCTTAGCCTCCTGAGCTGTTGGGATTATAGGCATGCACCATCGCACTTGACAGCTTGGGGTATGATTTTTTTTTTCTAATTTGTTTATCTTCTAAATAAAATTGGTACTTCTGAAGTGCTGTCAGGTGCCATACCCAAAGATAAAGGAGGACATGGAATTGTTCTTTTGCAGTTAAGTTGGGATCATACCATGAAGCCTGGTTACAGTGTTGAGTATGTTCTGACAAGTGCCGTTAAAAATCTGAACATATTCCTAAAGTTGAGTCGGCAAACATAAGCTTCTTAAGGAAGAAAATAAGCAGAGTTGAAATCGTGTATCTCCATTAAAGTCATTGCCTCCCTTTTCTTAGACATGTTTTATGCTTCTGTTTAAATTTGTGAATTTTATAACTTTTATATAAGTTTAATACTAAGCCTCTATATATGAAAGATAACATGTAGTAAAATGACAATATTCTTTTACTGTTTAATTTGAAAATTATAACTACCAGTGGTTGATTTTAGTTATATATAAAAACTATTCTTAATAATACTTAGGAATACTTAGAACTAAGAACAGTACTTGTTACTAAAAATCCTATGGAAAGCTTAAATACTCAGGATATACTGCAATGGTTTAAGTAGTTTCTGTTGAATCCAGAATTAACTTATTTCTAAAATACACGTAAGTTTTATGTTACAACACATAAGTGAATGCATTCCACTCTTAACAAGATTCTAAATCTTGTTAATTGATTTAGTCAATTAACAGAGGTTTGTGATTCTTATGCATTTTTTTGCAATCTGATTTTGATCAAGGGTTTTTTCCTATTAAGTTTAAGTATGATAGCACAGCCAATCTTTGAGTATCTATGATGAATTAGAATATAGTAGTATATTGAAAAATTACAATTTAAAATTTCAATTCGGCTGACATTTTTACTTACACACACACACACACACACACACACACATGTATGTATGTATGTTGTAGGTGGACACAATACCTTTGTTTTTATGTGATGCTGAGGATTGAACCCAGTGCTTCACAAATGCCAGTCGAGCACTCTACCACTGAGCCACAGCCTCAGCCCTACTTAATTTTTATTTACTAATAATTTCTTCATCCCTCTCTATCACTCAGGGAAACTTTCAGTAATGCTTGAAAGAAGCAGGCAAATTGAAAGCTTGTAATATTTAATTTTTGTTGGATTATCTGGTTTCTGAATGACTCATGAATAGAAAACCAGGGAATAGACATCAGGTTGGGTAATCCATATGTTGAATAATCCTTCCTTGAAAAAATACAGCAATGAACTAAGTATTCCATAGAAAGCTTTTTTTTAAAAAAAATTTATCTCAGGAGTACATTTTTCTGACAAAGAAAATGCTACTATAAAAAGCACCATGTAAAATAAATTTTTACATATACTAACTCATGACCCATAGAAAGTACTGAGTCTTTTATTGAGTTATTTTTCTGAGTATAGTCCTTTTAAAGAATGAAGTAATGGTTAAAATGTTCTGTATATCCTTACTATGTTTAGGGTCCTTTTAGTGTAAGTCTTACTATTCTATTTTGCCCCAGTGTCCTAGATGTGGCATTGCTCTTAAAACATAAAATTTAGCAACAGATATACAACTTAGGGTAACTTTGAAATAATATTTGGATATTTGTTATCTCCTCAGAATTGAAAACTTAGGACTTGGGAAATTTAAAAAAAAATCCTTATTATATACTGTTTGCATTGTAGGCATGGAAAAAATCTGACTTTTAGCTCTGCCATCAAATTGAAATTGCCCTTTGAATCCTCATATTTATAACCTTAGTAATTCCAACTAGTGAAACAAAAAAACCTTATAAATACTAAAACAGCTTGGACTAGACCCAGGTGGTTGCAGAGTTAATATACTTCATTTCATTGCCTTCCTGGAAATTTATATTAATTTATTTAATCATTGATACAGCACCATAGGTCTTCAAGAATGCATTTCAGGCATTGTCCAGAATTTTGTCAAATTTATCATCAGAAACCATATTGTTCTATAAAGTTCATTTTAAGCCAGCTGGATCTTTGTTGTTGTTATTGATATTTATTTATTTATTGTAAGAGAGTAAGGCATACTATATTCAAGAGAGGACCATGTTGATGGGTGTAGGGACCACTGTAAGTGTCTTTCAGTGGGGAAGAGAGACTGGGCTTAGCTCCTGAGACCTGTTGTTTTTTAAAAATCTACATTTATTTATAATCAGTTTAATTTCTAAACCTTTTATCAGTTTGTAGTGATCTTTGGCTATAACAATTACTGTTCCTACATTCTTCATAGAAACCTTATGGTAGAATCTTCCAACTAAAAACATTCATTAAATAGTTAATGCTAACATTATTATACTCATTCAGTTCACTTTAACACATTTCATTTTTTCATTTAAAAAAAAAAAAGGCAACCAACAGATGGGTTATGGTGACTCAGGCCTGTAGTCAGATATTTGGGATGCTAAGGCCAGAAGATCACAAGGCTAAGGCCTGCTCCAACAACTTAGAGACACTGTCTCAAAGTAAAATTTTAAATAGAGGTGGGGATATAGATAAGAGGCAGAACACTCCTGGATTCAATCCCTAGTATCACACCAAAACCAAAAAGTTTTATTAAAAGATTGAAATATCTCAAAATTTAAGCAGCTTTATAGAGCCGTTTATCTCTTCTAGTGAGTGGTTAGGTGACTGTTAAACATTAAATTATTTCATATGGTTACTTGAATATATTTACAAGACTGTGCTGGTAGGATAAAAGAGAAAGCTGACTTACATCTCTGACTTTTAATATCTGGTTATATTTTGACATTTTTATAATATAGTCTAATATTTCTTTTCAGTTTATATCATACTAAATTACATGCAGATCAGTCTTTTTTAAATATTGGGAAAAGTTAATAGTACTTTTTAAAGGTAAAAAAATATGCAGTTTAGTCTATCATGAAGCAGAATTTTTGAGTATTCTAATGGCTTTTTAAAAATTCATTTATTTGCTAGGTAAGTTCTCTTCTACACTCTATGAGACTGGTGGCTGTGATATGTCACTTGTGAATTTTGAACCAGCAGCAAGAAGAGCATCTAATATCTGGTACGTGGGAAGACATATTAAGAATGTGTATGTATTTGCACATACTTGCCATGTTTAAAGATTTTAAGCCTTGAGATAAAAAGACTGGTTTAAAAAATTTTTTTGAATTGATAAAATGGTATACATATGATGTACATATGATGTTTTAAAATCTTGGTACATTATGAAATGGCCAAATCTAGCTGACATATGCATTATATCACATACCTATCTCTCTCTCTCTCTTTTTTTGTGGTGAGGACACTTCAGATCTTCTCCTAGTGATTGTTAAGTATACAAGTATATTTAATATTAACTATAATCATTATGTTAGATATAAAAGTTATTTTGAAAATATATTTGTATTACTTTAATAATTTGTCATAGTGCCTTGCTTTCCAAAGAATTAAGGTTGAAGGATTTTTGCTATGGAAGAAAGAAAGCATTATTTTAAAAATAAAAACTATTGGGCTGGGGTTGTGGCTCAGTGGTAGAGCATTTGCCTCTCATGTGTGAGGCACTGGGTTTAATTCTCAGCCCTGCCTATAAATAATTGAATAAAATAAAGGTCCATCAACAACTAAAAAAATATTTTAAAACCCTATTATATATTTAAAAATTAAAGCAAAATTTGCTGTAATTTATGTAAGACATCATTTTCCCACAGTTTCAAATTTAAGCATACAAATCATGTTCTCTATATGTTTCATGATGAAAAAAAGCTTATTAGAAAAATATTTACATTCCTAATTTTATACTCTTCAGTTGTCTTTTTTATGTAATTTTAGAATTTTATTTCCAAGTAAGAGTTTGGTCAAAAGCTTTTTAAAGTAACTAATTTTTATTATGTATGTATGTATTTATTACTAGCTTTCGGGAGGAACTTCTTAAAATTTGTGTTATATGTTACACTTAGTTTCTTAGGAGGAAATTTGTAAAGTAATGAAGTAGTTAAAAGACAAGCAGATAAATTAGGAATCTGGATCGTATTACAATCAATTATAGTTTTAGAGTATATTAATATTCCATTTTCTAAAATTTTATTGTTTATCTGACTCAGATTTCTGCTTTGAAATCCATTATTGACTAATTAGTTCACTTTTCTTGCTAGAGTCATTAATTCCTATTTAGGACTTCCATTTAATGATGGGACACATTTATACATTATTCAGCTTTGGGCAATTTACTTATTTTTTGAGTTTTGAGGGGCCACTTAAAGCAGTTGGATCTTCTGATTGTTCAATTCAGCATGTTGATTTAGTCCAGTTACAGAATTCATCCTGTCAAAATTGAACTGTTACATTCTATGCTATTTTATACTATAGCCTAAATTTACTTTGTTTTTAATGATTCCAGGAAATTTGTTAATTGCTTTCTTTGGATTATCTCATTTAAACACATTCACAAGAACCTTGTGATATGGGTGCCATTATCTTGTTACTGATGAGGAAACTTGAGGAATAGAGAGCTTAGCTAACTTGTTGGAGATTTCCCTCTCTGAAGAAGATATTTGAACTTAGACACTCTGCCCCAAACTCTTGTGCTCTTACTCACAACTCTAGGAAAATGCCATTTTGTATTTTGAAGTTTACATGGAAAAGAGAAGATAATGTAAATATCATCTAATTGTTTGGGAGTTTATTTTGTTTTTTACTATTTGACAAACTATTTATTCCCTAAAGTCTCTTTCATTTTATTTTAGTGACACGGATTCTCATGTATCCAGTTCTACCTCAGTTCGCTTTTATCCACATGATGTGGTAGGTTTTTTTTTTTTTTAATTTTATAACATCAGATATTTTATCCAAAAAATAGACTTAAATAGATACTATAAAAGTCAGAAATATTGATGAAGTCACAAATGTCAATTTTTTTTGAAAACTATGTCCAAAATCATCTTTACTGCCCCACAGAGAATCTCTTCAAATAAGTCCTTAGATAAAAAACAAACAGTACATCATAAAATTTAAAAGCATCCACATTTGTGAATCAGCAATTATCCATTTACTAATCAACATCATAGTATGATTGTGCCATCTGGCAACCTCACTTTAAATATGATTTGGTGTAGTTGTTTAACTGTTAGTTTAACTCTTAGGCACCCTGATAACAACTATGTGTGTGGAATGGTTAATAATGACCATTTTATATAAACTGTATTATGCCACATGAGATATAATGAGGAATTTTTTAAAGTAACACAGCTTTTGCCATCAAGATATATATGTGTGTGTATATATATATAAAGTTGGAAAAGACAATATGGATGAAGTACTTACAAATGCAACACATAAATAAACATACAGATGAATTTAGTGCCAAAGGGATTAATTTTTAATGTCTTCTTGAAGATAAACTGTGATCAAGGTTTTTAAGACTGTAGATGTAAATTAATATAGAACAGTGGTTTTCAACTAGTGACTATTTGGCAGTTTCTAGAAATATTTTTGCTTGTCACAGCTGGGTGAACACTCTTGGTGTCTAGTGGATAGGGGAGAGAGAGCCTGTGAAACATGTTGTGGTGGATGGCCCACTACACAGATAATCTTGACCCAAAATGTTTATAGTGCCAAGGTTGAAAAGCCCTGGCATAGATGATAAGTAAAATTTGGGGAAGTATCTTTGAATGTTTAGAGATAGAAATGACTGTTACATATGGAAAACAAGTTTTCTTCAGTATATGTGTTTGAAAAGCAAAGACTGTTTCTACTTTGTGTATTCCTGGAAACTCTACAAGAAAGCAATAATGAGAAGATGATCATATTATTGTTTTTCACTTTTAAATGTTTGGGGAACTTGAGATAGCAAAATGCTGCCTAGTGCTGTGCCAGAGACAGTAAAATTTAGTGCTTTCAGAGGAAGGGAAAAACTGGTAAACTGGTTGGTGAACAGATGAGCTAAAGCTAAAAGAAATGTAGTGTACCAATTTCCTGCATAGTCTTCTTTGAAAGTAGTAATAGTCATAATAAGAAGTCTGTAGGAAGATATGAGAGTTGAAGGGCTCAGATTTGCCTCTATCAATGAAGTTCATAGCTGAGAACGGCATAAATGTGACAGGGAGCAAAGAAGCCACTTATGATTCACCGCAAGTGCTTTTGATGGATTCATTGGTTAGACTTCATAAAATCTAGAGATTTCTACAACTTTTTAAAATAAAACCTTTCCAAAAGGTTGTTGATGATAAGGTTTTTTTTTTGTTTTAGTTCACTTTCTATTGCTGCCTTGTGTGGTTTTCTAATGATCGTAAAGTTTTCACAGGGAGTGGACTAGAGTAGAAAATTAAGGAGCTGAGATAATCTACAACCTGAGTGAGTAACTTTCTAGTCATTATCAGATTAGATACTTTAAGCCTTTCAACACTGACTTTCTTTTAGCTTTCTCTCCCGCAGATTCGGTTGAATAGGCTGTTGACCATTGATACAGATTTGTTGGAGCAACAGGACATTGATCTGAGTCCTGACTTGGCAGCCACTTATGGTCCAACAGAAGAAGCTGCCCAAAAGGTTAAACACTATTACCGCTTTTGGATCCTGCCCCAGCTGTGGATTGGCATTAACTTTGATAGACTCACACTTTTGGCGCTGTTTGATAGGTGAGAATATAGTGTGATATTAAAGAGATGAAAAATTTTTATTTCTAAATTAAAGTGTTCTTAATGACCTGTTGAGTTTTTTTTTTTTTTTAACCTGATTATCATGCTGGAAAACGTTTTCTATTTTTGTTCTTTTGAGGTAAAACGTAAGGTAATAGAACTTTCAAACATTGAATCTCTTATGTCCATTGAAAACTTTCCTTTTAATTTTAATAGACTTCTGTAAAAATATATTTATTATTATCAGTAAGACTCATACAACTGATATTTAAACTGATAAGAACAGATACTACACTTGATCTTAGCCAAAAGGCCGAGAAGCGATACAACTGATATTTAAAAGACAGTTTGTGAAATGATGATTCTAAGGTTATAGGTAATATGATTCTATGTGTAAATGTTATAAGAGGAAGTTTATGTTTCTTACCACTACTGTCTTAGTGGTAAACACAATAGTCTGTTACAATTTGACATCTGCTTCTTCCAGTCAACATGAAGTAATAGGACTGGATTTACCCTCCCAGGTGAAACAAATGAAAACAGACAAAATACATGAAAAGTGGTCTTCAAGACATTAGAGATCAGACAGCAAAGGACATTGATCCTTTAGAGATAGGAAACAGATAATATGAACCTACAGTTTCCCCAGCTTAGTGCTTTAAGAGAGCTCCTAGGCTGTGACACAGGGAGTGGGAATCGAAAAGCATCAAGCAGTTTCCTGAGTTGAAGAGTTGGAGCTTAGGTCCAGGACCTGAAGGCAGTTGGAGTCTATAGGATAGCATATCAGAGAAGAGAGAGCTGTTCAGAGAGATAAACGTCAGTTCTGTAGTGGGTGCTTTTGACTGTTCAGCAGAGTATTGATAAGTTGGAGAACCATTAGTTCAGGGAAAGCACTACTTTTGACTCACCTAACAAGTCATAAAAGCAAGACCTAAAGGGGGTCATGCTGTTTCTGAGTAGCAGAACAAATTAAGAAGATTAAAGTTAAGTTTTCACGTCTGACACCCAAAGATGACCTGGTTTGCAAAGAAGTAAGAAAAACATGACTTAAAATAAGGAGAATAATAAACCATTTGAGACCAGCCTGTTACTAGCACAGATATAAAGAATTAGCAGCAAGGACATTAAAATGTTGTAACTGTATTCTTTTTGTTAAAAACATTTGAGACATGGAAGATATAAAAAATAAGTCAAAAATTGTATTTACAGAGTAAAGTATTACAGTGAGATTTAAAAAATACACTAGATATGATTAATGGTAGGTTACAAATTGTAGAAGAAAAGATTAGTGAACTTGAAGCCATAGCAAATAGAAATTATCCTGAATGAAATATCCAAAAAGAATTCTCCCTATTCTAATCCCCCAATGAAAGAGCATACAAATAAAAATAGGAATAAGCTGTGGGAGAATTTCAAGAGGACACAAGGAGACAGAAAAGGTTTTGAGGAAATAATAGGTGTAAAATTTACCAATTTTGATGAAAACTGTAAATACAAATTTAAGAAGCTCAGTAGAACTCAGGTCATAAGAAGCATGAAGAAAACTATGTGAAGGCACATAATTGCTCAAAACCAATGATAAGATATTAAAAACTCTAAGAAAGAATATTCTTTGTATGAAGGAATGAGGATAAGGAAGACATCAGTTTTATTTTGGGGAGTAATGCAAGTGAGAAGACAGTGGAACAACATATTTAAAGCACTGAAATCAGGAAAAGAAGTCAACCTAGAAATTTATACCCAGCCAGAATATCTCTTAAAAACCAAGGAAAAATAAAGACATTTCCAAAGTAGGAAGAATTGGGAGAATTTTTCATGAGTAGACCCACCCTACAAAAAACATTGAAAGGTACCTTGCAGGCAAGGGGAAAAGGATAGCATATGGAAATACAGGCTCATTCAGAGGAACTAAGATCACTGGACATGGTAAGTAACTACTTGGGAAAATAAGATTTTCTTTCTTAATGAGTTAAATCTCTTTAAGAGATAATTGTTTAAAAAGATAAATAACAATGAATTGTATGGTTATTATTATTCATGACAGTAATAGCATAAATGCTGGAAGGAAAAAATGGAAGTATACTACTTTAAGTTTCTTATGCAGTGTGTAAAGTGGTATATCATCACTTGAAGGTAGAATTTCATAAAGTATATATTAAAACTCTAAAGCAACTACTAAAATAATGAAAAGTTGTAATTAACATGTGAGAAAAATTTAAAATGTATTAATAAGACTAGTAAAAAACAAAAAGGGATCAAAGAACATATGGGTTAATTAAAAAATGATAAGGTGAAAGTCAAAAAGTAAAAAATTGTCAGATTGGATTAAAAAAGCAAGACTCAACTGTGATGCCTACAAGGAATATACTTTAAATATGAAAAGAAAAAAATAGGTTAAAAGTAAAAAAGAAAAAGATGCAGCATGCCAAAACTAACAAAAGAATGCTGAAGTGGCTGTAGTAATGTCAGAGTAGATTTTAGAGCAAAGAACATTGCCAAGGATAAAAAATGTGATTTCATGATGATAAGGGGACAATTAACCTGGAGGAATTAGCAATCTTGAATGTTTCTACACCTAAAATAGATTCTCAAAATACATAAGAGCTGGCACGATAGCTGAGTGACAAGTGTATGCTTAACATACAAAGCATCATGTTCAGTCCCTAGCCCCCCAAACAAACTGTAAGCAAAGTTCATAGAGCAGAAGCTGATAGAAATAGACAAACATGCAATTTTAGCTGATTTCAGCTCTTCTCTTTGAATAATTGGTAGAATAATATGTAAGAATCATTTAGTCAGCTTTCTGTTGCTGAGAGAAAATAGCTGAATTAATCAGCTTATAAAGAGGAAAGATTTTGTTTTGGGTCTCGGTTTTAGAGGTTTCAGTTTATGATCACTTAACCCTTCATTTTTTAAGCCTGTGTCAAGGTTGAGCTTACAGTGAAGGAATCTGCTCACCTCATAGCAGCCAGAAAGCAGAAAGAGAAATAGGAAGGAGCTTTTGTCACAATATTCCCTTAAAGGAATATTCCTTCTACTAGGCTCCACCTCCCAAAAGCACCATAGGCTGAGGACCAAGCGTTCAACATAGCATCCTGAGAACATTCAGAATCCAGCCTATAGCAGTGAGGATATGGTAGACTTGAACAATATTATCAACCACCCTGAGTTGATTGACATTTATGCAACACCCCACCCATAATGAGAATCCATATTCTTTAAGTGCTCATGGAACATTACCAAAATAGACCATTTTCTGGGCCAAAATGCAAAGATCAATAAATGTTAAAAGAATTCAAATCATATAGTATGCTCTTTGACTACAATGAATTTACATTATAAATAAAGGACTTTGGAAAATTATCCTATACTTGGAAACTAGTACTTTTGAATAATCCATGGACTAGAGAAGAAATCAAATGGGAAATCAGGAAGTATTTTGTACTGCATGAAAATAAAAATAATGTATCTCAATTTTGGTGATACCTTTAATGCCACACTTGAGAAAATTATAGTATTAAATACCAACATTGGAAAAGGAAGGTCTCAAATCAGTGACTTTGCTTTCTACTTGTATTGTAGGAAACTAAAAGAACAAAAGCACAATAGGACCAAGTAAAGAGAGAGAAAAAATAGTAAGAGATGAAATAGTTCATAGAGGAAACAGAAAAACAATAGAACAAATGAAGCCAGCCTGACAAGAAAAAAAATGATACAAATTACCAATATTAGGAATGTGAAATATAACTACAGATCTGCAAGTATTAAAAGAATGATAAGAGAATATTATGAATAGCTGTGTGTAAATAAATTTGACAGTGGACACATGTATAATGGACAGATTTCTTTAAAGATATAAATTATTAAAGTTCAAAAATACATAATCTTAATGGTCTACTGTGTACTTAAATAAATGGAAATTGTAGTTAAAAACCTTCCTACAAAGAAACTTCCAGTCCAGGTGGTATCAAAGTAATATCCAAATCTATGAAGTGAAGAAAGGATAGTTTTTTCAACAAATGATGCTAGAACAATTGGATTGTCATATGCCCCCCCCCCCAAAAAAAAACAAATAAAAGTAAAAAAAAATTGTATGCTAACCTTGTACCATATTATAAAAATTAATTTAAAATTGATCATAGACCTACGTGTTAAGCCTAAAACAATAAGAATTCTAGAACAAAACAAAGCAGGGGAAAATTTGGTTTAGATTTCTTACCAGTGACAACAAAAACAAGATCAGTAAAACAACAACAACAACAAAAAACTAAATGATAAATTGAATTCATCAATGTGGAAAAATATTTTAAATCCAAAGAAAAGCACATGTCCAATTTACAAGGAAGAGAGTATGCAGGGTGAGACAAGGATTGAAAAGGTCGTTGGATTGGGCAAATCTGGAGTTGCTTACTTGCCATCTCAGATCAAGTGAAAATGTCAAAAAATGATTGATTTGAAAATATTGTTGAACATTTTTAGCTTGGTAGAACTATTAAGTGAAGTAGTAGAGAGGTGTTTGTGAATTTTTTTATCCCAACTTATTTTAAACATAGCATTGAGTTAATAAAAAATTAATTAAAATTGCTCATGATTATGAAAGTAATTCTTCACCCCAAAGACAATTTTGTAGATAGAAATGGGCAAACCATAATCACTCCTCAGAGAGTGAACCATTATTAGTAAGATCATTTTTGGTATTTTACCATTTTTAACCTATATTTGTGTTTTTTAATTACAGAACTTGTATCTTCCTATACATCTGGTTTTGTGTCCTACTTTCTTCATATAGCAAATGTGCTGAGCATATTTCCATGTCATTTAATGTTCTTTAAAGAATTGATTTAACATTTTGCAAATAAAATATCCCCAAGAAATAATGAGATAGATTTTTAGTTTTTTTTTTTTTTTTTTTTTTGGTGTAGCATCAAAATCACCTTCATTGCTATTTGTTATATCTTGGGCATCATATTGTTTCTTTTACAGTGTCAGTTTGCTAAAGTATAGAATTGTCTGAGCAACTTTGATAGAGGCAGAATTGATGGTCTTTGTCACTACCTTCATTCTCAAGATACGTAAGAGCCTGTATTTAAGTAATTCTAGTAAGTGAGTTTTTGGATTATTTCAGATGACTGAGAGATGGGGAAAATGAAACCACTTGATATCAAAATTTGGTTACAAACTTTTGTCATATAAAATCACAGATATTTAAAATTTAATTTTCTAGAAATTATTTTGAGATTTTGCCTTTTAAACTTAACTTATTTCTTAGTTAAATCTGCTTTATTTGTCTTTCAAATTGGTTAGGTATCTTGCAACAAATTTGATGGAAAAGCAGATTTTAATTTTTTTTTTTTTTTGCTGGTGCTGGTGATTGAACCCAATATTCAAATGCTCTACCTTTGAACTACGTCCCCAGCACCAGATGTTTTTTTAAAGTAAAGTTCTTTTAAATAGAACTTGAAATTTCAGTATGTGTTATAATTGGAACTCTATAATTCACTATAGCATGTTTTGGATATTAAATTTTGTGCTGTGTCCACATGAAACTAGTTTCTTTTTCAGTATGATGCAAAACTTTATTCAAACCCAGTACCCAAAAGACATCCCAGCAAGCTTCACTTTGATGTCTTCCCTTTTTTTTTTAGTATGGTTGATGATATACTTACTTATAAATTTTTCTGTCTACAGAAATCGTGAGATCCTGGAAAATGTGTTAGCTGTCATTCTGGCTATTCTTGTGGCTTTTTTGGGATCTATTCTTCTCATACAAGGCTTCTTCAGAGACATCTGGGTCTTCCAGTTCTGCCTGGTCATAGCCAGCTGTCAGTACTCGCTACTCAAGGTACCAGTATATTTTCTTTTCATGCTGTGAAATAATATTTGCATTAACAAAAAACAGACAGACTTCATACCATTCACCAAATTATAGTAAGATAATTTTTAGATTTATTTTCCTTGGATGTTTGCATTAAATTATGTAGGAAACAAAAGGGGAATATGGATGTAAAAATAATTACACATAAATTGAGTTTCCCAAAACTATTTCTTTGTAATTAAAAAAAAATTATTTTTAAAAAATATTTATTTTTTGGTTGTAGTTGGACACAATACCTTTATTTTGTTTATTTATTTATAAGTAGTGCTAAGGATTGAACTCAGGGCTTCGTACATGCTAGGCGAGCACTCTACCACTGAGCCACAATCCCAGCCCCCCTCACCCCCCAAAAAATTCTTAAAGTAAGAATTTGCCTTCTTGAGATTTACTTTTTAACTTTTCAACATAACTTTCTCTCTCTCTCTCTTTTTTTTTTTTTTTTTTTTTTTTGGTACCAGGGATTGAACTCAGGGTTCTCAACCACTGAGTCACATCCTCAGCCCTTTTTTGTATTTTATTTAGAAACAGGGACTCACTGAATTTCTTAGCACCTTGCTGTTTCTCTGGCTGGCTTTGAACTTGGGATCCTCCTGTCTCAGCCTCCCGAGCTGCTGGGGTCACAGGTGTGCACCACCGTGCCCGGCTCCCATCTTTTCAGTTTTTTATTCTGTGGGTGAAATTTTTTTAAATCTGGCATTGGTAGATATAATAATGTGAAAGCCTAGTACATATGTTTTTGTTCTTTTGGGACATCAAAAGGAGAAGATTGTTGTCACGTTGTTATTATTTTAATAGTGGTACAAAAATACCAAGATTTTATAAGCTTGTTAATTTTAAGCTTTTAAAAAAATGGGAGAATCACATACACCAGCTCATATACAATCAAAAATTTCTCCTTCCATTTAAAATAGTATGGACTTTTAATAGGGACTGTTTCTTTTCCTCAATTCCTTAGTAAATGCCCTTTTCTTTGCATTGGTCATTTATCTTATGTGTTCATATACAGAGCCCTCCCCCTCAACTGATAACTGTTGAGTTCTGTTTGTAGTATCAGCTGTCCTTTCTTTTTTCTCTCTCCATTTATAACTAGACATCTGGAGTAAGCACCTAGATAATCTGCTTCATTTCTTTAAGATCCACCCATACTTCTTTTATCATTGCAGTACTAAAACTGCAGTCTATGTGGTTGCTAATAATTATTCCAATTGTTAAATTTATGTCCTTTTCTCAGCCCACTCTCTGTGGGTGCTGTATCATTTAACACTCGTTGATACTGCCTTCCATTTTCATGTCCTTTTCTCTGTTGCTCATTTCCAATGGTTCTTATGTGCTCCAGTGACTCCCCTTGCCTTTGTTGGTGCCTCTTTGTTCCTTCAACCACTTTAATTTATGGGAATTCTCTTGGATTTTATTTGATCCTCTTTGCAGTTAATAGTTTTTACTTGTGAAGTCAATTCTCTTTTATAATTTTATTTGTTGCCTCCTTATGTGAGTTATATCCAGATTGATGTCTGCACCTATTTCACAAGCTTATCTAATAGACAGTTGGACACATGTCAAAAATAGCACATTATCATCTTTTGATTAATATTTTCCTTTCTAAGTTTCTTAGCTTTTGACAGTGGTATACCAACTTAGAATCTTAGAACCTCTCTGCTCCTTCCTCCTTAATCCCTGGAAAACAAGTAACTGAATCCACTTGATTAAATTTGGTTATTCTATATTAAAATCATTGGTCTTTGTTCTTTCCTTTTATTTCAGCCACCTTAATCTATCTCTTTATTGCCTTAACCCATTAAATTCATTCAAATTTAAAAACTCTTGTCCTTTGCTTTCAGGTTAATCTGGTTAAATAGGCAAAAGGTAAATAAAAGGTGACAGAGTTTTTTTTTTTTTTTTTAACTAGCTGACTAGAAGAATGACATAAGAGAAATTAGAAAGGAGGAAACAAAAGTTTTGAAAGGATAGATGTTAAAGTTGAAAGTACTGAAAGATTACCTGATGAGAGAGAGAGAGAGAGAGAGAGAGAGAGAGAGAGAGAGAGATATCCTGGAATTATAGGATGGTGAGAAAGACCATCCTGGTGGAATTTTTTGGTATGCCTTTGGAAATGAACTGAAATGTGGAAGAAAAGTTACATGTTTTGTTACTAAATTTTTTAAACATACTATTTAAAAAAATAATTATTTGTTTATTTGTTTCTCTGATGCTGAGGATCAGACCCAGTGCCTCATGCATGCTAGGCAAGCACTCTACCACTGAGGTACAACCCCAGCCCTAGAACATTTTTAACAGAAAATCTTCTAAAAAGATACAGCTGAACTTCTTTGATTATTTTAATGTGAAAAGTTTCAGTTTTTTTTTCATTTTATTAAATCATTTTATTTATTTATTTATTTTTTTATTTTTTTTCTTTCTGGTGCTAGATATCAAACCCAGAGCCTTGAGCATGCTAGGCAAGCACTCTCCCACTGAGCTGCATCCCCAGTCTTGGTTATTTTAATTGTAAATGCAAATATGTAATACAGGTACTAATGAATTATCTAGTAAACTTAGAGTTTGTGGATAGAACTTGAATTTCTGTAAGCTACCCCATGTTACTGTGTACTTTCTGAAATGGGAGGTACTGTCCCATGAGAAAGAATTCTACCATAACTATGCTTATGTGTAATAATGAGCTAAACAATAAGATAGGCTATCAAATGTCATTTCAAAAATTACGCTAGGTCTGGGTTTGTGGCTCAGTGACAGAGTGCTTGCCTCACACGTGTGACGCACTGGGTTTGATCCTTAGCACCATATAAAAATAAACAAAGATATTGTATCCATGTATAACTAAAAAAATATTTTTTTAAAAAACCTATTAAGGTAGATAGATGCAACTTGTTAATTTACCAGAATAAGTGAAAGTTGGGAAAAATGTGAGATGTTTTTAATATCCCTGTAACACCAGTATCTGGAGCTGATGTTTCATCTTTGGAACAGAATTAATGGAGGTCATCTCTTTATTGTAGAATGTTTACTTGAAATCACTTCAGGCATTTTGAAAGTTGCTTGTATAATCACCAGGACTGTAGTAGTAGTGTAATCTGTCTTTCTGTTTCATTTCCAGAGTGTTCAACCAGATTCTTCTTCGCCCAGGCATGTAAGTCACTCTTAAAATGGCTGTAATTCATTGTTCTTTAATAGTTATCAAAACCCCCTTCCCCTTTTTTTCCTTTTGGCATGTGTTGAATTGGATTGAGATTTATATTACTATTTTCTCATCTTAAGATTTGACAGATTATAGGTAATTTATTAGCATGAAATAAAATGACATTGTACTGGTGGACTCTAAATCTTGGTTAAAACAAGCATAGCAATTCATTTTTGATAAAAGCCTCTTAGTAAGAGGTTATCAGTTAGACATGATTCATATAAACTCATGATTATTTGCATTTAATAAATTTTGAATAATAAATTGTGAATTAATACTGAAAAATAGATTTTTGAAGTGGGAAAAACTATGTTATTTTGCTCTGATAATCACTAGGAATTGCAATAAAGAAGTGCAATACATTAGTTTGGTGTTAATACTTTTGGACTACATAATGAGAAGAAAACCTTATTACTTCTGTGACTTTACACAAAAATGTAATCTGCTTGGCACTGTTTTTATGACATGTGATCCTGTTTTAGATCTAACTTGAGCATTTATTTAGTGGTAAGACCAAAAGACATCTCTTTAATGTAATTCAGGAATAAGTTCCAACAACAGATTATGGTGATGCTTTCTTTCATGAATGTGATTGTTTTAAATCCTTGCTCACTAGATGCTAGTAACTGCCACCCCCCCTCCCCACCGCCCCCCCTCCCCACCACCTAGTTGTGATAATAAAAATATATCCAGATTGGCAAATATCCTCTGGAAAGCAAAATCTTCTCCCACTTCCTTCAGAACTACTCCTCTACTGTAATATCACTGTTTTTCTCTTGTGATTCATAAGTATCTTATTGGGAGACACTCTGAGACTATGTATCTGTTCTACTCATTTGTTTCACTTAGTATTACTGATGTTTCTTGCCTGACTCAGTTATCATTTGATGACTGGCAAATAGTGATTTTCTAATTCTATCATTCCTTCTGCATTCATTAGTTTACTCTTTATTGAAACAAATAGCTCTTCATTCTGTCATTATGTATGTATTAGTGTGGATTCATAGATTATTTTTGTTTAGTGGATTATAATGTCACTTTAATACTTATTTTGATGCTCAAACTGTTCCTGATTCAGCCACTTGGAGCCCATCAAGCTGCCTTTTGTGTCCTTTTGACATATCCCTGTCATTCTTTAAATGTTTCCCTCCTTTTTCTAACAACAATTTTTTCTAGATTGATCATATACTTTTCCTACCTAACTCATAACCAGTCTTTTCTTTATGAAGCTTCGATTCTTTTTCATGAAAAATGGTGTTGGTGAACTAAGGTCTAGATGCTACTTATATCTCTTATATTGTCATTGCTTCTAGATCCTCTCAGTGGATAAAGATATGAAATACGTGTGTGTGCGTATACACATATTTATATGCATATTAAAATAATTAGTTCATTTTGATATTTCTACTTTCAATCCAGTATCACAGTGTTCATTCTATTCTTCCTCCTTTCTGAATCTGTTATTCCTTTCTTTGATCATCAGAAACCTGGCTTTCATGTAGAAATATTTTGAGTCCTTAGAATATAAGCAATCAATGATCTCAGTAACTAGTGTTGACTCTTAAAATTAACTAAACTGACTTTTTAAAAATATGTCATTTGCAGGGTCATAATCGTATCATTGCTTACAGTAGACCAGTTTACTTCTGTTTATGTTGTGGTCTAATTTGGTTCTTGGATTATGGTAGCAGAAACCTTACTACAACCAAGTTCAAATTATATGGAATAACATTCACCAATCCACTGGTATTTGTATCAGCCAGGGATTTAGTTATAGGTAAGTCAGCTTTAAAGTACGTCTCATCTTAACATTACTTTATTTGTTTTCAAACAGTTCACTGATAAATAAATCAATTATATAGGTCAAATAGCTTTAATAAACTTATTTTGCTGTTTATTATAATCATCTCTGAGGAAAAAAACTGTGTAACTGTTATGAGTAAGGAAACTTCTTGAACACAACACAAGGGAAAGTTGTGGGTTTTAAAAAATCTGTATTTTAGGTTCTTATTATGTGAAAATGGTTGAAATAATTTATTGGTTCTTTTAAATTATACATGACATTAAGATTCATTTTGACATAATTATAAAAGCATGGAATATAACTTGCTCTAATTCAGTCCCCAGTACTTCCCCTTTTCTCTTCCCACCTTCCTCCCCTGTTCCCTTCCTTTTACTCCACTGATCTTTCAATGCTATTTACTTATTTTTTTTAATTGTTTTCTTGTGAACATACATGATGGTGAGATTCACTGTGGTATATTCATAAATGTATATAGGAAAGTTAGGTCAGATTCATTCTACTGTTCTTTCTTCCCCCATTCCCTCAATACCAGTTGAAGTAATTTTAAAAGATATTGCTTATAGGTGAAAGATTTTATTTAATACCCAGTTATGTAGAGATAAATAAATTTAAATATCTTTTTTTAAAAATATTTTTAGTTGTAGGTGGACATTTTATTTATGTATATGTGGTGCTGAGGATTGAACCCAGGGCCTCTCATGCACTAGGCGAGTGCTCTACACTGAGCCACAACCCCAGCCCTAAATGATATCTTTTAAAAAAATTGCTAGTAGTTTATGTTAATGTTGGACTTCTTTGCATTGCTTGTGGTCTTTAAGTGAATAAAAGGATGAATACAGTATATTTTTAATATACTATTCTTTCTTTCCATAGTGTTTACACTCTGTTTCCCAATAGTGTTTTTCATTGGCCTTCTGCCTCAGGTGAATACATTTGTAATGTACCTTTGTGAACAATTGGATATTCATATTTTTGGTGGTAATGGTGAGTACTCTTTATAAAAATTGTAGATTGCAGTATTTAAGCATAGCTTAACAAATAGGGGACAGTTACAGCCTTTAGAACTGTTATTGGTGTTAAATTTATTTAAATACTATGATATGGACTTAGTATATAGGTGGTTTATAAAAGGAGTTTTGTCATGATTTACAAACTTGCAACAAGGTATTAGACTTTAATATCTCATAAAGAAAGTTTTTTCTGTAAATTTTCTTTTATGATCACAATATAAGAGTACAGTAAAAAAATCTATGTATTTTTAAAATAAATCCTAGCTATCTTAATCATTCATTCTTCCTTATAACTAGTAATTCCATTGGATCTATTTGTTGTTATTGTTAGTAGTCAGATCTACACTTTTTTGTGTGAGAATTAATCAATACACAGGAATATAGATTTACTTCTGTGGGTACCGAGTTCTTTTTACATAGACTGATATCATTCAGTGATTAATTCATACATCTCCAGTTTGTTTTCAGGCTTCTGCATAACTTATGTTCCAGACTTTCTGGATCTAAGCCACATTCTTGAAGTATAATATAGATTTAACTTTTTCTGCTCTGCTTAATTGTTCATTACTCCTGAGATAAATATACTTTACCTTGCATTAGAGATTTGAGAATAGTAAAGCTTTGTCAGGTCAAAATCTTTTGAAAGAACAGAATGAAGTAACAATTTTTAAAAGTCAAATGAGTAGATAATAATATACTAGTATTATAGGACATTTTAATAGTTTAAATGCTTTTTGGTGACTTTTAAAGTTTTTTCCATAGATGTTTATAAAGTATTGATTTCTTTTTTCTTTATTCTCTAGCTACTACAAGCCTGCTTGCAGCACTTTACAGTTTTATCTGTAGCATTGTGGCAGTAGCCTTATTGTATGGATTATGTTACGGAGCTTTAAAGGTGAGCAATAAATTATAGTTCTTTTTTTTTTTTTAAAGTTTATTTTTTAGTTATAGGTAGACACAATATCTATATTATTTTTATGTGGTTTTGAGGATCAAACCCAGTGCCTCATGCATGCTAGGCGAGCACTCTACCTCTGAGCTACAACCCCAGCCCAAGGTTATATTTCTTTATGAAGATTGTTTTAAATTGACTAAAAGTGTTTTTCCCCCTGGTGCCAATTTATCATTAATTTCCATTGTGTTCATGTGCTAAATGTTATTCTTTTTAAAAATTTTTTTGTTTGTTCTTTTTAGATATACATGACAGCACAGTGTATTTTGACATCTTATATGCACATGGAGTATAACTTATTCTAGTTAGGATCTCATTCTTGTGGTTGTACATGATGTGGAGTTTCACTGGTGTTATATTCATATGTGAATATAGGAAAGTTATGTCCAATTCATTCTATTGCCTTTCATAGCACTATCCCTACCCCTTTCCCTTCATTCCCCTTTGTCTAATCCACTGAACTTCTGTTCTTCCCCTCCCAACTTGTTCTGCGTTAACATCCCCATATCAGAGAGAACATTCAACCTTTGGTTTTGGGGGATTGGCTTATTTCACGTTATTCTTATTTTCATTTTCTTTGAATTTGAAAGAAATTTAATAGATTATTAAAAGAATTTCTTTTCTGTATTAACCATGGGTTAGTATTAGAAATGGATTATCAAAAACCAGGCTCATCTGGGATGGGGTGAGCATGGTAATCACAGAATATGCTATATATTTAGTTATGAAGTTATATAACTACTATTTTTTATATTAAGGTTTCTTTAAAGTTGTAAGAATAAGTTCAAGGACTACAATTTAAGGTACATGCTAGTAAAAATTAATTTGCTAGAATTTAATGCCATTTTAGGGTAAGCATCTGAATGAGCCTATGAGCTCTCTTTAAAAATACTGTCACCAAGGGCTGGAGATGTAGCTCAGTGGTAGAGCACTTGCTGAGTATACATGAAACCTTGAGTGTGATGCCTATTACCACATGCTCTACAGTCACCAAATTGTCTTGTTTTAACTAATACACAATTTTGTTTATTTTCAGTATTTTTATTGGTACATTATAGTTTTACATAATGGGGTTTATTGTTGCATGTTTGTGCATGCACACAATATAACAAAATAATTTAGTCAATATCATTCCCTGGTATTTTCCCTCCCCGTTTTCTCCTCCCTTCCCCTTTCCTCTATTTATCTCCCTTTGAAGATCAAACCCATCTTTCTTTTCCTATTTCCTCTCTAACTTACATTTAAGAGAGCAAACTTATGAACCTGTGTCACCAAATTGTAAGCATGAAAATCTTAAGGTTTTTTTTTATATATATTTATTTTTTAGTTGTAGTTGGATACAATACCTTTATTTGTTTACTTATTTTTATGTGGTGCTGAGAATCGAACCCAGGGCCTTGCATGTGCTAGGCGAGTGCTATACCGCTGAGCCACAACCCTAGCCCCCCCTTTTTTTTAATAGAGATTTACAGTCCCTTACATATAATTTCTGAGATTTGTTTGTTTTTTGTGGTTAATGCAAGGCAATTAGAGAATGGTTAGGGTTGAAATAATTATGAAGAATGACTCACAGCATTTTTCTTTGCTTCATTTATTCTGTAGTGTTTATGGGTCACTTACTGTGTGTCAAGAACATGCAAAAAGCCATTTCCTGCTGGTTTTGTGGGGTTTTTTTTGCTTGTTAGTTTGTTTGTTTTTGGTCTTCTTTTGGTAGTGCTGAGGATCAAATGCACAGCACATACATTCTAGGCAAGCAAGTGTTCTACCACTGAGCCACATCCCCAGGTCCATTTCTCACTTCCAAGGAATTTATATGTTAGGTGGGATTACTAAGTCAAGGAACATATTTAGTATAGGGTAACAAAGGCTATGAAAACAGAATGCTGTGGTTATATAAATTGACATTAAAAGGGAATAAAGTCCATTTTCTAGGAGGATGATTTTAACCAAATTTTGAAGGACAAGTAAGAATTAGCTAGTTGAAACAGAGAATACAGAGCCATGAATTTGGGAAAAAAGTGTTGTAAAGGAAAACAGCAACTAATTTTGGAGTTGCTAGAATTTGGGTACATGAGGAAAGATGGTCTTCATTAAGGCTAAAAAGGTAATCAAGGACTAAATTATGAAATACCCTGTATTCTGAATGTGTTGGTCTAAAGATGGGAGATTATCAGTGTATTTGAGATAGGACAGGAAATGATTAGAGTTGCATTTTACAAAGATTACTCTTTCTCATACATCTGTTTACTTTATTATTCTACAGATTCTCTTTCCTGCATACATCTTGTTTTCTCCTCATACATCTTGTTTTCTCCTTTGCTTTCTGATGTATTAATCTTTCATTCTTGAACTCATGCAAATTTGCATGGTTTTTAACTTCTCAGCACATTCAAATGTGTCAGAAGTTCAGTTTATGGTTCCACCACTTCACTGGACAGTTGAAACACTGAATGCCTTAGCTTCCTTATCCATAAATTGGGAGTAATAGTGTGTGTTTCCAAAGGTTACTGTTAAAATTATTTAGGAAATATTTACAAATACCTAGGAATGGGGCTGTACATATACTATTTAATATGATGATGATAAGGTTTTGATTTAGCCATTACCAAAATGTCTATGTTGTGATTAGAATAATTTCCAAGAGTATTTGGGCATGGGGAGGCAAGTTGAGTAAAAAACTACCGTACTCCTATCATTTTCCATTCTGAAATTCCCTGAGAAAGACAAAGGATTAGAATGTTATCCATCACATAGAACATACCTGTGAACTATTCCTGTTACCAGGGTTGTCCACTCCATGCCATATATCATGCTAGTATTATCCAGAGATAACTTCAGTGCCACAGGGCTAACATGACACCTGCCTGTGTTTGGTTGTCCTTGAAAGCTTATCCTTTCTATTATTTCCTTGTGGGAATATGCATTCATTCTATCAGGTAATAGTTATTGAATGTTGCTCAGTGCTCTGGAAATTATAATAGTATGGTATATATTACATGAGTAAAATGGTTGTACTGTGTAAGTAGCATGTAAGACACCAAGATATTCTTTGGCCTAATGTGTTCTATCGTGATACCTGGTCCTCCTACTCCATTGTTATACATAATGAATTTACCAAGTTATTTTATTCTTCAGAAAAAGAACACATAATTTACTATACATGCTATTTAAAATATTAACCAATGGTAGTAGCAAGCATCAAAAGCAAAATTTTCCCAGTAAATGAATAGAGCTTTAACAACAAAAGAAATCTGGCTCATATCTGGCAGTGAGAGTGGGGAGGAGCCATTGCCCTCCCTGCAGCCTTTGAGGTACGCCCTGAGCCTGCCCCCGGCTGCTGGCTGCCATAGGCCCACAGCGCCAGGCCAGCACCAGGCCAGCGGCAGCGGGAGTGAACCAGAGCCACCCAGCCGCAATGTCACTGTTGTTCAGCTGGGTGGCCAAGGTGCCCGAGATCTTCAGTTCCATACC
This sequence comes from Marmota flaviventris, assembly GCF_047511675.1. Classification (NCBI taxonomy): domain Eukaryota; kingdom Metazoa; phylum Chordata; class Mammalia; order Rodentia; family Sciuridae; genus Marmota; species Marmota flaviventris. The sequence goes on along the minus strand of NC_092499.1, from coordinate 31,825,595 downwards.
CATCCGCCAGGCTAGGAAGATCGCCCGCCAGGAGGAACTGCAGATCGCCCACCAGGAGGAGCTGCACTGCCTCTGGGAGTTTGACAACACATTTGCCAAGAAGTTCATGGTGCTCTTTTGTGATAGCTCACAAGAAGGCCCCGCCAGAGCTAATTGACGAATGCATTGAGAAGTTCAACCACGTTAGCTGCAGCCAGCTGGCTGACTGGAACCGGGCACCAGAACCCCGCTGGCCCATGCGCAAGTCCTTCTCCCAGCCCGGCCTGTGTTCACTGGCCTCAGGAAGGAGTTTCAGGATGCTGGCCTCCGAAGCAGCAGTTTCTTCAGTTCTTTTGAAGAAAATGACATTGAGAACCACCTAATTAGTGGATACAATATTGTGCAGCCAATAAATATTGAGGGAAATCGAACTATGCTCTTCATGATTGCCCAGTCTGAAGTTTACTTCCTCAGTCCTGACAACAAAAAAAAATAGCACTGGAAAAAAAATTTAAGGAGATATCCTTTTGCTCTCAGGGCATTAGACATGTGGACCACTTTGGGTTTGTCTGCTGGGAGTCTTCGGGAGGTGGTGGCTTCCATTTTGTCTGTTATGTGTTCCAGTGTACAAATGAAGCTCTGGTTGATGAAATCATGATGACCCTGCAACAGGCTTTCACAGTGGCTGCAGTGCAGCAGACTGCAAAAGCTCCAGCCCAGCTATGTGAGGGCTGCCCCTTGCAGGCCCTGTACAAGCTCTGTGAGAGGATAGAGGGAATGAATTCTTCCAAATCCAAACTAGAACTCCAAAAACACCTGACAACATTAACTAATCAGGAACAGGCAACTATTTTTGAGGAGCTTCAGAAATTGAGATCAAGGAGTGAGCAGCAAGAAAATGAATCGATCATTTCTTTTCTGAGATATTTGTATGAAAAGAAGCAGAAAGAACACATCCACGTCAGGGAGATGAAGCAGGCATCATAGATTGCCGCAGAAAATATTTGAAGTGAATTGCCAGCCAGTGCCACTCCATTTAGGCTAGATATGCTGAAAAATAAAGCAGAGAGATCTTTAACAGAGTCTTTAGAAAGTATTTTGTCTCAGGGTAATAAGATCAAAGGCCTGCAGGAAAACTCTACCAGCGTGGATCTGGACACCTCTGTGTCTAGCACATTAAGTAACATCAGCAAAGAGCCGTCAGTGGGTGATAAGGAGGCCTTGCCCATCTCTGAGAGTTCTTTCAAGCTCCTTGGCTCTTTCAACGACCTGTCCAGTGATTTAGAGGGCCATTTCGCAGAAAAGCCTCCTTCGCTTTCCCCCCAGCAGACCTTCAGGAGGCGAGCAAACACCCTGAGTCATTTACCGGTGGGATGCCTAGAACTTCCAGAGTCCACTCAGGGGTCTCCAGGTGTCTTTCAGAGAAAACTTATGAGGTTATCACTCAGTGAGCACAGAGATGCCTCACGAATGAAAGGACCTTGAATCCAAAGCAAACCACATCGGTGACTCTGGTGGGACCCCAGTGAAGACCCAGCAGCACTCATGGAGGCAGCAGATATTCCTGCGTGTGGCCACCCCACAGAAGGCATGCATCTCCCCTGACAGATATGAGGATTATTCAGAGCTGGGAGAGGTCTCCTTTAGAACCAGTATGTAAAGATGGACCCTTTGGCCCTGTACCACAGGAAAAGAAGAGGATATCACGGGAGCTTCATGAGCTGTGGAAAAGGCTATTCTGCGACAGGTACTGCTCCTCAGAATGGAGAAGGAAAATCAGAAGCTACAAGCCTCGCTGAGAATGACTTGCTGAACAAACGCCTGAAGCTCGATTATGAAGAAATCATTCCTTGTCTTAAAGAAGTAACTACAGTATGGGAAAAGATGCTTAGCACTCCAGGAAGATCAAAAATTAAGTTTGATATGGAAAATATGCACTTAGCGGTTGGACAAGGTGTGCCTTGTCATCATCAGGGTGAAATCTGGAAATTTCTAGCAAAGCAGTTCCACCTTAAACATCCGTTTCCCAGTAAACAGCAGCCAAAGGATGTACCCTACAAAGAGCTCCTAAAGCAGCTAACCTCCCAGCAGCACGCCATTCTTATTGACCTCGGGCAAACCTTTCCAACACATCTGTACTTCTCTGCCCAGCTCGGAGCAGGGCAACTGTCACTTTACAACATTTTGAAGGCCTACTCACTTCTAGACCAGGAAGTAGGTCTAGCCTCAGCTAGACCTCAGCTTTGTGGCAGGCATTTTGCTGCTTCATGTGAGTGAGGAAGAGGCGTTTAAAATGCTCAAGTTTTTGATGTTTGACATGGGACTGCAGAAGCAATATCTGCCAGACATGATAATTTTACAGATCCAGATGTACCAGCTCTCGTGGCTTCTCCATGACTACCACAGAGACCTCTATGATCACCTAGAGGAGCACAAGATCGGCCCCAGTCTCTGTGCTGCACCCTGGTTCCTCACCGTGTTCGCTTCTCAGTTCCCACTGGGCTTTGTAGCCAGATTCTTTGATATGATCTTTCTTCAAGGGTCAGAGGTCATATTTAAAGTGGCTCTAAGTCTTTTGGGAAGCCATAAGCCCTTGATTCTGCAGCACAAAAACTTAGAAACCATAGTGGACTTTATCAAAAACACACTACCTAACTTGGGGTTGGTACAAATGGAGAAGACCATCAATCAGGTGTTTAAGATAGACACCGATAAACAGTTATAGGCTTATGAAGTTGATTACCATGTACTTCAAGAAGAACTTATTGATTCCTCTTCTCTCAGTGACAACCAAAGAATGGATAAATTAGAGAAAACCAACAACAGCTTACGCAAACAGAACTTTGACCTCCTTGAGCAATTGCAGGTGGCAAATGGTAGGATCCAGAGCTTTGAAGCAGAGTAGAGAAGCTCCTGATTAGTGAGAGCAAGCTGAAGCAGGCCATGTTGGCGCTGGAGCTGGAGAGATCCGCCCTGCTTCAGATGGTGGAGGAGCCGCAGAGGCAGCCTACAGAGCCAGGCACTAGGGAGCCAGAGCCAGACTGCACCCAGCCTGAGGTCTTGGGGGACTAATGGTTCTGGAGAAATTGTACACTATTTCAACACTGTCCAGGCCTTAACTAGGAGAGTCAGAAGATGCTAGAGGGAGAAAACAAAGCGTGAAGCAAACGTCTCAGGGAGGAAACTGGCTTGCCAACATGCAGATTCTTTTGAGTTCAAACTTGCAATTCAGAGGGCTCATGTCACAGTTTTTTTATTGTTTCAGGTTGTGATTCGTCTCTTCTCCAGCTTGATTATTGTACTCAGTAACTTTAGATGGCATGGACGGGAATAAATGGACCTTTTCTTTTCCTGGTTATTTCCTCTTTGAGTAGCACTGTGTTGTAAAGAGCATTTGTAATACTGGGTTCCAGAAGCGGGAGTGGGTCAAAGATGATCCCTCAGGCAAAGTGTGGGTCTGTCATTCAAGAGAGGGTTTGCGTGACCACACCCTCTGTCACCAGTGAGGTACAGTTGGCCCTTGTCTATTCTTATTATGAAAACCTAAGATGACCCTGGGGAAGATCTGAAATTGATTTATTTAAATTGGACATCTTGATCACTTTTAAGTAAACCTGGCTACTATCCTTGGTATTTAAAAGGAAGTTTGTCTTTTTAAAATAGTTGAGTATTTCCATACAAATTTGCTGGTCTTTTAAGTGTAGTTGATCAAAGTCATGGTAGATAATATTTTAAGGGAAATCACCAGTGTTTAGACTCCAACTGTGTGGCTGGCATGTAGCCTGCAGTTGGGCAGCCTGAGGTGTTTGCTTCTTCATAGAGGTTGCATTTCATACTATGGAGTCATGTATTTATCCTTTCCTATTGTATGATGTACTGCAGCCACGTGTTCTTTTGAGTCAACGTCTTTTTGAACTCTTTTGAGTTCTTTTCACCCCTTGGATATCTAGTTCCTTGTAGGAGCAGGGCACATCGAGATTTTTAGGGATGTCCAAGATTATGGGACTTTTAAAAAGAGATCAGTCTGAACTTGCAATCAGATATATGGCAGCTGACAGTTTTCCAGAGGTAGAACATGTGTTTTGAACAGAATTCACAACCCAACAGCAACTCCCTCCCTCAGGATGATGAGGACTTATGTCTTCTAGCAAAATGCTGTTCATAGTTGCCCTGATTTTAGTTGGTCACTGTGTAAGGCCTCTTCCCTGTGATCTCAGAATGGGTTATTTTCTTACAAAGAATTAGAGAAGAACTGTGCAGGCACAGCTTACTTCCCTGACAGCAGAATCATTTCTGGTCTTATGTTTCTTGGGAGTTTCTTTTGACTCTTGTGGTGGTAGGGTCTCTTTTAAGTCCTGGATGAAAGGAGGGATTGCTATAGTTGGAGTCATTTGAATCTCCTGGCCATTTCAAAGGGAGACCAAAATGCTGTCCCCTGTGCTTGAATGGTTGGTTGGCATTTGAGAGTCCTTCCTGTTCCTCTGGGTCAGAGAATAGTGGATGTCATGTTCCTTTGAGTCATGGTTTACCAAGATGACACAGTAAAGTCTAGAAGCTGCTATCCCAGTGGTTCTACTGGATAGCTTGGAGGAATGAGAGCTTCTTTCCACATCATATTTTACTATTTGAATGTTTCATAATGTTGAATTTTGGACATCTTACTACCCTTATTAAAAAATATTAACTCTGCATTAAGTAAGAAATAAGAAAGCAGTAAAACAATAAATAATCTAAAAAAAAAGAAATCTGGAACTTTATTACTGAGAGAAATCTAGCAGCTAGATTCTAGCTCATGAGAAAGTAACAAATCTAAATTTATTTGGAATAAAATGCAACTAATAATATGACCAAAACATTTTTAAAATTTAAATTCATTGATTCTTTCCAAAATACTGACATAAAAAGATTCTATTATAAATTAGAAGTTTATTGTTCTGTTACATTTTTTTCTCAACAGGATTCTTGGGATGGTCAACATATTCCAGTACTTTTCTCCATTTTTTGTGGCTTATTAGTGGCTGTATCCTATCATCTCAGCCGACAAAGCAGTGATCCATCTGTACTTTTGTAAGTGAAATCAATTGTTATTGTTAGAGAAATTTAAATAAGTTAACATTTCTTTTAAAGAACTCCCAAGACCTCTTTTCCCAATGCTTTTCCAAAGTGCTGGTGGCCTAGTCTATCTATAATCCCTATTCAAAATATATTAACATTGGGTCAATTCTAACCATCTTTGCTGAAAATGTTAGGTTTTTTTCCCTCCCAAGTATTAAAACTGTTTTAGTAAAAAGATTTTTACTGTATTGCTGTTTATGATATCTTTGACTTTTTAGGATTTTCTGTTTCCTTTTGATTAAATATACTTGGGTCACTTGGTTTTCTGTCATAAACTATCATTTGCATTACTTTTTTTCAGGTTATATATGTATTTTCTATTAATTATTTTCTCTTGATTTTTAAAAATGTAAAGCTCTTTGGTACAATCCAAGATTTTTCCAAAAACAGAAGAAAAAAATCCGGAAGACCCTCTGTCTGAAGTAAAAGACCCACTGCCTGAGAAACTTAGGAATTCTGTTGTAAGTTTCAGCTGTTTAATTCAACTATAAGTCTTAAATGTTAGACAGTTGATTTTATTGTATAATGAATACTTTTGAAAGTCTTTAGTAATTGGAAGAAAATATATAGTCCCATTGAGTGGGGTTAGTTGTACATTGTTGATTACCTTTACTCCAATTTTTAACATGCAAGTTGAACATCCTTAATTCAAAAAACCCCAAATGCTCTAAAATTCAAAACGTTTGAGTGCCAGCATTATGCCACAGTGAAAAATACCAATCCTGACCACAAGGGATCAGTCACAGTTAAAATGTAGGTAAACTAAAAATAGTATTTAAAATTACCTTTAGGCCATCCTTCATATGAAACATAAATGAATTTTGGATCCCATCCTTAAGATATCTCATTAGGTAAATGCAAATATTCCAAAATAAGAAAAAATCCAAAACACTTCTGAACCTACTCATTTTGTCTAGGGGATAACCAACCTTCATAAGAAATATTCATTCCTCAAACTTCGTTTCTATGTAGAATAATATGGCATTTATTCATTTATTCATTTCCAGGTAAGGGAAAATGAAGTAATTTTATTGGTCATAGAATTTTTTTTCATCCTGTTTACACTAGACTAGACTAGACTCTGAAAGATGAATAAAATACTCCTTCTTTGTCCTTACTCATTGTCAAATGCAATCCAAAAATATTACATGGAAAAGTCCAGAAATAAATAATAGATAACTTTTAAATTGCATGCCATTCTGATTTGCATGATGAAATATTGCACCGTCTCAGTTGAGACAACTTCCCTCTGTCTAGTATGTCTATGTATATCTGCTACCTGCCTGTTAGTCACTTAGTAGCCATCATGGTTAGCAATATAGTATATAGGGTTAGATATTGCCTGTGATTTCAGGTATCCAGATAAGGGGGAAGTACTGTGTTAATGTAAATTAGATTCATTGTGTTTTTATTATTGATTAAAAACTATGGACAGGCATATATCTCTAATTCCAGTGGCTTAGGCAGGAGGACAACAAGTTCAAGGCCAGCCTTGACAAATTAACCCATTTTAAAATTAAATTTTAGAAAAGAACTAGGGATGTGGCTCAGTGGTAAAGCATCTCTGGGTTCAATCTCCAGTACCACACACACAAAAATAACTATGTCCTTGTAAGTGTCTTACTAGTCCTCTAGGGCGTTTTATTTACCAAGGGCAATTTGAAAAGTTTGTGCATTTTCCATGTTAAAGGAGAGAACAATAGCCAAATCTATCTTAATATACTTAAGTAAATTCAGTAATTCTCTTATGTTTCTAATTTAGTAAATTACAATATTGTTTATTTTCTTTGAGTAATTATTTGAAGATGAATTCTATAGATTCATATCTGTTTTATGGAACAGAACAGTATTCTCCAGTTTTTAGATTATTTCCATTGTGAAAGACAAAATTTACATAAGTATCAAATAGGACATACTTTTAACTATTAGTGGATATGAGCTAGAGAAACTTTAGAAATTCAAAACTACCTCAAGATATAATTGAAACAGTTTTTTTTCTGACTTTAGTTTCCATGTTAGCAAAGGATATTTCATGTTCAGCATAAGAGGAGGTTCTGAATCTAGTTTATATCAGAAATATCAAGAGGTTTCTGGGTTTTTCTACATGTGGAGCATTACTAATCTTGAAAATGCAAAATGTTCCTAAATTGATGCTTAAAATGTTTCAGATTTTGGAGCATTTTGAACTTTGGCTTTTTGTTTTAAGGATTCTCAATTGGTATAAAGTCTAGGTAAATATTCTTAAATGTGAAAGATTCCAAATTTTGAAATGGTCACAAGCATTTCAGTTAAGGGGTACTCAACCTGTATAACCTCTAAGGACATATGCATGTGGTTTTAACATTTCAAAAGACCAATGAAAATATAACTTACTAAAGGGAGATAACCTAAAAATGATATGATAACTTAAGTATCTAATTTCTTTTCTTCTATGTAAAACTCTTGAACAGTAGCGGGGAAAATACCTTCATTCTAAAAGACTATTGCAATATGTTTAGAGCATGCAAACTAGTTGTTTAATTTCCTTGACACTATAGATAAGGAAAGAAATTGAGGAAGAAAATAAGATTTACTATAGTAATCATTATATTTAAGAAATATGTAGAAGTGTTAAAGGGTATCAGTGAAAAATTATTTCTCAAACGTTGCCAGTTGGGAATAAAAGACAGATTTCTGAAAAATTTTGTGTTATTATTTCTTTTTCTTGTTCCACAGAGTGAGCGTTTACAGTCTGACTTAGTGGTATGCATTGTAATTGGTGTGCTGTATTTTGCTATTCATGTAAGCACGGTGTTCACAGTATTACAGGTAAAGGAATCATTTTATTCTTTCAGTTGGGGGAAAATAACCTTTGAATTCATTTCTGATTTTGGTTATATTGTTTGTCAATAGCACTGAAATATATGACTCTTCATTTGGTTTTAACATATATTTATTTTCTCATGCCTTTTCTGGGTCATGAATCTTGAGAGTGGCTTAGTTAAGTAATCCCCAACTTAGGATCTTTTATGATATTGCAATCTTCTGAGGTTTGTTGTTTATAGGATTCAGTTCCTTTCCAGGTGGTCCTCCCCATAGCAGGCCTGAGTGTCCTCATGAAATGGGAACTGGTTTCCCCTGGAACAAGTGATCCTAGAGAAAGAAAGTCCAAAACAGAAGCTGTGCTTCTATAACCTGATATTGGAAATGACACATTGGTACTTGTGCCATATTCTATTGGTCATATAGACAAACCCTGGTATAATGTGGGAAGGAAATACCCACCAGGGAGCCAGGATCATGGGGACCATTTTGGAGGCTGACTACCACAGTCCACTCTCTAGCATCCATGACTTGCATCCCTCCCATATGCAAGATGCCCTTATTATCTTCTAAAAAACCCCAAAGTCGGGGGTGGGGTTATGGCTCAGCAATAGAGCGCTTGCCTCACACGTGCAAGGCCCTGGTTCGATCCTCAGCACCACATAAAAATAAATAAATAAAATAAAGTTAAAAAAAAAACCCGAAGTTTTATTTCTAGATAGCTGGAAAGCCTAGAACCTTATTATCTAATCAGGCTCAGATATGGAAGAGTTCCTTAAGGACAGTTCCTTCTCCCTGTGGGCCATGTCATTACCATAGTTACTGTAGATCCATATTTCCTTCTACCTGAAAGATTTACTAGAACATTTCTTATAGTATGAATCTGTAAATTCTTTCAGCCTTTGTATTTCTGAGAAAGTCCTTATCTCACCATTGGTTTTGAAAGATACTTTACTATGTGTAAAATTCTAAGAAGGCAGGTTTTTTTCTTTCAGTATTTAAAAATATTGTTGCATTGCTTCTGGCTTCCATTGCTTCTGATTTGAAAGCTGCTGTTACCTTTATTTAATTTTTTTGGTAATGGGATTGAACCCAGAGGTGCTTTACCACTAAATCACATCTCCATCCCTTTTATTTTTATTTTGAGACAGGGTCTTACTAAGTTGCTTAGGGCCTTGCTTAGTTGCTGAGGCTGGCCTCAAACCTGTGATTCTCCTATCTCAGCCTCCAGAGTCCTTGGGATTATAATAGTCTTGTGCCACTACTCCTCACAAGTTATCTTTATTCCTCTGTAGATATCCTTTTTCCTTCCTCTATTTCTTGTAGGATTTTCTTTTATCATTAGTTTTGAATAATTGGATTATGATGTACCTTCATGTAGATTTCCTCATGTTTTTGTGTTTGGGGTTTAAACTTTTCATTCAATTTGGAAAATTTTAGCCTTCATTATTTCAGATGTTTTTGCCATTCTTCTCCTCCTGCCTTTCCCAGCTTGCCGCTTCCTCCACCCTGTCCTCACACTGTTTCATGAACTCCAAATATGTACAGCTTTGCCTTCCGAGAATATTTCAGTTATCAGATGCTCTGTTCATTTTCATCTTTTTTTTCCCCTGTGTTTAATTTTAAATGGTGTCATTGATAGGTCTTTAAATTCACTAATCTTTTTTTCTGTATATGTGTAATCTGTCATTAATCCCATTTCTTAAATCTCAGAATTATAATTTTTTATAATTTATCATTTTTAATCTCTAGAAGTTTATTTAGGTCATTTAAAAAAAAAATATCTCCCTGGGCTGGGGTTGTAGCTTAGTAGTAGAGCACTTGCCTAGCATGTGTGAGGCAGTAGGTTCGATTCTTAGCACCACATAAAAATATATTTAAAGAAAGGTATTGTGTACATCTAAAAAAATTTTAAAAATAAAATACCAAAGCTTTTCTATGTCAAATAAAAATCAGAAATGTCCACCTTCCTTACTTGACTTTTTGAACATAAAATATTCTGTTACAACTCTTAATGTCCTTGTCTATTAATTCTAACATCTATATCACAGTTTAGTTCTTATTATCTGATTTTCTTACCCTCTCTAGGGGTCATAGTTTTCTGAGTCTGTGCACACTCAGTAATTTTTGATTGAATGTCATACTATAAATATTACATTTAGGTGTCAGATAATTTTGTATTTCCAGAAATATTCTTGAACTTTTTTCTGGAATACTGTTAAGCACTTTTTAATTTTAAGGTTTCTAAGGTAGGACTAGGGCCTCATGTGTAGTAGAGGTGGTATTCCCCACTACTGAGGAGAATATCCTTTTGAGGTCTCTTCTCAGTGCTCTGTGAATCTTTAGCTCTTTCAGTCTGGCTTGTGAGAGCAGGTACTCTCCTGCTCTATCTGAGTGCTAGGTAATATCTCCATTCCCTTTGTGAGCTACTTTCCCTGCCCTTGTGTAGTTCCCTCACTTGCATGCAGTGGTATTTTCCTGAATATTCCAAGGGAACCCTCTGCAGATCTCCAGAGTTCTCCCTCTGGGTGGCTTTCTCTTTTATACACTGTCTCTTCTGGTGAAGTCTAGCCACCTGATCTTTCTAAACTTTAGAGTTCCACATCCTTATCTCACAGTGTGCTTGGTTTTGCTTGGGTTCCCCTCCCTGTGGGACAACCTGGAGACCCAGGGCAGGAAGCTGGAGCAGTCATGCTCACCTCCTTTATTCCCTTCCTTCAGGGTTCAGGCTTATTTCCTGTGTCCCATCTGTCACAGACCATTGGGTCAAATGTTTTATTCAGTTCTGATAGTTTAATATGATTGTTTAATATAGAGGCAAAGACATAATTATTTAATTTTATTTAACATTTCAAACATTATAAAACTATTGGTCTGTGACCACTTCCAAACAAGTACGGTCCAGTGGGTCATCAAGGTGCAAATGGAGGCTCCTTCACATCCAAGTGGTTCCAGAATGTCTAAATGTGACTTACATAGAATATTTTAAGAGAGAATACTTGATTCCCTCTTTTGTACATAGAATTCAAATAATATACAGTGTGAAGGAACAAATAAAGTGGAATACTTTTTCTTTTTTTTTCTGCTCTGCTCTCAGACTCAGTTTTACTCGGTTTATATCCTTTATCTCTGCTAGTTAAAACAACTTGATTACATTGCTCTGAAATTGTATATAACATTTTTGGGAGCAGGAAGCAGTACAACTCCAGTCACACTCTTATTGTATAGTAGTGTGAGACACCAAAGGAAGTAGTTTACACATTTAAAATACCTGTAACGTAAGAACAGTCATTATCTTTCATGGCTTGATTTTAATCAGCTTTATGTTTCATGCTACATAACTTAGAAATATAACTATGATAAATGTTTAGTTCTTAGGTTCTAAAACTGACTTTGCTGTTCTCTATTATCAAATGGAAAATTGCACCCCCAGTTGAGAGGTTCCAAAGTGAGTCTTAAAGTCACTCCTAATTTTCTCAACTCTTTTTCTTTTAAAGCCTGCTCTCAAGTTTGTGTTATATGCATTGGTTGGCTTTGTGGGTTTCGTAACCCACTATGTGCTGCCTCAAGTTAGGAAACAGCTACCATGGCATTGTTTCTCTCATCCTCTGCTGAAGACCGCAGAGTACAATCAGTATGAAGTTCGAAGTAAGTATTTCCTTAACACTTTATTTTTTTTTTAATTAATACTAAGGTTGTGTTCTTTTTACTAGGCTGATAGATGACTAGGTATGTATCATTGCAAAACAGCTTGGCTATGCTTCTTGTCCTTAAATTTGAACCTATTAATGAATCAGATCTTTTTCAGGATGATGGTTTTCTTTTTGTTTGAGTGTTTGTTTTGGGGTTTTTTTTTTTTTTTTGGTAGTGGGGAATTGAAAAGGTCTTTGTTGTTATTTCTGCCAGAGACACCAGGTCCTACCAGAGTTTAAAAAACCAAACAAACAAACATTTTTTAATTGCTGTTTTTAGTTCAGATTTGGGATAAACTATAAAATGACTCAAAAAGAGATATGAGGCCTGTCTGTTTGGCAAGCTGTTGCTTCATTTTTCTTTCCTTTGTAAATATTCACTTCTTGTTCATTGGCCCCCTGACCAGTGATATGCTATACTTCCTCATTTTAGAGAAATAAATGTTCATATCTAAGTCATTTATTATTGTACCAGTGATGAAATAAACCAAAATTTTCTTCACAGACTTTTCTTTCAATTGTGAAATTGCTATAAAAGGAGAAATAAACCTCTCCGTCATTTGAAGATGCATTAACATTTTTAGAAAATTCTGAAGCCTTTGAAAACTTTCTGTAAAAAACTTGACTTTAGGGCTGGGGTTGTGGCTCAGTGGTAGAGCCTCACACACTTCATGTGTGAGGCTCTGGGTTTGATCCTCAGCGCCACATAAAAATAAATAAATAAAGGTATTATGTCCATCTACAAGTAAAAGGAAAAAAATAAAAAATAAAACTTGACTTTATTTTCTCAAAGCAAATTTCCTGGGCCTTTTAGTGAAATTGATTGAAGCATGATGCCACTTTAACCTTCATCACCAGTTGGATCTGCAGGCGATAATACAACACTAATATGTAGATTGTATTAGCAGCACTGTGAGGACCTTTTACAAAATGTGTGCTCTTTAAATAAGGGAAAACAATATGAAATTGTGAGAATCAGTACTCACCCGTCCCCTGCATCATGGAAGTAACTCAGAATGAGATTTTTTTTATTAGCATTGCTTTTATACATAAATGACAGCAAATATATCTAATTTGTTTTAAAAATACAGTTTTAATTAAATGCATAATTGACCATCTTGTTTATTTCTAACTTAAAAGTCTGACTTTTTTATAAATTTTGCATCAACCTGATGTTTTTGAATTTTTGAAAGTACTAAATAGTAGTGAAATCATTTTTTTCTCCTACTGATTTTAGCAATTGAAAGAAAAATTATAATCATTAGAGAACTTATTAAAAGCCTGGAAATTGAGGCTGGGGCTCTGGCTCAGAAGTAGAGCGCTTGCCTACCATGCGTGAGACGCTGGGTTCGATCCTCAGCACCACATAAGTATAAAATAAAAATATTGTGTCCACCTATAACTAAAAAATAAATATTAAAAAAAGAAGCCTGGAAATATTGCTGTCAGGTAGCTGAAGAACCATGTATTAAATCTTTGATGTTATTCAAGATAGTTTATTGGAAATGAATGTGACTCTTATGAAGTATATGAATTCAAATAATAAATTCTCATTTAGATATTATAATTATATATGTGTATATGTCTATATCTTAATATTTTAAAAATAAATAATAGATATTTATTTGGGGACTTGGGGCAGCCTAATAATATTCAGTAACCTTTTCTCTTTGAGATGTAGCAAAAAGTGAGAAAAAGTTAGTTAAAAACAGGTTTTAAGAATTAAAATTTAAGCCAGGCACAGTGGCCCATGCCTGTAATCCCAGCAACTCGGGAGGCTGAGGCAGGAGGATCATTAGTTCAAAAGCCAGCCTCAGCAATATCGAGGCGCTGAGCAATTTGATGAGTCCCAGAAATGGGCTGGGTATGTGGCTTAGTGGTTGAGTGCCCCTGAGTTCAATTCCTGGTACCAAAAAAAAAAAAAAAAAAAAAAAAAGAAAGAAAAGAAAAAGAGAAAGAAAGAAAAAAGAATTAAAGTTTAAAATGAAATTCATTTAAATATGTCATATCCAAATAGCACGTTGGTAAGTATTTCACAATCAAGAGTTGACAATGGTTAAAATACTAGATTTTTACATTTTTATTTATAGTGTAGAGCTAATTTGATTTGTGAGAGTTTCCTTTCTTGTCACATTGCTAGACTACTTTATACATTGGATGACACATGATCTTCTTGACTTACATTGCCTTGTTAGATGCAGCTACTATGATGTGGTTTGAAAAACTTCATGTGTGGCTTCTTTTTGTTGAGAAGAATATCATCTATCCACTGATTGTTCTCAATGAACTTAGTAGTAGTGCAGAGACAATTGCCAGTCCAAAGAAACTGGATACAGAGTAAGTACAATAATCTTCTAGTCTAAGTCTGACTCTTGGGGACTGTTTCTAACAACAGTATTACAATATAGTGTCTTCGGTTGTTGATCAAGGTCCAGATATCCATCGAGTGTCTCTGTGGTAATTGGCATTGTAAGGTGAAAAATTCAGGTGAAATTTTGTCTTTCACTTCCCTTTTTGAAACATCTACTGTTGTTCTTAGCAAATTCACTACTACAAACATCTCATTGTCATTGTCAATATTTTATGAGAGGACATTTATTAAGGTTAATTTTTAATATTAGATGACAGGTCTGGGAGATGGCTGGTTTTGTGTACTGTGTAAGTTGTACCATATAGATGGTCAGTTGCCTTCATGGTTATCCCATGGCCTATCCCCTACTGTAGATACATGTTTTGGAGTAAGTATTATGTTTTTCATGTGCTAAATGTAATTGACATTACAGCGATAGAAATACTTTGAAATTAGAGAACCAGATGATAGAATTACAATACTACCCATTTTTTAAAAATGTGCTTAGACTCATAGAGGATTAGAATTATAATAATACTGTTGAAAGAGAATATCATACTAATTGGATCCTTTCAAGATGTGATTTGCGTTGTATATAAATAATTTTTGCAAGTTTAAATTTGATCTCTATATTGTAAGCCTAGTAAATTGGTCATTTTTCTAAAATTAGCGAATGTTCCAGTGTGATCAGCCATGAGTTGATGGGTTGTGCCTTTTTTATGTTACAGATTAGGTGCTTTAATGATCACCATTGCTGGCTTGAAGTTGCTGCGATCCTCTTTTAGCAGCCCTACGTATCAGTATGTCACAGTCATCTTTACTGTGCTCTTTTTCAAATTTGACTATGAAGCTTTTTCAGAGACCATGCTATTGGATCTCTTCTTCATGTCCATACTGTTCAGCAAGGTAATTTATCACTGAAAGGAATGTCTCTGCCTGCAAAAACTATCCCTCTAAGTAATACACTACTTTGTGAAGATTATGCATATATTTCACTGATTTGTTGTCTTTTAATTAATATCTCTTGTCAGTTTACTTAGAGCATATTAGAATCCCTAAGCAATGCTAGTCATAGTGCTTCATAAAAGATATATTTTTTGCTATAATTAGGAAGATAAAATTAAGTTATATGGAGAAACATTAAAATTAAGTTATATAGAGAAACATTGTATAGGATCTTCCAAAGCAGAGTGTGGTTTTGAATAATTTTAGAAAGATAAGTGGTAATAGTTGAATTTGGGTGACTGGATAGATAGAGGGAATAAATTCTAGTGAAGAATAACCTGCTAACTGAATGAAGACAGTAAGGCCATATGGGAGCAACCAGAAATTAACTTGACAGAATACTCTGAAATTTACAGAATGCTTTTAAAATTCATTATTTTCCTTCAGATAAGTGTTCTTATGCCCTTTATAAATGAGATGACAAAATCCATATCTTCTGCCTCTTAAAGCAAGGATGTTTCTACTGAACCATACTACCTTTCTCAAATAGGTTGTATAGTCAGATTGTTTGTAAATTAAATAGTAATTAGATTTCATGGTAACACTGACCACATACAAAGGACTTTGACATATATTATCCCATTTGATAGGTAACAGAGAGCTGAAGCAAATGAACAGCTACAAAATGCAGTCAAAGTCCAATTTTAGGCAAGTTAGCCTGGTCAGCCACATTTGGGATGAAATGGGAAAGAGAACCTGAAGGTATGGAGAACAGCTTAAGAGTTGTGACAGTTATTCAGATGTGACAGAGGTCTGACCTAGGATAGAACAGTGAAAATGGAAAGCAATTAATTCAAACAAGGTTTTAGTGGTAGTCATTTTCAGTATTATGATAAATACTCTTTAAACTATTTCAGTAATACATTTGTTTAATCACTAATTTATATGCACTTTAATCATTTATTTCCTCTTGTCAGCATGACTATTAACCAAAAGACAAAACCAAAAAGTGAATCAGAGAATTGTTTGTATAAAGAAGCATGTGGTTTCTCACAAACTGTGATACTTTGATTGAAAATTGTGTTGTGTCTTATACTGGTTGGAAATAAGTGAAAGCTGAAGTAAAACATAACCTAAGCAATATATGAACTACAGCTGGTACACTTAACTCTACATTAGTTTGGATTTTCTTAATCCTTTCATTTGATCCTACATTTGAAAATCCTTTCATTTTCAAATATTCGGGGTGGGGGGGAACGTACCTTTTCTCAGAAGTGTTCTAGATACATAGGCTGTTAATTAGTGAAAAAAGCAGAGAAAGCTCTGCTCTTAAGGAGTTTGCCTTTTGTATGTCACTAGAAAGAACAGTGATAATAAGCAAGTAATATTTAAGAGATCTCTTTAGATATATTTTTATTCTAAGATATCATCGATTTAATAAACCTTTTAATTAAATGTAGACAAAATTGTTGTTATCCACCCACTACACACCTATTTGAGTACAGTCTGCTTCACATTTAGTTTTCCCAAGTTACTCCTTTTAAGTAGTTCTAAAGACATCATGATAATAGACATGTTTCTTCTACTTCATGTGATCCTTTTTACATTAGTACTAGGATTATTAGCATGATTTTGACTCATGGCTAAAAATATGGGATTCATCTGCATTTCTGATGGGTTGAAATTGTGATTTTTTTCAGTTGATTGATTTTTCAGTGTTGGGAATTGAACCCAGGGCCTCACACATGCAAGTGAAGCCCTCTACCATTGTGCTATATCCCCCAGCCCTGATTTTTTTTTTAAATTGGAAGTCAAAACAAGTCATTTGTAAATCAACTTAAGTACTTTAAGAGATGAGATGTTTGTGTCTAATCATGTCACCAAATTAGTCAAAATTTTTGCTTTTTAAGATTCTTGTGATTTATTTCAAGAGTTAGGTTTTGTATTGCCTGATGTGCAGAGACTGACTTGGACAAACACAGTATCCCTGTTTCAGGGTTGAAGATTGTCAACAACAATAACAGATTCAAAGTTAAATGACTAAAATGTGTATTATGCTTCCATTGACAACAATTGAAATTATGAACAAATGTCAGGTATATGCAACAAAATTCCTATGCAAACAGGCAATGACAACTGTATACAATTGGTATTTTCACAATCCTTTTGACATTGCCTTTGAAACATACTCAGTTTCCAGAACACTAAAATTTAAGGAAAATGTATTTTAGAATAAAATGTTTTACTTAAGCATTACAGATATCTAGATGTATTTTTCCCCCCAAGGATTGTTATTTTGCTTCTTGCTACCTTTCTTCATTTTGCTTGTAAAAGTAGTAATATGACAGGCCAATAGAGGGCATAGAACTTTTTAAATTAATGAAACACAAATCCACAAGTCAGCTAGCCATCTTTACTTAAAAAATGATATTTTTATTTAAAAATAAGTTCAGCATTTTGGCAATAATGAATCTTTTCCTGTTATGCAAATGGTAGATAATTTCAGTGCAGTTTCTCTAGTAGGAAGAAAATATATTTCATAGGACTTTCATTTTCTAATTCAAATATCTGATTAAGTTTTTTGCTGATGGGTTTTCTTTTCCTCCTACAGCTTTGGGAACTCCTCTATAAGTTGCAGTTCGTATATACCTACATCGCCCCGTGGCAGATTACATGGGGTTCTGCTTTCCATGCGTTTGCTCAGCCCTTTGCAGTGCCTCGTATCCTTCAAATTAAAATTATGAGAATGGATAGTCATATCCTTGATGAGAGTGTTGATTTACAAGGAAAACCTTTCATAGGCATAGAATATAGGTTACTATATGTAAATTATGAAACACTCATTCTTTTTAGTTCTGATCTATCCTGATTTAGATTGTTTAACTTATATTAACATGTGTGGCCCACAGATCATCTAAACATGAGAAAAAATTTTGTAGTTAAATAATGCTAACTTAAAATTCCATATTTTAAATATAAATTAATATGAATGTTATTAAAATCTAAAAATAAAAATATTTTAATGTACACAGAATGTTTAGAAATATTTTTAATAAACAAAACACTTTTGCAATTATAATTGAACTGTCTGAAATTTTGTATTCTCTTCATTTCTTAAAAATATTTTCTAAATAATAACAAGGTTAATGACACCAGTGATGTTAAAAGGCAGACTTTGATACTTCTAAGGAAAATTAAGCCTGAGCATTTCTTTCTAAATTGATACATGGACTTTTACCAAATATGTATTAGCAAATATTTATTTGGCTCCCTTCAAAGTATCAGATCAATTCATATTTTCCTTGTTTTGTTTTTCTGTTGGTATGCCCTTGGGGTGTCCAGTGACATCATCTTTCGTATTTATATTGTGAACTTTATTTCTCTAATCACTGTAATCTAAATGTGTTTGTGAATTTTTTTTCTTTGTTCTTCATGTCTGTGTGTATGCATGCTCAGATGAATCTTAAGTTCCTTAACCACTTTTCCCATAGATTCAGCCATGCTGTTTATTCAGGCTGCTGTATCAGCTTTCTTCTCTACTCCACTAAACCCTTTTCTAGGAAGTGCAATATTTATCACTTCTTATGTTCGGCCTGTGAAATTCTGGGAGAGAGATTATAAGTGAGTAAACTAAAATGCTTAAAAAGATAATTTCTTTTTTATAGGAAAAACTATTGACAGCATTATTAGTATAAGTTATTTGTGGTTCATAATTGTGAATTTTTTGAGAGGGAGGGTACTGAGGATTGAACCAGGGGCACTCTATCCCTGAGCTACATGTTGAAATAGTTTTGCTAAAAATTTATAAATATTTTTAAAATATGAAGATTATGTGATAGAATTGAGGGAAATCACTGTATCTCTTTTTTCTACTCATGAGATTTTTAAAAATATAATTCTAATTTAAGTATACTCATTTTTGCATCTTTTTTTCTTTCAGTGACATTTCTTAAACTTATTCCTCATTAATACTACTCTGAACCTTTATGCTACCTAATATTACAGTGAATTACCTCATAGTTTTCTTAGCAGTAGCTGACTATTTGAGATCTAATTGTTTTTGGTGGTGGCCGTAGGGTTGGGGGAGGTACTGGTGATTGAACCCAGAAGCATTTTACCCCTGAGCTACATCCCCAGCCTTTTTATTTTTTATTTTGAGACAGAATCATGTTAAGTTGCTTAGAGCCTCTTTAAGTTGCTGAAGCTACCTTTGAACTTGTGATCCTCCTGCCTCAGCCTTCTGAGTCACTAGTTACAAGTGTATGCTACTGTGCCCAGTGAGATCCAAATTTTTATAAGTTATCTCTGCTTTTTCATGAAGGAAAAGTTTTTAATGACCATCTTTGTACATAAAGTAGGCTTAGTTCCTTGGAAAGAGCTTATGCGAATTTATGATTCTGTTAGCCATCTCCATGAATGCTTTTTTTCCTACATTTTTCACACATTGGCATTTTTGCTGGGAAAAAATTGTGGTCTCATCTTTGAAACAGTGAATTGGCTTGTGGGTTTGAAATTTTGATTACAGTTCCTTACCTAAAACCACACATAGTATTTCTCATTTTGGCAAATTTCACTGTTATTTGTATCCTATTCTGGACCAACTTCCAACCCAAAGTCATATCCTGTGATAGCAGTTATTTAAGTATTTTGGTCTCAGAATCCCTTAGTAATCTTAAAAATTGTTGAAAATTCCATAGGTTTAAGAATAACTATATTTTCCCACCAACCAAAATAAAAAATTGGAAGAATTCATTGTTTTTCAGCACTGCAAATCTTTTAATGTCTGGATTGTTAACAAACAGATGAATTCTTTTATCTGCTTCTGTAGTCATTCTGTTGTTATTATGCTATTTTGCTTGAAATATATGAAGAAAATTTGGCCTCACTCAGGTAGTTGAAAAAGGAGTACTTCCATAGACATTTAAAGCAATTGTGGATACTTTTTCCTTGATTCTTCACTAAAACTCAACAAATGGTAGACTCTTAAAAGTAAGCACAGTGTGGAATTTAAATTGTATCTGTATTTTTGGAATTTTGTAACATCAATATTTATGTATCTATCTTGTATTTTGAATGAATCTTTTTATTACTCATGTATTATTTTATAACATTATATATTATTCACTTAGAAAAATATTGTTTTACTGAGTAAAAGACATCTTCCAAATGTTGACACAGTTCTTTATGTAGTGTTTAAAAAATATATTCATTAATATTACTACCAATCTCAAAAGAAATAACAAAGTATTGGGAAGCCATCAGGCTCATGGTGATGGATACAAGTTTTTTCCACATTGTAAAATTTTCGTAAAACTTGAATTTTGTCAATGTGAACAGATATTACCAGTTGTTTTCCTTGAAATGACAGATTCATTTTCTTTGTTGTTGAGAAATGTTTATTAAATAACCCATATGAATAATTTTCAATTTCCTCAACAGCTGTTCAAGTAAAAATGGTGTTGTTTTTTTGTTGTTGTTGTTGTTGTTTTTTTAAAGCTGCTAGCTTGGCTTATAATTCTAATGATTGCACACATGCTTTCCCTCAGGACAGCCATTCAGAATGCAGCAGAAGTGCTTTCTCTGTATTTTCTCATTTTGCCAAACAGAACATTAAATAGGCCATACTAAGGAATTGAGATTTAATAAAATTCACATTTTTTACGGCCTTATTAAGGATATTTTAAGTGAAACTGTCCATTTGTTTTTTTGTGCATGTGTGGCAGTGAGGGATAGTACTGTTTGGTGTTGCTGCCTTGATCTGTGCTCAAACATCAGCTGTTTTACCCACTGTGCTTCTGCACCTTCAGTGCAGTTGTCAAACCAGGGGAAAGGGGCTAATAACAGCTCAGCATCATTAAAAGAATAGTTTTGTGTTTTATATATTTTTTTGTAGTTGGTAGATGGACACAATTCCTTTATTTTATTTATTTTTCTTTATGTGGTGCTGAGGATTGAACCCAGGGCCTTACACATGCTAGGCAAGCACGCTACCACTGAGCAACACCCCCAACCCTAGAAGAATAGTTTTGATCTGGAAAAGTCCTTGAAAAAATCCTGGTTTCACAGTCTACATTTTTGGAACCACCGTTCTAAAGACTAGACACAATACCACTGAGCTTTAATAGGTATGCCTTCCCCTTGAAAAGAATGTTTTATGTACTGTGAATTTCTGAGAACCATATGCAGCCCGCATTTTTTCATTCTGGTCTCTTACCCCTCCCTGCACTGTACCACCTCTGTATGTCTTTTTACACACTCTGCAGTTACATCTGCTAGGGGGAGAAAAACCTGCTATGTTTATGTGTGGTAAAGGTTAAAAGACTGTAAAATTGTGCTACCAGCTAGGGATGTAGCTGAGTGGTAGAGTACTTACCCACCACGCATGAGACGGGCTCGAG
Organism: Marmota flaviventris; assembly: GCF_047511675.1. NCBI lineage: Eukaryota > Metazoa > Chordata > Mammalia > Rodentia > Sciuridae > Marmota > Marmota flaviventris. Next base: position 31,804,314 of record NC_092499.1, on the reverse strand, counting down.
CCCCAGAACTACAAAAAGCAAACAAAGTGTGCTGCCAAGGAGTTTATCAATATATTAGGAACAGAGATTTTCCTAAAGCAATATTATTTGATCTGGATCCTATAGTTCCCTCCTTGTGTTTCGTTTGGTTTTCGTTTTGGGTTTTGCAGTACTGGGGATTGAACTCAGAAATGCTCTACCACTGAGCTACAAACCTAACCCTTTATATTTTGTATTTTAAGACAGGATCTCAGTTGCCCAGGCTGTCCTTGAATTTGTTGATCCTCTTGCCTCAGCTTCCCAAGTTGCTTGGTTTATAGGCATGCCACTGTGTTCAGTTCCCTTACTCTTATTAAATTTTTTTTAAGTGTAAAGAAATTAAATGTGTTTTATTTTGTCCTCTTTAGCACAAAACGAGTAGATCATTCAAATACCAGATTGGCTTCCCAGCTTGATAGAAATCCAGGTAATAACTCTACTTGTGAGTAAGGCTTTACATTAAAGATTTTATTTGTCATGTGTATGTAATATGTAACTATACATTTATTATCTTTGTTAGAATTCTTTGAGTTCCAACTAGTCATTTTTAAAAACTAATATCCTTTGCTTTGTTTTACTTTAGCAAAGTATAGTGTATATGAATTAGACTATCTCCAATTTGTATGCTTATCTTTTTTTTTTTTTAATGAGATAGGTTCTTAATCTATTACCCAGGCTGTCTTAAATTTGTGATCCTCTGGCCACCAGAGCAGCTGGAATTACAGGCATATGCTACTATACCTGGCTTATACCTATCCTTAATAAAATGCATTTAAAGAATGCTGATGGGAAATTTTTAAACACCATTGAAAAGTTATTCTTACATAGATTAAAAAAGTAGAAAGCATTTAAAGTAAAATTGGTCAAGTGTGTTGAAGGATATACAGCACATTTCATTAATATGTTGGCTTCTGCCTGTCCCTGAATTCATAAGTAAATGTTAATGTAATGTTAGTTTTTTATGTATCGAGTTGTCATCTATGAGGGACCAAATAACCACTTAGGATATGGCTTGAATGGGTGGCACTTTGGTGGCATTACCATTATTTAAAATCTGGTTCTTAGTTTTATTATTTGGGAAACATGATTTTATTGGGCTCTCCAATAGTAATCTGCCAGAGAAAATGAATTTCACTATCACAGTTGTGAAGGACTAACAAACAGCCAGAACCTAAGTGTGTTAAAGAGACATTACTCTCAAATAGACTGAAATATTTGTATCTATTTGACTTATAAGTTTCCTTTAAAATACTATATGCATCTGAAAAACCAAACTATAAGGATCTAATTTTTTTTTAAGAGAGAGAAGAAAGAGAGAATTTTTTTAAATATTTTTTTTTCAGTTTTCGGTGGACACAACATCTTAATTTTATTTTTATGTGGTGCTGAGGATCGAACCCAGCGCCCCGCACATGCCAGGCAAGCGTGTTACTGCTTGAGCCACATCCCCAGCCCTCTAATTTAATTTTAATACTTGATTAAGGAGTACTAACTGTTTGATATTAATGACTGTTACCATCACATTCTAGTAGAGAAAAAAACCATCTCAAGTCTAGTGGATACTATAAGGGGCTGGAATTGTCCTGATGCTTCCCATAGGACAAAATCACTTTTGTATTGGGCATGCATAGAGTTAGATACAATCATTTTATTGCTATTAGAACCTAGGGTTCCCCTTTCATTATTTTAATATTTAGTTTGAGTTTAAAATAATTACTAAAGTTTGACGTTTTGCCATTCTCTAGTACTGTCCTTTGGGGTACCCACTTACAGGGTGTTGCTTTTGATGGGTTACTTCTAGAGGAGGCCATCTCATTCATGATGTTTTATACTAATGTTTTTCTTACAGGAGAACCCTAATGTACCATTTGTAGGTTCTTTTTTCTACATTTGCATGTACAGTTTATTTTTGCTAAATATCAACCATCTTGATATTCAGGATCTTTTTGACTAACTTCTCTTTGGACTGTCTTGTTCAAGTCTTATATATTTTACCCACTTCCTTTACCAAATAATCTTTTTGTTCTCCTTCTGAATATTTTCTTTTTCATTTATCTGTATAGTTTTAATTATAAGGCACATGTCATTGAATAGCAATAACTGTACATGAATTGTAAGTAATGGACTGTTAAAAAGGTGGAAAAGTTTTTAGATTGTATCTAATCAAATTCCCACATTACATGGATGGGAACCCTAGGAGAAGTTATGTAACCTCTCTCAATTCTGAAACCTCGCTCATTATCCTGTTTCATTTTTATGTAGAAATTGTAAGGGTATGAGTATTATTTATCTATTCAAGTAAATATAAATACAACCTGAGCTGGAAGTTAGTATTGATATTTTTAACAATCTCATTTGTCAGTATGAAAGGGACTAAGGTAAAATCTGACATTTTGATTTTTTGTTTAATCCCTTCTTGTAGGATCAGATGACAATAATCTGAATTCCATCTTCTATGAACATTTAACCAGATCCCTGCAGCACAGCCTCTGTGGTGATTTGTTACTGGGACGGTGGGGAAACTACAGTACTGGGGATTGTTTCATCCTTGCCTCTGACTATCTCAATGCATTAGTACACCTTATAGAAATAGGCAATGGTCTTGTCACTTTCCAGCTGCGGGGCCTGGAATTCAGAGGTAGGACATTCATTCATCTTTTATTTTTATACTGTACTTCTTTTCTACAGCATCTAAGTTTTGTGTGTTTATATCTCAAATTGAAAGTGTTCATAAAATTAGATTTTTGGGATTATGCAATAAAAGTTGTTAAAAGAGTAATTATTAGCCCCTTGCCCAATTTCATAGTCACTAGAGAGTAATTTTTTGGTGTTGCATTATATGTGAATGTAGTAGCATTAGTATACAGTCGACTTATTTACCTGGAGATATTGAACTTCTATTGCTCTTTGCTTGGTCTTTTGCCAGGCCCTTTTGTGACAAATTGCATATGTTTGCTCAATGGCTAGTGGCATAGAATGTTGTGTTGTGTGAGACAGAGTGGTTGACTGAGTGATGTTCAGAGAGTCACCGTGCCATTGTCCTCAACATTTTTTTTCAATTAAAAAGTGAAATTCACCTAAAATTAATCACTTAAAATGAAGAAATCACTGGCATTTTGTACGTACATTTGCAGTGTTCTGCAACTCCCACCTCTGTCTAGTTCCAAATAAAACCTCATGTCTATGAAGTAGTTACTCCTTATGCCTCTTCCACATGCTCTCCACAGTTTTATTTACTGACAAATGAAGCTGTTTCTTCACAGAAACTGGTACATTCAGAAACATATCAGCTTGTTGTTGTCAACTCCTAGAAGTTAAATAACTTCTTTTTTGTTTTATTAATACAGCTAACACTGTGTGCCAGATACTGTTCTGTGCACTTTACCTGTATTAACTCATATTTTTCCATTTTTTAATAGTTGTACATAATGATAGGATTTATTTTTGCATAGTCATACAGGCACACAATATAACAACATAATTTGGCCAATATCACTCCCTAGCAGTTATCCCTCCTCCCCATCTCCTACTCCTTTGTCCCTTTCCTCTGATCTCCCTTTGATTTCTGTGAGATCTGCCCCCACCTTCCTTTTCCTTTTTCCTCTCTAGCTTCCACATAAGAGCGAAAACCTAAGTTTCTTGACCTTCTGAGTTTGACTTATTTCATTTAACATAATGATCTCTAGTTCCATCCATTTTCTTGCAAATGATGTAATTTCATTTTTCATTATGGCTGAGTAAACTTCATTGTGTAAACTTCATTGTGTATATATACCACAGATTCTTTATCCATTTCTCTTTTGATGGATACCTAACTGGTTCCACAGTTTGGCTATTGTGAATTGTGCTGCTATAAACATGGTTATACATGTATCACTGTGGTTTTATTACTTTAATTCTTTAGGATAAACACTGAGGAGTGATAAAGCTGGGTTGTATAATGGTTCCATGCCTTATCTTTTAAGGAACCTCCATTCTGATTTCCATAGTGGTTGCATTAATTTACAATCCCACCAACAGTGTAAAAGTGTTCCTTTTTCTCCACATCTTAAGTTGAATAACTTCTTTTTTTATTTAAATAGTTATAGTTGTAGATGGACACAATACCTTTATTTTATTTACTTATTTTTATATGATGCTGAGGATCGAACCTAGTGCCTTACACATGCCAGGCAAGTGCTCTACCACTGAGCCCCAGCCCCCTTAAGTTGAATAACTTCTAAGCATAAAATAGAAACTTCTTTTATAGGAATTTCAAATCCTGTGTTTGAATATCTTTTGGTGTATGGGAACATTTGGACTAAAGAGCTTTAGAGAGTTTTTGTTCTATCCTAAGAAGTTTTTTGTGGTGTTTTTAGTCTGGAGTAGGAAATAAGAAAACATTTGACTAGGAAGAGAATCAGTCGGATCTCTGCCCTAAAGGTTAATTTTTACCTTGATATTGAATCAGAAAGTTTGTTATGGAGTTCTGTGGTAGAGCAAGTGCTTGTCTAGAAACTATTCTGTTTTTGTTTTTATAGTTGTAGATGGACAGAATGCCTTTATTTATTTATTTTTTAATGGTGCTAAGGATCAAACCAAGTGTCTCGCACATGATAGCCAAGCACTTTGCCACTGAACTACAGCCCTAGCCCTAGAAACTACTCTGTTAACTAGTATTTACACAGTGCTCAAATTGTCATAAATATTGATATTTTTCATTTGTACCCCTTTGTCTCCCCTCTTCTGTTCCTAAAATATTCTCTTCTTGTTGTCGGGTGGATGTTTGATTCTGCCTTTCCATCCCAACCTTGCACCTTTATTCCATTTACTCTGGACCTTAATTCTATCTACCCCCATCCTGTTCAAATGTAATCCAAGTGGACTTCTGTAAAAGTCTACACTGTACCCTCAGACTTACCGCTGCTAGAACTTTAAACTTCCTTTAACTTTTGGGACCTGAGGATTTCACCTAGTTTTTTAACTTAATTAAAACAACAACAACAACAAACAAACAAAAAAATGCATGGGGAGGCTTTTTTCTAGCCTTTACTTTTGTGAAATGGAAGAAGGTCTTTTTATCACTTGCTCTTATCTACTATCATACTTATCTACTATAATATTGATGATAAATTAATCAAATCAAAAAATGATACAAATTCTCATTTTCCCAACTTTCCCCCTCTGGTACTGAATAGATTGAAATAAGTTTTTGGACAAATGCTTGGCTGTTCAAGCTATAGTTGTTTATCAATCAAAATTCAAGTCAAATTTGGAAACATACTATCCCTTACTATCTGAACACATGGCTAGATTTGGATAGCAAGGATAGCTGTAATTCATTCAGATGTTGTGTTGGTATTTTGGTTTTCCTTTTCTTTCTTTTTTTTTTTTTTTTTAAGAGTTGATCATGTCATTCCTGTGCATGAAAGTTTTCAGTGACTCCTGATACAATTAAATTAAAATTCAAATACTCTAACACATCCTACAATGCTAAATGATTTGGGTTTGCCATTTTCTGCATTCTCACTCTACCCCACTCTCCTCGCCCACTCTAGTCACCTTTCAGTTTCTTAGATGTGTTCAGTTCTTAACTAAGAACTCCTTGTCACCCCACATTTTCCCCCCAGAAAGCCCCATCATCTCCCTTATCCCACCAACCTCCCATCTGGCTAATTCCTTAATTATACTTAGGGATTACCCTAAGTGTTACTTTGCAAAGAGCCTTCCCTGACCACCTGTCCCACGTGATTACATTTCATCTTACCTTGTTTTAATTTTCTTAGTTCTTATCATAGAAATAATTTTATACTTATTTATGTTTATTTGTTTAAAGTTTTTTTCTTCTCTAGCCCTGGGGGTTGGTAAACTTTTCCTGTTGGGAGTTACATGGTAAATATTTTAGACTTTCTGCCCTTTCTCTGTTGGGTACTCTTTATTGTTGTTTTTAAATAATCTTTAAAAAATACAAAAACCATCCTTAACTTGGATTTGGCCAAGGCTGAAGTTGGCCAAACTTCAGGGACAGAAATCACATCTGCTTCAATTGTCATTTTGTTTCAGTACTTATCACACACAGCAATTAGTATCTAATAACTTTGCTAACTTTGTAGATTGACTAAAATGCTGTCTTCTCCTTTTCATTCCAGAACTCTTCATGGGTGTGATTATGTTCTTGCTCCTCAAATATTGATGTGATTCTTGGTTATCATTGTTATCCCTTGTCCCACCTACTTCCTTCTACCCCAAGAATATTCTCTTGCCAAACAAATATGTGGATCTCTTGAGTGTTTTGGTGTATTTCTGGGGTATGCTCAATTACACAAATTAAATTTAATTTTGGTGGTTAATTTTAAGCAGTATTTAACTGAACAGATTTCTTGATAAATTTCCTATAGGTCTTACTTAAACCCATTCATGTATTTTTTTATTTCCATTTTTATTTTACCAATAATTTCAAGATTCTTTGCCCTGCAAGTCTTATGTGAAAAATTAGAGTTACCAGTTTATTCTCCATATTATAAATTTCTGATTACAGCATCTACCATTGTCACTATTTGTGTTACTTGTATCAAGAACACTTTTCCAATTCTAAATTACCATGTCAAAAGTTTGTTATATTGATTGGATTCTTTTACTTTTTATTCAGATTTATTTGAATATGTTCACTTTTCAAGATTTTTAGTTCTTTTCATTTTTACTTATAATACTTACTCTGAGTGGCTGAAAGACATAGCTAATCCAGGGAACAATTGGGATGGTTTCTCATAGAAATGCTAAAATCACTTTGCAAATTTCACAATTCTTCTTTCAATTATAAATATTCTTATACTTATTATTGACTTTATTTTCTGAGGAAAATATGTTACTGGGGTATGTTGAAGCTGTAGATAGTCTCATGGGAAAGGGGTTGATGTATGAGAACAAAAACATCCTCCTTAAATTTAATTATCCCATTCACCTATTCTGCTACTCTGAAAAAGGACCTTATTGAACTTTAGAATTTCCAAATTCCCTTTTGCCATATCTGTTCTCCATACACCACTAACGAAGTAACATTCACAACATACAGCTCTCATTATGTTATTTCCTCATTTAAAAACTGTTCATCAGCCAGGCATGTGCCCAACAGCTCAGGAGGCTGAGGCAGCAGGATCACAAATTCAAAGCAGCCTAAGCAGCTTAGTGAGGTCTTGAGCAAAATAAAAAATAAAAAAGGCTGGGGAAGTGGCTCAGTGGTTGAGTGCCCCTGGATTCAATCCCTGGCACAAAAATAAATAAATAATTAAAAAACCTTTTATCAGCTAGGTGTGGTGATACACACCTGTAATCCCAGTGACTTGGGAGGCTGAGGTAGGAGGATCACAGATTCAAAGCCAGCCTCAACAATTTAGGGAGGCCCCAAGCAACTTAGTGAGACCCTGTCTCAAAGGAATAAAATTTTTTTTTGCCTTTTTTTTTATTGGTTGTTCAAAACATTACAAAGCTCTTGACATATCATATTTCATACATTAGATTCAAGTGGGTTATGAACTCCCATTTTTACCCCGTATACAGATTGCAGAATCACATCGGTTACACATCCACATTTTTACATAATGCCATATTAGTAACTGTTGTATTCTGCTACCTTTCCTATCCTCAACTATCCCCCCTCCCCTCCCCTCCCATCTTCTCTCTCTACCCCATCTACTGTAATTCATTTCTCTCCTTGTTTATTTTCCCATTCCCCTCACAACCTCTTATATGTAATTTTGTATAACAATGAGGGTCTCCTTCCATTTCCATGCAATTTCCCTTTTCTCTCCCTTTCCCTCCCACCTCATGTCTCTGTTTAATGTTAATCTTTTCTTCCTGCTCTTCCTCCCTGCTCTGTTTTTAGTTGCTCTCATTATTTCAAAGAAGACATTTGGTATTTGTTTTTTAGGGATTGGCTAGCTTCACTTAGCATAATCTGCTCTAGTGCCATCCATTTCCCTGCAAATTCCATGATTTTGTCATTTTTTAGTGCTGTGTAATACTCCATGGTGTATAAATGCCACATTTTTTTTTATCCATTCATCTATTGAAGGGCATCTGGGTTGGTTCCACAGTCTAGCTATTGTGAATTGTGCTGCTAAGAACATCGATGTGGCAGTATCCCTGTAGTACGCTCTTTTAAGGTCTTCAGGGAATAGTCCGAGAAGGGTAATAGCTGGGTCAAATGGTGGTTCCATTCCCAGGAATCTCCATACTGCTTTCCAAATTGGCCGCACCAATTTGCAGTCCCACCAGCAATGTACAAGAGTACCCTTTGGAATAAAAATTTTAAATAAAATTTTTATCAACTTCTCTAAAGAGATAGCAAAATGAGTAAAATGAAGTAATAACACATAAAATCAAAAGAGAACTCTTAATACTATGATACTTTTAAAAAGTGGCTCAGGACATTTCATCTGGAAATTGGATAATTTTTCTGTTGTCCAACTTGTCCTAGCACATGGATAAAGAATGAAAATTTCTCAAGGCTTTTAACAAAACTAATATAATATTGATGTCCAAGTAAGAGTAAAAATAAGTATAGTTTAATTTTATTTGTATTTATAGATGCAAAAATTGACCAATTCTAGAATAAGCAAGATTCAGCAGTGTTTTTTTTAAGTACCCCACACAAATTTAGCCTGTTTTCATTTTTTGAAATCAAGTAGTAGAAAGCAAATTAATAGAATTTGTTCTATTTTAATAGGCCAAAGGAGAAAATATGATTATTTTAAAAATGCCAGAAAACATTTGATTACATTTCATTTTCTTTCTTTTTTAAAACATACTACAAAATTGCACATGTTTGGGGCTGGGTTTGTGGCTCAGGGGTAGAGAACTTGCCTGGCATGTGTGAGGCACTGGGTTTGGTTCTCAGCACTGCGTATAAATAAATAAAATAAAGGTCCACTGATAGGGCTGGGGTTGTGGCTTAGTGGTAGAGCTCTTGCCTAGCACATGCGAGGCCCTGGGTTCAATCCACAGCACCACATAAAAATAAATTAAATAAAGGTATTGTGCCCAACTATAACCAAAAAAATAAATATTAAATAAAAGGTCCATTGACAACTAAAAATATTTTTTAAAATTACACATTTTTATATGTTGTAAAGCATGTATGTGTATGTATATTGATAGTCAACCACAGCATGTATTCCTGTGAATGTTAGGTTCAAGACAAGGGCTTTTCTTATCACCACTGTGTAGAATGACTTTGTTGGCAGTTATAACTAAGCAAGAAAATGAAATAATAAAATTGTTGAAGATCGTAGAATACTAAACAATATTGTTCCTTAGCTTTGCCCAAATAACTTTTTTTATCCTTATTTTTCTAAAATACTTTTTTAGTTATAGATGAACCTTTGTTTTATTTATTTATATGCAGTGCTAAGAATTGAAACCAGTCCCTTACACATGCTAGGCAAACGCTCTGCCACTAAGCCACAACCCCAGCTCCTAGTCTTATTTATTTTTTTTATCATCACACCACCACCATCTATATCTCTTAAAATAGTGGTTTTAAAACCTGCTTAGTGTATATATATTCAGTAGGATTTGTTTTAAATATAGTCTTAGATATGTGCTACATGCGATTAAGTGTAATCATTTTGTAGTCTTTACATAATGTAAGAAACATACAGATTAAATGGAAGCAAGACTGCAGAATAAAATAAAAATGAACATTAATGGATTGGTGATATTTTGCTGATGCTAGATTGCTGTGTCTAATTGTGTACTTAGTCTGTTTTTGTATTAGTACTTTTGTATTGGTACATTTGAATGATTATTTGACAAGTATCTTGTATAAAAAATTGTAACTTCAAAGATGTATTTGCTAGTACAGAATAATCAGAACTCATGCCTAATAGAAATTATATCAGCAGGTAAGCCTCAAATGCTGACTGTGTTATCTTATCAATTATTGTTATAATTGGGAACTGAAAAAAATTAATTTTTACTTAACGCTAAATTGTAATATACTAGTATAAGTTATAGAGCCAAATAACTTGGATACATATAGTATTTCTGCTTGAAGTATGGATGATTCCAAATGGAGCTCAGATTCTTCTGAGTTCTGCATGTCTAGCTAGCTATATTCCTGAACCTGGGTTGATTCAGTTTTTTTTTCCATTGGGTTTTAGTTTTGTCTTATATTTTTGCAGTACTGGGAATTGAACCTAGGGGTAGGCATGTGCTAGGTCAGCACTCTACCACTGAGCTACACCTCACCTTACTTCAACTTGGTGAGAGAAGGTCTTGCTAAGTTGGCAAGGCTGTTCTCAAACTTGTGATCCTCCTGCCTCAGCCTCCCAAGCCACTGGGATGACAGACAGACATTACCACACCCAACTCCTGTGTTCTTTAAGAGATGTACTTTTACTCATTTTGTTTTCATTTGATATGAATGCAGTTGTAAACATATTTGAAAAGGTTGGAAATTCATGAGTCTTAACTAAAGATGTTCCTTTACTGCACAAACTCCCAGCATCTTTAATGTGCTAATGCACATTGTTACTCTACAGGAAGTGAACATATAGTATGCCTCTACAATTTGTACATGAATGTTCTAAAGTAAATCAATTACATACTTTTAGTTGCTATAAAATATAACTCTTTCCTAAATCTCTTGTGTTTTTGAGCCATTAATTTTTCCCAGCCTTTGTTCATCTCTCTCTCTCTCTCTCTCTCTCTCTCTCTCTCTCTCTCTGTTTCTCTCTTTCTTAAAGGTACCTACTGTCAACAACGGGAAGTAGAGGCCATTACTGAAGGTGTAGAAGAAGATGAAGGATTTTGCTGTTGTGAACCTGGCCATATTCCTCATGTACTTTCATTTAATGCTGCTTTTAGCCAACGCTGGCTAGCTTGGGAAGTGATAGTCACTAAGTATATTCTGGAGGGGTATAGCATCACTGATAATAGTGCTGCTTCTATGCTTCAAGTCTTCGATCTTCGGAAAGTACTCACTACTTACTACGTCAAGGTAAGGGTTGGTGCTTAGTTAGATCTTTGGATAACAGAGGCATTTGGGAAACACAAATACAAATTTTAAATTCCTGCATTGTTTTTAAGTAGTGGTTTAAATTATCTGGTATCCAGAAAAGTCAATAAAGATATGCCTACAAAGGTCTTGATAGTCTTTCTTTTGTGGAACTTACTCCATTTGTTCATTAATAAAAGTAGCTAGTATTTGTAGCTTCTATGTTTTTGGCTCTATGCTAAGGAATATTCACACACAAGCATGCATACACACACGTGTGTGTCTTGCTTTTTGTTTGTTTGTTTGTTTTCACTTTTTTTCCTCCAGTATAGTAATAGAACCCAGGGCTTTCTGCCATTGAGTTATGTTCTCAGTCCCTGCCCCCCACTTTTTTTTTTTTTTTTTTTTAATTAGACAGAGTCTCAAGTTGCTGAGTTTGGCCTTGAACTTGTGATCCTTTTGCCTCAACTTCCAGAACTACAGGGATTTCAGGCATATACCATCACCTTCAGTTCTTAATTTTTAAAAGGAAGTCCTGCATTCTTATTTTATAGATAAATAACTTAAGGATCAGAAGTTAACTTGTCCAAGATCCTCTAATAGCAAATAAAGTTTGGGATTTAAAATTCAGGCATATCTGACTCTTGCACCTTTGCTGTTAACCACTGCTTTGTACTGCATTCAATAGACTGAATAAAAGTATTGCAAAGTTCAGGAGGCCCCTAAGGCCATCCTCACTTCTGACAGCAACTTCAATTTCAGAGTCCCCAAGACCATTCTTAGGTTCAGGGAACTGCTAGAAGGATTCATACAACTCAGCAAAGCTGTTTTACTCACATTGTACTCGTGTTATTACAGTGGAAAAATACAGATTAATATCAGTCAAGCACAGTGTCCAGAGATACTATGGTGAGGCACTTCCAGTTGACCTCTCCCAGGGGAGATGTGTAGATGCCTATTTTTCTCAGCACCAAGGGGTGGCAATAATATGAGAGTTCTGCCAAACCATGGAAGCTCTTCTGAGCTTGGAGCCTTGAGTCTTCATTGGAGTGCGGTCATGTGGAACTGATGACCCAAGTTTCTAGGACTTCTGGAGGTCAGCTTCATACTGTGTGGTTCTAGGCCCCCAGCCAAACAGACTCTCACCAGGCAAGATATTTAAGGGCTTAGAGGTTACTTCCCAGGACCTCAAATCAAAGGCTAGACCTCTCTCATTGGGCAAAGCTAATCTTTTACTGAACAAAATATTCTATTTTTTGTTAAAGGTCTTATGGAAAAATAGCATGGTAGTGGTTTGGGGACTTCTAGGCAAAGCCAGTATTTTTTTAAGAGGGAAGTGTGTGCTAAGCTTTAATAATCCACATTTGAATTTTCTGTATTTTATGCTCTTACCTCTAAGTTGTACCTTATTTATGTTGATTGAGGTGAATCTTGAGCTTACCATTTAATTTTTGGTTCAACCCAACCTCCAGAGGCTAGAGAGATTGAGCTTACAATATTGTGTGTTTGTGGCATTTTCCCTTTATATATATATTTACATATACATGTATGTATTTCCATTGTTTTATGTTTTTAACTGTATTTCTATAACTTCACTAAGAATACCAGATGGTTTTAATAATTTTATGACAAAATTTTCAAACTAAGGGCAGCCAGTAAATTTTCTTTACCTGTCATAAATATCCTAAATTCAAAAGCACTAAAATCAGTAAGCTACAAGTTGCCTTGCTGAATTTATAGTTGTGGTTTTACAATATCAAATGTGGGATTTTTTTTCATCATATAGATACCTCAGGAAGGCCTGAGGTATATTATGGCATTCTTAAAATGTGTACATGGAGTGTTGAGCTAGAAATAAAATATTTTTGGTTTTAGTATCTGAAGAAACAGTTGAATTTATTACACTGAAAAATCAAAGTTTATTCAAATTGCATATTTTAATGGCAGCATCTGTATATATTAGCCATAGTAATTACTAATATAATACAAAGAGAGTGAGGGTTTACTTTGTCATTCCATGAGTTGTTGTTTTTTTGTTTTTATGGGGTTTTGTAGTGCTGGGGATTAAACCCAGGTCCTTGTACATACAAGGCAAGCACTCTCCCAACTGAGCTATATTCCCAGCCCCATTCAATGAGTTTTTATTTTTAACATACTTTTTAATCAGATTTTTAAAAATGTCTTCAAAGTGCCATTTAATTAAATTTTTCCTGTCTTTTACATGTTAGGGTATAATTTATTATGTTACAACATCCTCTAAGTTAGAGGAGTGGCTAGCTAATGAGACAATGCAGGAAGGACTCCGTCTGTGTGCAGATCGAAATTATGTTGATGTGGACCCCACCTTTAATCCAAACATTGATGAAGATTATGATCATCGGTTGGCAGGCATATCCAGGGAAAGTTTCTGTGTGATTTACCTTAACTGGATAGAGTACTGTTCTTCTCGGAGAGCAAAGGTAAGATTGATTTATTTCATTTGCAACTCTTTGAATCCAGATTTTTCCAGAGGTGGAAAGAATATCTCTGTTAGTTATTAAGAGGTCAGTTTTTCCTGAGCTTCCTCTTTCTGATATTAGAGAACCTGTCAGATCTTTACACTTGGTTCAAACCAACTCTGCCAAACAGGTTAAGAAAAGTGGCCCTTCTCATTTCTTTTGCAGTGTCCTAATCTCACTGTTCAGGTAGCACCCCTTCACTGTGTACATGCACGTGCATATACATAAATTCAAATTTCATGCATTATCCTCCAAAATCTATTCCTTCTTAAGGGCTGCCCACCAAACTTAAGAATAATTAAATATCTTTACCCTAAATACAAAGGCTAGACCAGTGCTGTCTAGAACTTTGAGTGATGATGGAAATGTTTTTGCTATCCAGTATTACATGTGGTTTTAAATACTTTAAATGTAATCAAATACAACTAAAGAACTAAACTTTACATTCACTTCATTTTAATTGATCTAAATATAATAACTCACATGGCTAGTGACTACTGTTTTGGATAGTGTACATCTAGATCAGTGACTTAGGGATGTACATATAATTGTAGAAACAAATGACCTATGGGCCTCACTTGTGAAATTTTGATTCATTAAGTCCAGACCAGGATTATAAAATCTTGAGTCACCTGGGTGATTTTAATTCAGGTGTTTCCATCTACACATTTGAACAGCCCATTTTATCCTAAAGGTAAGATACTTTACAGAGTTTAGCAGCAACCTCTTCCTTCTGGTCTTAGGGCACTCATAGCAGCATCACATCCCTGGTCAAACTGCATATAACAGAACCACAGTGTCAAGGCCTGTGATTCCAAATCTAATTCCTACCACCACTATTGCTTTAGAAGCAAAAGCCTTGTATAAATCACCAGCAGCCTATTTAACTTGATAACATGGAGCATAGTAAATACCTTGACAACCAGTTCCTTTATTGTGATCTGGGATGTGTACAATTACCATCTTAAGATTTAGCACCTTGTTTTAGTCCTTGGTTTCTGACTTCTAGATACCCCATCAATCAGCACCTTTTTTTTTTTTTCTTTATTTCTTTCTTTTGTATTGGGGAGTGAACCCAGTGATGCTTAACTCCTGAGCTACATCCTTAGCCCCTTTTAAAAAATATTTTATATTAAGACACGATCTTGCTAAGTTGCTGAGGCTGTCTTTGAATTCGTGATCCTCCTGCCTCAGTCTCCTGAGCTGCTGGGATTACAGGTGTGTACCACCATGTCCAGCAATATCTTTTTTCTTTATCAGAAAGAATGGGAGCATCCTTATATTTCCTGTCTGAGCAGTAGTCTTTGAACTTTTATGCTAGATGTACAACATAAAATTACCAGAATGACATGTTTTTAAAGAAGGAATAATGACTAGGATAAAATAACCTCATAAGAGGCTCAAAAACATTAGTAGATAACACTGGAAATGGAGGACCTCAAAGTTTAACCCTTTTTCCAGGTGTCTTAACAAATAATTTTATTTTTTATACATGAAATATACCTATGATGTTTTGCATATTCTTCTCAAATCTCTGGATTTACTTTGTAGCAGAACTATAGAGAGTAGTCATATTTTAATATTCATTCAGAAATAGGCTGCATCCTACTTACTTAAGGATCCTTCTCTTAAAGATAATTACTGAGATCATGGACATAGCTTGTGAAAGTCTTTCTGATTGCTAATATAGCACATATTCAAAAAGTGTATCTGAAAATGTGGATATCCCCAGTTTCTTCAAAGAGCTTATTACCAGATTAGCCTAGCTTATATTCTACTCATTGCAATCCCTTTAGGAAAATTATTAGTAGTTTTTTTTTTTTTCCATCTGTGTGCTCTTCGTTTTCTGCTCTAGTTTTTCTTTTTAAGTTTTCTAGCTTTTCTTTAAGTGAGATTATCCCCAGCTCCTTAAGATCATGCATTTTGTTCTCTGAATCACCATTCCCAGTAACCTCTTCCTGGGGAAGCTCAGTACGCCATAGATTGACTGACTTCAAGCTCTCAGACCTGTGCTGGAATAGTAAGAAGCTGTCTTCATATTCTTCTCCCACAGTTTCCTTCCAAGGCAGTGTTCTAACTTGCATATTATACGGAAATTAAAAAATCATTTTTTCTTCTCTAATTGTGTAGTAGTTGAGTTCTTTCTCCTTTCTGCAGTTTATTAGATATCTTCTGATTTGTTAAATACTTTTTATACCTTTCTGATAACTAATGTTCTTTGGTTTTTAAAGCCTCTAGATGTGGACAAAGATTCATCACTGGTGACTCTCTGTTATGGACTCTGTGTTCTAGGACGGAGAGCTTTGGGAACTGCATCCCATCATATGTCCAGGTAAAGCAGGCATTTCTGTTTTCAAGAAGATATGAGAAGCTATATCTGAAATAATTTTTGTGGAAGCAGTCATTTTATGCTACTTTATTCCAAGTCTCCTTTGATTTTATATTTTTGTAGGTCTTTTTGCTGAACACTATTGAATACTATTATATATGTGGTTAACAAAACTGGCTTTTAAAATTCACATATGAACAACTATTTGTAATGATAATTTAATGGATTTAAGGCATTTTAAAATATAATCACCCTATAAAGTTGACTTGGGTGGAGTTCCATTTACATCTATTTTTTTAATATATTTTTTTAATTGTAGGTTGACACAATACTTTTATTTATTTACTTTTTTTTTTAATATGTGGTACTGAGGATCGAACCACTTGCCAGGCAAGCACTCTACCACTGAGCCACAACCCCAGCCCCTACATCTATTTTTCTAATAAATTCATCTAC
This sequence comes from Marmota flaviventris, assembly GCF_047511675.1. Lineage (NCBI taxonomy): Eukaryota > Metazoa > Chordata > Mammalia > Rodentia > Sciuridae > Marmota > Marmota flaviventris. The sequence continues at coordinate 31,788,038 of NC_092499.1, read as the reverse complement.
TGTATTTTTTTTTCATTTTTTCTTGCAGTCCTTGTCCAAAGCATTTATATTTTAAACATAATTATATATTAGATGTGGGGACTCTAAATATAAACTAGATTTATTAATATATACATCCAAATGAATTAGAATTAAGAAATATGCCTATTTTAATTTTTTTCTGTAATTACATATTTATATTAGACTCTTATTAATTTATTTTAATTTATAAGTTCTTTATCTGTTGTTTATTTTTATGGACTCACTATTAAAGTGCTTTGTGTACAAGGGTCCCAGATAAAACTGACCCCATCTGTTTTGATTGTGATTTAGGAGTTCTTTTTTTTTTTTTTTTAATTTTTTTTTTATTGGTTGTTAAAAACATTATAAAGCTCTTGACATATCATATTTCATACATTAGATTCAAGTTGGTTATGAACTCCCAATTTTACCCCAAATACAGATTGCAGAATCACATCAGTTACACACCCACGTTTTTACATATTGCCATACTAGTGACTGTTGCATTCTGCTACCTTTCCTATCCTCTACCATCCCCCCTCCCTCCCCTCCCATCTTCTCTCTCTACCCCATCCACTGTAATTCGTATCTCTCCTTGTTTATTTTCCCATTCCCCTCACAACCTCTTATATGTAATTTTGTATAACAATGAGGGTCTCCCTCCATTACCATGCAATTTCCCTTTTCTCTCCCTTTCCATCCCACCTCATCTATCTGTTTAATGTTAATCTTTTCTTCCTGCTCTTCCTCCCTGCTCTGTTCTTAGTTGCTCTCATTATATCAAAGAAGACATTTGGTATTTGTTTTTTAGGGATTGGCTAGCTTCACTAAGCATAATCTGCTCTAGTGCCATCCATTTCCCTGCAAATTCTATGATTTTGTCATTTTTTAGTGCTGCGTAATACTCCATGGTGTATAAATGCCACATTTTTTTTATCCATTCATCTATTGAAGGGCATCTGGGTTGGTGTGATTTAGGAGTTCTGACTTTAGTTCTGTATTTTTAAAACACTCCCAGATGATTCTGATACACAACCAGATGTAAGCATCAGTGTCTTGGAGACCTTTGTCAAAATATATCAACTTTTATTTCTAATCTTAACAGTAATTTAGAGTCATTCCTCTATGGATTGCATGCCCTATTTAAAGGAGATTTCCGTATTTCTTCAATTCGAGATGAATGGATCTTTGCTGACATGGAATTACTAAGAAAAGTAGTAGTCCCTGGAATCCGTATGTCCATTAAACTTCATCAGGTAAAAAAATGAATATTTTTTTTTAATTCATCATAGGGTTTACTAGAGCTTCTTCATTTGACTTCTACATTATACATTTAGGAACATCTTGAGATGTTCTTAATTCTCAAAAAAACGTCATTTGTGGCAAGACATTTAATCTTAAAAGAGTCCTGAACCTGTGTTTCTAAATGTATATAGTAAAATTGAATATTAATATTAGAGAGTGACCAATTTGACATGAAGAAAAATTTAAGCAATGACAAGCTGAAGCCTTTGAGCCTTATAATATTTATTTTGCCTTCAAATGATTATGATTTAGGTCTCCTCCTGAGTGAATATCCACCCATTCCAAATGTAGTGTGGTAATACTTTAGTGTTGTAAGTGCTGTTACTGAGCTAAGTTTCACTTACAGTGTTACATAGAATAATAGTGGTTAGGACAAATCTAGCCTTAATAAATTAATTCTACTAGGCTATTAAAATTAAATTGAGGTCCCACAATGCATTTCCAAGTTCCTAGATCATTCAAAAAAATATTGTGAAATTATACACTGGCACTTGTTCCTCCTCATTTCACTTGACTATAGTTATCAGATCTGATGGTAGAGACCAGATGGTAAATACATCTGCTCTGCTCAAATCTGATTAAATCACACCTCCCCTCCCCCGTGAAGGTGAATTACTCTTCAAATGATTTTACTACTATCATAAATATTGGATTTAAGCTATTATTCCATATTCATTAGGAGCATTACTAACTTAGGATAGGCTGTTTGAAAACCTCTGTGAAAAATGGAATGGAGAAAATCTTCATTTGGAATCTGTGGTCTTTGTTCAGATTAGCTTTAGAGTTTTGAAAGAAAATTCAGTGCATTTAAGAAAAAGATAATGACTTCATGTTAAAATGTTTTTTAAACTTCAGAATTTCTCACATTGTAATCCCAAAGAAAAGAAATATTTGAACAAGATTAAACCTTCTCCATTTTTAGCAAGGGGCTAATGATTTACAACTTTGTGTCCATTTTATTTAGAATGTGACTATTTTCTAAATCTGGACTTTTATTTTTCATTCAAATAATTGTATTAATGCTTCTGTGCAAAGATGGCATTCCTCCTTAATGCAACTGTTTGCTACAAGAAAGTACAGAATATGACATCTCTGCTGGCAGGGGAAGTGCAAACTCAGTGTTTAATAGAAAGGAGAGTTACGTGATGTTCAGAAGTCCAAGGCTGCTGATTAGTTTGATAGATTATGAAGGTTGTCTTAGATCAGCTTCTTTAGAAGCAGAGTCAGGGTCCAGGATTCTTAATGCAAGAGATTTAGGGCATGCACTCAAGAGAATATTGTAAGGAAGTTTTAGTACCACTGTTGAAGTTCTGGCACTGCACTTTATGAACTTTTGAAACTTAGGAAGCAGCTCAGCTCCTTTGAGCTTCAGTTTGAGACATGTAAAATCCAGGTATTATCTCAACCTCCTTTATAGAGTTGTAAGAGTCAAATGGAATATGATGTATTGGAGATGTTTTATATAACAAAGTGTGATTCACATGTACAGTATTATTTTCATGTTCTGGGGTGGCCCAGACTTAGGGGCTGCACCCTCACTCTTCTTTTCTTCAGGAAACACATTCTTCAGTCACTGAGTTTGAGTACCAATGAGTTACTTATCTGGATGTAGAAATTTTTCAGCCTCCTAACTATAAATATGAAGGCAGCCAATACAATATTTGCATTTCCTTAATATCATATCATTTCAGAAATTCAGATTTGTGTTATGATTATTTTCTGGATTTGTCCTGTAATTCCTATTAATTTGTAGGTTTGTAAAAGGGAGATGCATTTCATATACTTCTGTGTTTCATTTATGCTGCCTGCCACAGAATCTTGCATAGGGTAGATATTGAATACTTACCAAATGAATGTGTAGTTATTAAGACCAAGAAGCTTCTCAGGGAAAACTTTACTAGCTTCTCTAGGACCAGAACACTTAATCTGTGCACAAAGCTCAGATCTTTGAGCTGTATCTTAACTACAGAGGGACAAGATAAAATGGGATATTAGAACTATCCAGGGATGTTGCTTTATGTGAAGAGTACCTAGTTTTAAAAAGAACATGATATAGAGACCTCTTCTAGATCTTCCTTTAACTGATAACAGCAGTGAAACAATCCTGTTGGAAAACAATATATATTATTGAAGTATGAAAAAGCAACTTGAAAGAGAAAAAGATGATGTATAAAGATTAGAAATTATATTTAGATGTAGAAGAAAGCGTTGGATTGAGGAATTAACAATAAAGCAGTATAGCAGTAATGAACTAATTCTTTACCTGGTTATAATTAAGAATCTATAATTTATCTCTAATAATATTGTTTGATAAAAAATATTTGTATTAACCCAGTTTATAAGAATTTTCACTTAGTAATTATATAATTCATCTTGGAAGTCATTTTCTAAGAACCGTATGTTTTGTATTTCTGTGTGCTTAGGATCATTTCACTTCTCCAGATGAATATGATGACCCTACTGTGCTCTATGAGGCCATTGTATCTCATGAAAAGAACCTCGTGATAGCCCATGAAGGGGATCCTGCGTGGCGGAGTGCAGTTCTTGCCAACTCTCCTTCCTTGCTTGCTTTGCGGCATGTCATGGATGATGGCACCAATGAATATAAAATCATCATGCTCAATAGGCGCTACCTAAGCTTTAGGGTCATTAAAGTAAGTTTCGAGTCATTGATTGAATTTAAAAAAAACAAAAAACACAAATGGATAACTTGAACCCAACTTTTAAGATGCGAGTGGGATTTTTATATATATGTATATATAAATTTGGCATACTGTGTTAGCACTTACTATTTATGAGTACTTAATTTAACTTTTCTTGTCAATAACTTTCTCTGTCCTAAAATTTTTCTTTTGCATTATAAAGCCTTAGAATTTTTCCTATTTCAGTGTTGATAGTCTTATATTCATTATACGGCAGGTCTTTTTATCTTTTATATATCGATCTGGGCAGCATCTCTTAATAAGTCTGCACCATATTGTTAATTTCAGTTCCTAGATTACAAAATTATTGTATAGCTAAATAGTGATTAGCAGCTAACTGTAAATGGTTCACTCTTTTTCCGTGTGTGTGTGTGTGTGTGTGTGTGTTTGTTTAGACATCTCAGGGCTATAGGAGGAGCCTTACTTTCTGACATTTTGGTAGTTTGGAATGATTAATTTTTATCTGTATCATTTAATCAATACTCGAATATCATGAACACCCTTTCAACTTGAAATGTGTGTTACCTTTCGTTTCTATCAAAGATACATTTTATGTTCACTGAATTCAGTCTTTCACCAATTAAAAAGAAACTAAATGAACATTTTATTTGATAACATCTGTGAGACAGAAAAAGTGCTCTGTAGGTGCTTTTTATTAACAATCTATTAATAACAAAGGAAAACTGGTTAATTTCTATTCAAATGTGATCTACTCGTGTTTGTTTCAGACTTTTCATAGTAGGTTGGCATTCTCTCTTTTGTATCCCTCCCATTTCTGCTGTTTGTCTGAATCGTATTCTTGGCGCCCCTAACTTGATCCACATGTTCTGGTTTCCAGGTGAACAAGGAGTGTGTCCGAGGTCTTTGGGCTGGGCAACAGCAGGAGCTTGTTTTTCTGCGCAATCGTAACCCAGAGAGAGGTAGCATCCAGAATGCAAAGCAAGCTCTACGAAACATGATAAACTCATCTTGTGACCAACCTATTGGCTACCCAATCTTTGTCTCACCCCTGACAACTTCTTACTCTGATAGCCATGAACAGCTTAAAGAAATTCTTGGGGGACCTATCAGCTTGGGAAATATCAGAAACTTCATAGTGTCAACCTGGCATAGGTAAGCCATGGGGTTGTATTTTTCTGTGGTGGTATATCCTGACCCTCATTATCTAGACAATGTACATTTGCTTTACTTGGGAAGTTTGTAGAAAAAAAAATGTAGATGCCTTGGCACAATGTAATTCTATTATATGTAAAGTTTAGGAAGTTTAGAATTATTCAGCACTTTTATCTTCAAAATCTTATTAGATAAATCTAATATATAACTGGTTAAGAATCGCTGATCTAGTGTTTGAACCTTGAATGATCCTTTAATTTTTTTTTTTTTTTTAATTCTGTTGCCACTAATCAGACAGCAGACAGGACAAATTAAAAGAAAACACTGAAGAAACTTGCAAGTTGACTGCTTTGTTATCACTCTATTCTTGCAGTAGGGGGAGCACTCTTTACAAGTTGAAACTCAGTGGTCATGAGATGCAGAAACTCTGCTGCTTTTTTAACAATCCAGTCATTGCCGGAATCTCAGTTTTCTAGTGTGCTCAAGAGTGCATGTGAATTTTCTCTCTGCCCTTTGAGTAGTAAATTATACTATACGGTATAGGTGCATCGTAGTTTGGTGGATGATAAAGATATGCTGCAGAACATTGTTTTCAGTTTCTCAACAATTGTTCATATTCTTAATATCAGAGTTTAAGGAAAACAGGATCTGGTGGTTAGATCAGGAAACTCTTAAATGAATTTTTAAAAATTTTCCAGGAAGTACCCAGTGCTCAAAGAGCAAAGTTCTGCCATTTTAATATTGGTCCCTGTCCAAACAGAAGACGGAACATAGAAATCCAGGATAGTGTTCAAAGAAATTTTCTCTTTAAAAATTGCCTGTTGTGCTGGAATTAATCTTGAAGAAGTTAAGCTCTTTCCCCCTAAGAGCAATACCACAGAGACAGTGTCACTAGCTGTTCTGATCTACCCAGGACTGAGAGCTTTCTGGGAATGCAGAACTTTCACTGCCAGTAAGAGAGAATCATGGCCAACCAAGACATTTAAACATCAAAACAAAACAAAAAAAGGAAAAATGGTTACAGCGTCTTTCTTGAAGTATGCTACAGTAGCAGGTTTTCAGGGGTTGCACACTTCAGGGATCAGTGAACAGACACTGCCAAGAGTTCTGTTTGCAGCTAGGTGTGGTGGTGAATACCTGTAATCCCAGAAGCTCAGGAAGCTGAGGCAGGAGTATCCCGAGTTCAAAGCCATCCTCAGCAGAAGCAAGGGGCTAAGCAACTCAGTGAGACCCTGTTTCTAAATAAAATACAAAATAGGGCTGGGGATGCAGCTTAGTGATCAAGTGCCCTGAGATCAATCCCTCGTACCCGCCCCCCCCTAAAAAAAAAAAAAGCTATTTCTATTTCTAGCTAAGATCCTTTTTTTTTTTTTGGTACCAGGGATTGAATTCAGGGGACACTTGACCACTAAGCCATATCCTCAGCCCTATTTTGTATTTTATTTAGAGACAGGGTCTCTCTGAGTTGCTTAGTGCCTTGCTGTTGCTGAGGCTGGCTTTGAACTCCCGAGCCGCTGGGATTACAGCATGCACTATTGTGCCCGAATCTAGTTAAGGTCTTAATGGTGCAACTGTGTCTTATACAGTTCTTCATTATGGTTAGCAAAGATGATAAAGGATATAAAAATGAAGAAGACTGGAAAGATTTGAGGCATTGAGCAGAAGAGGGATAGAGTACTTAAGCCACTCTTAGAAAACAGATTTTTATTCCTATTATTGCTTACGTCATAGACTTTTAAAGGTGGGTTAGACAAGATGATGCACGCTGTAAAGCCAGTCACTCTGGAGACAGAGGTAGAAGCAACCCAAGTTCCAGGTGAGCCTGGGCACTTAGTGAGACCCTGTCTCAAAATAAAATAAACAGAGCTGGGGGTATAGCTCAGTAGTACAGAGCTTTTCTAGCATGCATAAGACCCTGGTTTCAGTACCCAGTAATGTCAAAAAAAAAAAAAAAAAAAAAAAAAGACTTTGAAGGCTCAGAATACCTGGAAAAATAATAATGAATTTATATTTTGAAGTAATCTTGGGATAATGCTTCCTACTCTGGTATTTTATCCTAGACTAAGGAAAGGTTGTGGAGCCGGATGTAACAGTGGTGGCAATATTGAAGATTCTGATACTGGAGGTGGAACTTCCTGTGTTGGTAACAATGCAACAACTGCCAATGATCCCCACAGCAATATGTCCCAAGGAAGCTCTGGAAATCCCGGGCAGGGATCAGGAACTGGACTTCATCCACCTGCTACATCTTACCCTCCAACTCTAGGTAATATGAGGAAAGTTTTTGTGTAATATGAACCTTTTAGCCACGGGGGCCAGTTAATGTGTGTAGAAAGAGGAATTATCTACTTGGAAATAGATCAGTAGATCTATTGCTTGACACTCAACTGTACATTAGCCCAGGTTTATATTAATAATTTATATATGTAAAATCTTGACATATAAATATATATTTACTTTATTTGATATAAACATTTTATTAATGGTATCAAAGATTCTTTAAAGTGCCATTTTAAAGACTAATATAATATTTTATTTAACATCTATTGAACAGCAACTTTTTTTTTCTGTAATACTCTTTGCATATAAAGCTTTATAATCACTATTTTCTTAGGTAGGATATTTTAAAAATGAAATCACTAGGACAGAACTTTTGAGAAAGATTCTTGATACCTAATGCCAAAAGTCTTTCCAGAAAACTTTCTCACTGGTTGGTATACTCAGCAGTTGTGAAGCAATGCCAAGTCATCGAGTCATCATCCTCCCTGCTTGCGTATCATCATGTTTTCCTCTCTGCTCCCTATTTGCAAAGGTGGGGGCAGGGTTGTCTTTGATTTTATTGTTTTAATTTGCATTGCTCTAATATCCAAAATTGGGAATTTTTAAATGATCTGTTATTTCTTTTTCTTATTTTTCTACCTGGTTATCTTGTTTTGTTATTCTATATTTTGTATACTCTGTATTTGAACTCTTCATTAATTTTCTGTACTGAAGAAGTATCTCTTCCCTTGGCTTTTCATTTTCTTTTTATGACGAGTGGCTTGTGCTTGGTGCGATGACACACACCTGTAAATCCCAGTAGCTCAGGATGCTGAGGCAGGAGGATCGTGAGTTCAGATCTAGCCTCAGCATCGTAGAGAAGCCTTAAGCAACTTAGCAAGACCCTGTCTCTGAATTAAAAATAAAAAGGGATGGGGATCCCCTAGCACCAAAAAGAAAAAAGAAAGTTTTTAATTTTATTTATTTTGTTTTTTCTTTTTCATTGGTGCATCATAATTACACATAATAGTGGAATTCGTTTTTACATATTTGCTCATGCACATATATGAACAATATAATTGTGTAGATTAAGTTTCTCAGTACCTCCCCTCTACCTTCCTCTTGGTCCTCGACTCTACTGGTCTCTCGTCTATTTTCATGAGATCCCCCACCTTTCACCCCTTTTTTTCCCCTCTCTAGCTTCCACATATGAGGAAAGATACACAACCCTTGACTTCTGAGTTTAATTTACTTCACTTAATGTAAGAAGTTTTTAATTTCAGTGTAGAGTGATCCACTAATCTTTCCCCTTATAATTAGTACTTTTTGTATCCTGTGTAAGAAAAATTTCCCTAGCCCAAGACTTTTACTAAGTCACCTTTGACAGGAGCCCTGCCGTCTACCTGTTGTGCACTAGGAATCAGGCTTCTGTTGTTTCTGTGTACCTGGGCAGTTGAGTCAGCACTGTCCTTTCCTTCTACTGCTTTGCATGGATCAGATAAAATTTTAAAACTTTTACTAAATTTTTTTAAAAAAATATATAATTGGATTAGAATTAAGACTCTTCAGTATATATATATAATCAACAAAATAGGATTGGGGATGTGTCTTAGTGGTCAAATGCCCTTGAGTTCAATCCCTGTTCTTTTTTCCCTCAGAGTGAAAACTAGAAACTTTTTTAACCTTTATTTTATTTATTTGTTTTTATGTGGTGCTGAGGATCGAACCCAGGGCCTCACATGCGTTAGGCAAGTGCTCTACCACTGAGCCACAACCCCAGCCCTGAAAATTAGAAACTTTTAATGTGCTTCTTTAAATGTGCCTTTTACTTTTAACATTGATTATTAGCTCTTTTTATTTTCAGGTGTAAAGTACCCATAGCTAAGTTTTGAGTATAACTAATGATTATTTCCTAATACTCTTCACATTACTCTTATAAAGAGTCAGGAAAAAGACAAGTCTGAAGAACCATGTCAAGCCACTTGAGAAAGGATATGGAAAAGCCTGCTATTCACTGTCACTGATAATTTGTATTCAGTGGTAATCCCTTAATCAGGGTAGGATTCACTTCTCTCTAGAGGCAGTTGCTTGTTGGAATAGAAGAAAGGACATTAATATACTTGGAGAAATAGTATCTATAGAGCTTGCCACATGCCAGGTCCTTCATAAGCATTTGTCTTTTTCTAATCACCAAAAAGATTATATATATTTGTGGTACATAATGTGATGCTTTGATATGTGAATACATTTGTGAAATGATTGAATCAAGCTAGTTAACATACCCATCACCTCATACTAACCGTTTTTTTGTGGTAAGAACATTTTAGATGTGCTCATTCAGCAATTTTCAAGCAGATAGCACATTATTACTGTCGTCACCATGCTGTGCACATCTCCAGATCTACTAAAACTGTTTAACTGAAACTTTGTACTCTTTGACCAGCATCTCCCCATTTCTTCTCTCCCTTCCCCTGGCAACAACTATTCTGTTCTCTGTTTCTGAGTTTGACTTTTTTAGATTCCACTTATACATACAAGTGAGATTATGCAGTTTTTAAATATATATTTCTGACTGTCTTGTTTCTGTGAAATATTTTATTTCTGATGTATTAAGGAAATATTCTTAAGAAATATTTCTGTGAAAGATAGTTTAGGATTTATCTCAACCCTGACATTTGCTGTAAGTTATTTATGTCTCTCTTTCTGGTAACTAAAAAGTTTTTACCAAGTAAATTTACCAAGTAATGAGGGAGAAAGTCTTGGAAACTGCAGCATGAAAGCACCTTGTATTACTTCTTGCACTTCCAGTGAGGGTTGTCCTTGTTGTTCCCGCAGGCACTAGCCACAGTGCTCACTCTGTGCAGTCGAGCCTTGTCAGACAGTCCCCTGCTCGGGCCTCTGTAGCCAGCCAGTCTTCCTACTGCTACAGCAGCCGGCATTCATCTCTCAGGATGTCCACCACAGGATTTGTGCCTTGTCGGCGCTCTTCCACCAGCCAGATATCACTTCGAAACTTGCCATCATCCATCCAGTCCCGCCTATCTATGGTGAACCAGATGGAGCCCTCCAGTCAGAGTGGGATGGCTTGCGTACAGCATGGCCTTCCTTCTTCAAGCAGCTCCAGCCAAAGCATCCCCGCCTGCAAACACCACACTCTCGTGGGCTTTCTTGGGACAGAGGGGAGTCAGAGCAGTGCCACGGATGCCCAGCCAGGCAACACCTTAAGTCCTGCAAATAATTCGCATGCCAAGAAAGGGGAAGTGATTTACAGAGTCCAAGTGAGTAAGCCCAGAGGTCTTCCTTTCTGTTGCTCTTTTTGTTTATATATGTCTTATTTGTTGAGTGAAGAACTCTCATAAAAATATATCTTCTAGAGTATTTAGTCAGAAGATTAAAGCACTGTTGAATGAATGTTGAAAAAAAAGTTTCTACCAACTTAAAAATGGATATCAAGCAGTTGCAATATTTGTTCCCCATTCAGCATTGACCTAGCCACTGCAGTAGGCTGAAAAGAATTGGGGACGTGGTTTTTTAGAAATTTTTTCCACTGTAATGAGCCAGAGAACTTGAAATATATAGAGTCCCCTGAAAGAAATTTTATTTGGAATTGGAGTATTTTTCATCAAGAGAAAATGAATTGTAAATGATCCTTGTTTATTTAAAATATAGATTGTGGATCCCACCCAAATTCTGGAAGGGATCAACCTGTCAAAAAGGAAAGAGCTACAGTGGCCTGATGAGGGAATTCGATTAAAAGCTGGGAGAAACAGCTGGAAAGACTGGAGTCCTCAGGAGGGCATGGAAGGCCATGTAAGTCTTCTTTTGAAGATGCCTGGTTCTCCAGCATTCTTTTTTTGTAGTGCGACTTGTATGCATGGTTTGGACTGGCTTATGTCTTTGAGCTTGATTCTCAACAAAATGTTCTCTCTGCTCCCAAAGGAAAGAGTAGGTGAGTACATTCAGCAACTCCACCACTGACTGTTTCTTTTGTTCTGAGTCTTTAGGTGATTCACCGATGGGCGCCTTGCAGCAGAGACCCAGGTACGAGATCCCACATCGACAAGGCAGTGCTTCTGGTCCAGATTGATGATAAATACGTGACTGTGATTGAAACTGGGGTACTAGAACTTGGGGCTGAAGTGTGAGCTTGTGTTTTGTAGCCAAATTTCTTTTCCCTCTCACTTCCAAAACCTTGGAAAAAGAGGAGCTTCCAGAAGATGCCCACAGGATCACTTTGATCTTATATGGGAGAGACTGGTGAATAGTGGCGTGGTTCAGCATCTCCCCCTTCACCCTGGCTCTTGTCATTGTCTCCATTCCCAAATAAAGCTGAAATATTTTTTTAAGTTAACCACAAGAAAACATTTTGCATGGAGGATAAAGTTCTGTTAAAATACATCTTTAAAAAGTTTTTCCTATGCATTGCCTATGCTTTAAATCAACAAACTCTTAATTTCTAAACTATGATTTCATATTTTTCTAATTTCTTTGCCAAAAAGAATTGCCATGTGTTGTTATGGAACACAAAATCCATTGACCTTGATTTTCACAAAAGACCCTTGTGGAAGCGTTCGGTTTGACACTTAGCAGTATAAAAATTAAATGTACAGTGTGAGAGACGATGAACAGACATAGATTTATCTTCTTATTCCTCGAGCGCTAAAAACTTTAATGAAAGAAAACTGCACTAATTTTTTACAACAATGCACTAAATTCTGAGATTTCTCAGAACATTTATTTATATATATATAAAATAAAATACCATTATTTAAATTGCCTTTGGGATTAACCCTTCCTTTCCTGATAAACATAGTTGGCAGGAACTGTGCTGCTCATTTTTCTGTTGGTAGTCTGTATACTTCATGCCAGTATGTTGGATGTGTTCTCTAAGATGAATACAAAATCTCAAGATACATATAGCTTCATCTTGACACTTCCTGGAGCTAGTGATCAGTGGATCGGTCATGTGAACACTACTGCCAGCCACTGTGTCCACATCTTGGATGAGGCCCTTGAAGTATGTGCTCACCCACCTCCCTGCTCAGGGCATGCTTTGCCCAGGTCAGTTCTGGGAAGAAAATGCTTTTGCTTTTCAAAGAAGAAGATGAATGTCCAGGAATTCAAAGAAAGAACTGATTGCCTTTTAAGAGTCCCTAGCTCTTGAAGTTATTCACGTGAAGTTCAGTTTCTCAAGTAAAATTTTTTTTCAAACAAAATTATCCAAATGGTGCAGTTCTTATTGTTGTATCCCTCTTTAATAACTTTGCTTTTAATTTCCCCCTCTTCTTTTTCTATTACTTGAATTTTATTTCCTGTAACTTATATTGTATGCTTGTAATTTGAAATATTTATAACTGTGAAATTGACTTAATTCATATGTTGTCTCATAAATTATATCGGTTTTTAAAGTATGTATTCAGGGAAATATATAACTCAGATTTACAATTGGGCTATGTGGGACAGCAACTTAGATTTAATTTGCAACTTTCAATGTTTTTTAAATTAAAAATTCCCTTCAATTTGAAACTCCAAAGAAAATTATACATCTCCTCTGAGCATTTGGGAGCAGCCATCTTTCTACCCATTGGGAATAGACAGTTTAAAAAAAAAAAGTAAAATTAACTTTGGTACATTTTATTTAATTCAGTATGCCCAGGCTATTAGCATTTCAACCTGTGGCATGCACTGACCATATTTCACATACTCAGTAGCTATGTGCCTAGTGGCTGTTGTGTTGGACCGCACAGGTTTGTAGTATCTTTTGATAAGATGACAGAAGAGAACTGTTTTTCCTACTAGTTCTATTGTGTTGATACCACAGTATAGCATAACATTGCAGTAGAGGAAATGAAAACTAATAGCTGATATAAAGAATCTTGACATTTCCACTCAAAACCTTCTTATTTTCCTTTTTGGTAATTTTAAAATCTCTGGCCATTCAGAACCCAATGTGCCTTGTGTTAACATTTCCATAGACTTCATACTTTGCAAATGTTATTGTCTAAAAATATTTGTCAAATGATTTACTGAAGTTTTACACAAAGGAACCCTTCTAAATTGACCATTGAAAATGTATATTTTCCTAATAGTGTCATTATGTTGTATATTTTGCCTCATTTTGGCAAATCTGTGGTATAGAATAAGTTCAGTATTGTTTTTTTCTGAAACTGAATATATGATATATCTAATTTTTAAATCTTCTCAAAGGGATTATGCTCCCTCCTGCTTGCTCCCTCTCTAAAATTAATATGATTTATTCATGGTCATTGCCTAGATAGACAAGTGGACTTTTCAGTCTTAGATGGAAGATAATCCATTTTCCACACAAAGAGGAACAAAATAATCTGAACTTCAGATGATTCCATCAGAAGGGCTAGAATTCTTTTTATTCCTAGCCATCGCCGTTCACCACCACCCCTCCCCTCCCCTCATTGATACATTAGATACTCTGAAAATTTAGATTTCAAATGCAAAACTGGATTTTGTATGAAACATATTGAGTCTTAATTTGGGATAGCAGTTGGTGGACATTTTTCTTGAAACAAGTTGGATTTTGTTATAATTCTTTACTAAATTTATATATAAGGAGCCCTAAGAGAAGCCATGTTCTTATATTTTAAATCTAAAATTGATAAAGTCTTTAAAAAATCATAACACTTTTCTAATTACTTCAGGGGAAATAGTAAAAATTGAAGAAAGACTTGTGTCTTAATAATCTGATCTAAATTAATGAGAGTATATATTTCTATATAATAAATTGACTATAAATGTCTTATTCCTGTCCCCTCTTCTTCTAGACAATAGTGAGCTATTGGTTTAAATTCTCTGCTTAAACTTTTTCATTAATGTACAGGGCTTAAACATACATTAGTGTTTTTAATTCGTTATCACCAAAACTTTCAGAGTTTCATAATTTGAAAGCAAAGAGATTAAAACACTAGTGTTTTTTTTTTAATTTCCTTAGAGTAGAATTGCATGATTGAAGTCTTTGTTTTTTCTTGTTTGATTTTTATCTCCCTTTTGAAAGTATAATACTGGAATGAGTTGTAAGTTGTTGTCTTTTTAAGTTTTTTTCCTCTTATTTAGTGACAAAAAACATTTGTATTACTACAGATTAAGCTTTAGTTTACCTTCCACATTATACCTTGGTGTGAGTTCTTTATACCATTTTCAATATTTGATAAAACTTTAAATGTTGACTTTTTTGCTAAAGAGCTTTAATTTTACCAAGAATCTAGGTTAACATAAGATGTTGATATTTATGGAGTTTGGGAGAGTCCTCATGAGGCTATCTGTGTATTTTTAAGATGAGATTATCTTTTAGGAAATTAGTGAGCAGACTTTTTAAATTTAGTGTTTTGCCTTCTTTGGGCCTATATTACTGGAGGATTACATTCCATTAGATTTGAAATATTTTGAAAAATATTTCAATGATATCTGAAACATTTCTAATCTTGAAACAGAAGATATCAGACAATATTTTTACTATGAAGGATATATGGAAAATTCTTGGGCACCAAATGTCAGCCAAGGAAAATACAAGTTTTCATATAAGAAACTGTAGCTTATTAAGAAAATGTATTATTCCTTCTGGATTAGTTTATTTTTCCATCTCCTATCAAAATATAAATCGCAGCTTCACATCTAAGTGAGGGTACTCAGCCTGAATAAATCCCACTTTGCTTTAAACAGCATCCTCCACTTATGCTTAGAAGCTCATCTGCTATATTGAGCTGTTCATCTAGAACTGGGTGTTTTCAAACCTAAGACTTTGTCCAGTATCTAAAATTGTCTTTTAATTTAAGCTAACTTTAAAGCATTCTTAGTCCTAAACAAATATGTGACTTGAGGAAAAAATAGTAGTAGATTTATGTAAGAATTTTTTGACTTTATGTTTACTAGCTACAAAACAAACTGCTTCCCAGACTATTTATTTATTTTTTTTTTTGCAGTGCTGGGAATGGAACCCAGGGCCTTGTGCATGCAAGGCAAGCACTCTACCAACTAAAGCTATATCCCCAGCACCCCAGACTATTTTTTAATTTTATTTTTGTTTTAATTATTTTTTATGAATATAAATTAATCCCTTTCTGATATTTCTTAGGTTTTTTTCGGGGGGGGGGGGGGGGGGTACCAGGGATTGAACTCAGGAGCACTCAATCACTGAGCCACATCCCTAGCCCTATTTTGTATTTTATTAGAGACAGGGTATTACTGAGTTTCTTAAGTTTCTCTAAATTGCTGAGGCTGGCTTTGAACTCGCGATCCTCCTGCGTCTGCCTCCCAAGCTGCTGGGATTATATGTGTGCGCCACCACACCCAGCCTCTTAGTTGTTTTTTAAATTCCTCTGTATTCATTCTCATTTTCTTTTACATTATAGTGTAAAATAATCATATAAAATTACTTCGGACACAGACCCAGTTAATTTTTTTTCTTTTGATATGCTACATATCAAATAAGGCATAAAATATCCCTTTTAATTTTAGACAGTTTTCCTTTAACTCTTAAGATGAATAGAAAGAAAAATGTCAATCAAGGTACCTAGAACCTGTTAGTGGACTTTGAATTTTCTTTTTCAAATTTATGTGGACACTGAATTTTATTGATCAAGAGAAAAAGGAAAATTAGATACTACCATGTACTTAGCATAAATTTTAATATTACACTGAATATGTGTAGGGTTTTTTAAATATTTAAAAACTAGCCCCTTTTTTCTTCATTTCTCTTAAGAATAGATTAGTTGATAAACACCCAGGACTTCTTTTAATCTTATTAAATGTTTAGGTAAGAGCTATAATTGGAAAGGGATTATTATAAAATAGATCTGTTAGAATATGAATAGAGTATTAATTTTGCTTGAAACAGAGGTATATTTTCTGCTATGAATCACCTCACCAGTCATCTCTCAAGAATTATGTGTGTAAGAATTTCTCTTTATTGCCTATATGCCACATATTATTTCTGAATTAGGGTATATAACTCATTTGTGAGCTGAATTTCATTACCTGCCGTTTTGTGGAATCAACACTCTGGAGAAACTAGAGCTGATTGTCACTGCAAGGTCACATGACAACTTTGTCCTAAGACTTATACCTATTATATAGGGTCTTACCATTTTCTTACGCCTCAGCTCTGTACCTGACCTTTTATGATTCAGTGGAGCCAAGCTAGAAGCAGCAAAGGTCATGTGACATATGATGAGGATGAATTCCTGGGTGTTGCCTGCAAAGATGAGGTGATGCCCTGGAAGTCAGAATAGAGAGCTGACAGAGAATGAGATGGCTGCTCCAGATGACTCTCGAGTTTAGTGTACTTGTAGTTGAACAAGATTTTTTTATATATGAAGCTTGATTATACAACCAAAATAATGAAAATGGGTGGGGTCATATCTGCTTATGCTTTTTAAAAGCTTATAGTTTAAGTAAAATTAAATTGTAAAAATCAGTTACGTTAACCCTGTACAAGTCTGGCAATGAGCTCTGCATGAGGAAATGAAAGAAGAAATATTAAAAGCTATCCAGGAGAGTAGATATGAGGAAGAAAAATGGGTTTCCCTTTTCTGATCATGGGCTCTGGAAAGTATTCATTGCCTTTACCAGCATTCAGTATAAACCAGAGGTAAGGATATACGTACTTGCGTGTGTCTGTGAGTGTGTGTGTGTGTGTGTCTGAGTGTTATTCCAAACAACTTGTAAATACTGTAGTTGTTTAAAATGGAAAATAAAAGCTGAGGGGTTTTTTTGGCAAATATGTTGCATCAAAATACAGTATTGACAGTGGATAAAATACAGGAAATAAACTTTTTTTCATTTTGCCTTCTGTCCATTTTTGTCAAATTAAGAAAAATTAGAGTGTGTTATGTTCTATATGATGTATTCTTAAAACATATACTTGGTTTTGAAGTAATCATTTTAAACAGAAGCTTTGGCCTAAACCACGCAGTTCAGCTCAGTAGATCAGAATACATATCCAGGTTAAAAGAGGATCTCCTTTACTACTCTTGTTTGAAAGGTGGTACTTTACATCTACTGAATTGATCTGAATGTTGCATGTTAATGATACACTATTAGATGGAACATTAGGATGGCAAAAACATGTTAGTTACTTACTAAATTACATTATGGGAAAAGGAAGGAACATCTGGATTATGGTCATCAAAGGCAGGTGCCAGCTTTTTAGTGTACAAGTGTATACTCACCCAGTGACTCTGCATATAACACTTAAAGAAGATACAAACCAACAGTGAGACTAGACATACTTTCTTGATTAAGTTACTTATTAAGCCTTTAATGCATAAAGATATTACCTAGTAATTGGACCAGCAGGATACAAATTAGCGCTAACTGCAGTAAAGTTCCAACCCTTTTACTGTCTCCCCTCTTTATCACAGTGGCATAACTGGAAACATTGCATTATTTAGTTTAAAGGACAGTGCTTCTCTTTAGTGACAGGAAACATGCTGGTTAAGTGAAACACATCTTCAAAGAAAAGATCCAGTGACTCTCACCATGTAAGTGCCTTTTCCCCTGGGTGGGGAAAAACAGCTCCTTGTGATGTGAGGACACAACTGAGTATGGCTTCCTGGTTAAATGGTCAGCATTTACACTAAATGTTCTTCTTCATATGTGCTTATCAAAAAGGCAATTAGGGGGGCTAGGGTTGTGGCTCAGCGGTAGAGTGCTCTCCTCGCACGTGTGCGGCCCTGGGCTCAGTCCTCAGCACCACATAAAAATAAGTAAATAAATAAAATGAAGGTGTTGTGTCCAATTACAACTAAAAAGTAAAAATTTAAAAAATTTTAAAGGCAATTAGGGCAGGGTATGGTGGCACACGCCTGTAATCCCAGTGGCTCGGGAGGCTGAGGCAGGAGGATTATGAGTTCAAAGTCAGCTTAGCAAAAGTGAGGCACTAAGCAACTCAGACCTTGTCTCTAAATAAAGATGGGCTGGAGATGTCACTCAGTGGTCGTGTGCCCCTGAGTTCAATCTGTGGTACCAAAAAAAAAATAAAGTCAACTAGGGGTTGTAGCTCAGTGGTATAACACTTGCCTTGCATGTGTGAGGCGTGGGGTTTAATCCTCAGCCCACATAAAAAATAAAATAAAGGTATTGTGCCCATCTACTACTAAAAATATTTTTTTTAAAAGGTAACTAAAGACAGAATAAATCTAACATTTTTCTGTGTACATGTGGAAATACCCAAGTGAATCCCACCATTGTACTCGCCCACAAGAATGGGTCCCTAATTAGAATAAGATATATTTTATGCTTGTATAATTTTATCAAAATGAATTCTTCTGTCATTTATAACTAAGAAGAACTAATAAAGGGAACTAAATATAAGTAAGCTGCATACTTCAGAAAAATGTACATATAATTTGGTACAAGAGGATACCTAGATTGCTTTAAAATAGACATAAGTATTGATGGCTAGAGGTGAATCTGTCTTGTCTGGAAGACCTAAGAAACTACTCAGTTTCAGTGCCCAGTAAACTCTCCAGGATTCATTTTTTCTTCAAGAACATTGTATGGATAGATATATAAACAACTGGCCCATATAATACTCCAGATCTCCAGTACTTTTTTTTTCTAATATTTATTTTTTTTAGTCGTAGTTGGACACAATACCTTTATTTTATTTATTTATTCTTACGTGGTGCTGAGGATCTAACCCAGGGCTTCACACATGCTAGGCAAGCGCTCTACCACTGAGCCACAACCCAAGCCTGTGATCTCCAGTCTTACCTTGAAGCAGATACCCAAGCCGCTTTAATCAGGTAAAATCTTGTAGTATAATGTTCTTAGTACTGTTTATATGTTTTATGGAATCACAACATTCTTGCAGAGAGCTAGAACTGACTGTCACTGCAGAGTTGTATGACAACTTTGTTCTAAAACGTATACCTATTGTAAAGGGTTCTACCTCTTTTCTTACACCTCAGCCGTGTTTCCCTGATAATTAATTCAGTGAAGCCAAGCTAGAAGGAATAAAGTTCACCTGACATATCATGAGGATGAATTCCTGGGTGTTACTTGCTTCTCCCTTCAATACAAAATAATACAATATGCCACAAATGTCACTGTGGTAATTCTACAGTGTAGTACAAATGTCTAAGGTGAACCTTTCTTTAAACAAAATGCAGATTTGTCTAGCTTATAAACTTGGGAATGACTCCTGTACATTTGCAATATGAAATTATTTCTTTAATGAGTTCTATGCTTAATTTACTTGTGATGTTTACATTTGCAAGAAAGTGAAAACCCAATTCAAAGTTACTGAAACAGGATATGAACCTACTACAAAATGAAAGGTAAGTGAGGCTTTCAGTTTTGGTGTACTTGATACTCTAACTCTGTATATCTGCTTCTCTCAATTCCACCCTCGTATGTGCTAGCCTCCTTTCTGGCAAGAGTCAGCTGTCTGTCGTTCTGGGCTTCATTCTATACATATCATTTTCCAGAAAGGGAGAAACAACTTCCTGTTATCTGCCTTGAGAGGGATCATTTCCTGGAAGCCTTAGCACATTCCTCTTTTCATCTTAATATAAGATTTGACATATGCAGGATCCTTAAATTTGGCATTGTCCTGATTTTCTGAAGTTGTCACTGGCAAGAGAAATAGTTACCATGATTGATTCTGATGGATTGGAACACATCCCTGAATAGAGTTCCCCATTGCTTTGTGTATGGTTGTCACACAGTGCACACAAAGTAATTTGACCACAATATCCAAAATATATCTGCATAGCTTCCCAGGACTCGAGTATTGTTTTTAAAAAACAGGCCACCTAAGAAATGAGGTTTTCTTTTAGAATGCATCAGAGGCAGACCCAGAACAGAAAGTCAACAGAAACCAAGGTGGACATAAGTTCCAACATTTGCCTTATTTTCATCGAGGGCTGCCTTATGTCTCAGCATACTTAGATATTTCCGTGTAAATTATTTACTTCCTTGAATAATTGGGAGAGGGAAATTCACCAATGAAAAGGAACCTGGAATTACCTTCAGGAGAAGTCTTTATTATAGATTCAGTTTCTTTTTTAAAAAATATATTTATTTATTTATTTTTATGTGGTGTTGGGGATTGAACCCAGGGTCTCGCCCGTGCTAGGCGAGCACTCTACCACTGAGCCACAACCCCAGCCCTAGATTCAGTTTCTTTAAGAACTTTTTACATTTTCTATTTCTTTTTTTTTTTTTAAATCAGTTTAGTGAGTTGAGTTTTTCTAGGACTGCAGTTCTGGACCTGTTTGGTGTCAGAATTCCTTTTTGCTTAAAAAAAAAAAGTTACTGAGGACCTTCAAAGAGCATTCATTTATACTTACTGTTGTTTATTACATTAGAAATTAAACCAAGAAATTTAAAGATCCTGTTATTTCTAAGTAAGTTAATCCGTAATGAACTCATTATGTCTTAACATTTTAAAATTTTTTTTATACCTTTATTTATTTATTTAAAATATTTTATTTTGGTTGTAGATAGATGCAATACCTTTGTTTATTTATGGGGTGCTGAGGATAGAACCTAGGGCCCCACACATGAGAGGCGAGTGCTCTACCGCTGACCCCCAGTCTATTTATTTATTTTTATCTGGTGCTAAGGATCCAGCTCATGTGTTAACATTTTTAGTTCAAAAATAATTAACTTGGTGCCCTCTGCTTCCTGGTTGCTGTGTCTTAAGCCACTTTCTCCACCATACTTTTCCACCATGATGTTCTGCCTCCCTTCTGGCCCAGAGCTATGGAGTCAGCCCACCATGGACTGAGCCTCTGAAACTTGATACAGAAGAAAAGAATGCCAAAGTGATGCACAATTCCTAGTTGAAGTATAAACACACTGAGTTGAAGGCACGTCACTATGGTTCTTGTGTTTACCTTCAACTTTTTGATCTACCAGGTAGCTGACTTCGAACTTGTGATCCCCCTGCCTCAGTCTCCCAAGTCCCTGGGATTATAGGAGTGCACCACCACACCCAGTACTCTACTGGGCCTTTATATCTGTGTCCTCTGTGGTAGAGCTCTTGCTTACCAGGCATGAGGCATGGGATGGGTTTGATTCCTAGTACAGCAAAAGGGAAAAAAAAAAAAAAGACCTGGAATTATTGGGCTGAAATGGTCCTCCTGCCTCAGATTCCCAAGAGGCTGGGACTACAGGCATGGGCATGCCCAACTCCCCTCTTTTTTATACACAAATGGATTTTTAGAAATGGCAACAAAGGCAAGATTAGACATTTAATAAAGATTAATAAAATTAATTATTTTACCAATTCATCAAGGACTTTTTTTTTTGGGGGGGGGGGGACTGAGGATTGAACCCAGGGATGCTCTACCTGTGAGCTATAGCCCCAGCCCTTTTTCTTTTTTATTTTGAGGCACAATCTTTCTACATTGCTGAGACGAGCCACAAATTTGCAATCCTGCCTGGCATTACAGGTGTGCATCACCTCACCAGGCCTCATCAAGCACATTCTGAAGTGAAACTGATTTTCATCCCTGTGAGTGCATGGTGATAAAGAATATCATAGCTACTTTAGGTTGGACATCTCTAAGCTGAAAATCTGCAATCCCCATGGTTGTTCAACGGGGTATTGGGACTAGGGATGCTCAACCTAGAAATCCTATGCAGATATTCCAAAAATTTAAAAAAAAAAAAAATCCATGATCTCAAACACTCATCCTGAGCATTTTGGATGAGGGATACTCTACCCATAGTATAGTTCAATGTAATTTCCCTGATTCCTGCTAAAGCACAAGCCATTTACCACTGTTTTGCACGATCATTGCAAATGCAAATGACTTAATAAAAAGGCAGATGATGTGTTCATAGTATTTGACCTCACTCATTACTTAAGAGGGTTTTAGGCACCCCTACGCATCTGCCGACTATACCATGAGTCAGTCTTATAGCAATATGTCTCATTTTCGTTTTGAAAATTATTGGAATACAGTAACTCATAATATCCTTTCACATTTGCATTGTCCACAATATCTGTAGGGATGTCTCCCTTTTCATTCTTTATACTGATTACTTTTGCCTTCTCTTCCTTGAGTAGGCTCAGCAAGAAATTGTCTTATCAAAGAAATAAACTTTGGTTAACCAACTTATCATTTCTATTACTTTTATTTTATTCAATTCTATATTTATGTTCTTTCTTGTTTACTGTTTTTCTAATTTCTTGAGATGGATATTTCTTTTGTTTTTGGTCTGTTATTTTCTGTTGAATGCATTTGAAGGCTATAAATTGTAAGGATGAGCTTTAGCTGGGTCAGACAGGTTTTGGTAAGTTGTATTTTTTTGTGATTTCTTTGACACATTGTCTAATGATTGATTTCCAAGTATTTGGTGATTTTCTAGTTATTACTTACCTGTAGTTAGAGAAATTTTACATTAATGCTTTGAAATTTGTTTACCCTTGCTATATGGCTCAGTATATTGTCAATTGAACATATTAACATTATATTGTCAATGTTAACATTAGAGTGGGCATGTGGGGGGGGGGGGAAATGTGCATTCTGCAATTATTGAAAGTTTCTATACCACCTGTATCAGTTAATTCAATTTTGTTGTGGTTTTCAGATTCTTTATATTATTGAATGCTTTCATCTCGGGTTCAGCCATAGCTTTGTTGCTCACTAATTTACAGATTGTACCCAGCCATGATGGAGAGGGTTGGAGGTAGTGAAGGGAGGGCAGAGGATTTCATGGTATATATCCCTTCCACTTAGATATCAGGAACTCATGGGAAACAGGAATAATAGCCTTAGAAGTGGGTGTGGGTATGCCAGCTATTTTGAAATTTCTGTCTCATCTAGTCCAAAAGATATAAAGGTAGACCAGATACCTCAGATAAAACAATTATCACATCTAGCAGGGGAAGAGAGTCATATCTGTAATCTCATTGGCTCGGGAGGCTAAGGCAAGAGGCTCTCAGGGTCAAAGCCAGCCTCAACAACTTAGCAAGGCTCTGAGCAACTTAGCAAGACCCTGTTTCAAAGTAAAAGGGCTGGAGGTGTGGCTCAGTGGTAGAGTGCTCCTGGGTTTAATCCCTGGTTAAAAAAAGAAAAAGAAAAAATGTATAATGTCTAAACCAGTGAAAGATGCACAGGATCTCATTAACATTTTGCAGTCCTGCAGGCTCTGATTAGATGACTTGTGATTCAGAAACCAGTGTTCTCCACGCAGTAGATTTTTCCATGTTCTCTTTCCTAAGCAGTGATTTTTCCGGCCTGAGTTCCTTTTTAACTCCCCTCTGTATCAGACTTAACACCCTGAGGAAGTGTAACACAGCAATAGCAAGACAAGAGGCAGCCAATGCACACATTTCTCCAGCCCTGAACTTAACCTTTTGATTCATTCTAAATGAAATAAAATCCCCCATGATAACCTATATACTGAATGTGCTTCAGTAAACACTAAGAGAAATTTTATCTTTTTTTCTGAGCTGGATGGGATGGGTGTTTGGAGAAGTGAAATGGTTTAACTATTGAAAAAGCATCCACTCCACAGGTTTCTGATTCCTTTTGTGTGACCCTAGACCTTCCCCTTTGAAAAGGTGGCTGGAGGACAGGAGACCAAAAGCAAAAAAACAAACAAAAAACTCTAGCTTCACTTGGATCACATCTTTTTTTCTGGAAACCAGAAAATCATTTGCTTCAAGTTCCAACATGTCCCTCATTAGCATCTCTTTCTCAACCTGTATTAGGTTATCCTTTGAAGTTCAGGCTAGAAAGGAAATGCACAGGTGAGTTGAGCCATCGAGGAGGAGGAGAAGGAAGAAATGCCAGCTATGGAAACCCACCATTATCCTCTCCTGTGACTGGGAGAGAAGATCTTGACCACAGGTGTGGATTTTACTAGTTGTAAGCCTTGGAAAGTCCCTTTATTTTGAAGTTCAGAGGATATCACTTCACCAGATACTCTGTTCCGCAGGAGTGGCCAACTGTGTGCTTGTTGACTTCCTTTTCCACCGTGGATGCCTCCTGGTGGGCTTTGCATGCACTCAAAGGTCTTTACCCACCATGCTCACTCCCACAGACCATGTCCTTCCACCCTTGTCCTGAGCCTTACTCTATTTTTTTGAACTGGGGAGTGAATCCAGGGCGCTTAACCACTGAGCCACATCCCCAGCCCTTTTTTGTTGTTATTTAGAGACAGAGACTCACTGAGTGACTTAGGGCCTCACTGAGTTGCTGACTCTTGACTTTGAACTCACTATCCTCCTGTCTCAGCCTCCTGAGCTGCTAGGATTACAGGCGTGTGCCACCACACTCAGCCCAAGTCTTACATTTTTTCTGCCTCTGACCAAGCAACCATTTGCTACTCCATAGAGCCTCTGTTTTTTTCTGGCCTGTTCTTTTTCAGTGCAAAGGGGAGGACTGGATAGCCTGATTTGTGTCTTGCCTAGGTTTCCCCTCACTCCTATCTGAAAGGGCTGGCTGGCTGGGGCTGTATTTTAGCAGCGGTTCATTTCTAGCTTTGCGTCCATGTATTGGACCAATCCATCTGTGAACCAAACTTGGCTTTTTTTCTTCTCTGTCAGTTGTAATAAGGTGGTCTCTCCTCCCACGCTTGGCTCAGGTGTGATCTGAGGGAAGGCACTTTGGGGACAGTAGTGAAAGGCATGACAGAGAGCCTGGACTGCTGGCTCATACAGTCTGCTTATACCTGTGTCCCTGCTCATGCCCAATATCCCGTCTGCCACTTTCTTCTTAGGACAGATTGCTGGTAGGCCCACTCAGACTTACAGCTTGGCGACTGATAAGTGGTGTGATCACACTCTACTCAGGCCCATAGCAAAGCAGGTGCTTTTTAAGCTGGCATGTTTTGCCCTGTGCAGACGCCATGGCCTTGCTCCAGAAACCTATGGGCTTTACGTTGTGATTCTCTAATTACTCCAAAAACTCTATACGGCGGTTTTTCCCTCAGAGATGATTTTAATGTCATAAGATCTACCAGGTTGTTTGGGCTGAGTAGTAAGTCTGCTTACACTACATCCTGGACTGACCACTGGGCCATTCATTACCTACTCTGGGCCCTTCTCAAAGCTCGTAGCGTTTCCATGTGGCTTGGCTAGGGGGTCAGAGCAGTAGTCCCATGAATGGACTATGCTGCTCTCAGAATCCAAGTTGGTATCTGGGGCATTATTCCTTTTTAGCAACTGGGAAAAAAAATTGAGTCCTTTTTTTAAAAAGGGATGTCCCAGCAGGCTCCTGAATCTTTGTAGGATTTACCTCCCACTAGATGTTCCACTTACTGCTCATTCAGGCTGATTGACGTCATCGGTGTAGTGGGCCATTGTAAAGTTCTACTGTGTTTCACAAGGCTCACGTCCTCCAGGCTATATTTTGACAAAGCCACTGAGTTAACATAACTGTTCGTGGGAACACAAACCACTCTGGTCCTCATTTTCCATAGCGGCAGGTCAGAACACACTTGCCATAGTGGCTGTATACCATGTACCTCAAGCAGCGTTCATCTGTCTAGCTAAGATACCACTTCTATCTTTTATAGGAGCCTGACTGAGAAATTGGTTGGCCCACCACTCCTCTCCTTCGTGTCTTTTCTGTTCCCTACAGGATATGG
Organism: Marmota flaviventris; assembly: GCF_047511675.1. Classification (NCBI taxonomy): domain Eukaryota; kingdom Metazoa; phylum Chordata; class Mammalia; order Rodentia; family Sciuridae; genus Marmota; species Marmota flaviventris. The sequence goes on along the minus strand of NC_092499.1, from coordinate 31,762,077 downwards.
TATCGGGGATTTACCATCTTGGCTGGAAGTGGGGAGATTTTTCACAGGTCAACATGGTTGACCAACTAGATCATAGCCCTTTACTGGACTGCTTCCCATAGCCTCCTACGTTGTCCAGATTGGGTGTTATATCCTTGCTAGCTGCCCGTCTATCCATTTTGCCCTTCAGAGTGCTATGTCCTGTTACCTAGTTCCACCTTCTCTCTGGGTCGGGCTCCCCTGGCTGCCACTCTGACATAGTCTTTTATTACAGGAATTGCATAGACCTTACTTCTGATGTCACACATCCCCATGGGTGTAAGAGGAGCCAGTTCTGTAACAGTATGTGCTAGCCTCAACCCTGGCCTCCAGAGGCCGCTGAGCTTGCACCTCAACACATTTCTTAACACCTGGATAAAAAGGGTGTCTTCTGTGGCTCTTCCTCCCATGGAACAAAGTTGGCTGATGGGGTTTCTGACCGTAGGCAGTATGCAGACCACTTGTCTGGGCCTTGGATCCCTTTCTCCATTTCTTCCTGTGACAGTTTTGGCATTTCTACTTCCTTCCTGTAGGCTGTTGCTTTTTTCCAAGAGTTTAGGAACGAACCTAGCAGCTTAGTCACAATCTTTCAGGGGTTTTTCAAGGATATTGTTCTTGTTTCATGTAAGTGTCTTTTTTTTTTTTTTTTTAATTTTTTATTGTTGGTTGTTCAAAACATTACATAGTTCTTGATATATCATATTTCACACTTTGATTCAAGTGGGTGTAAGTGTCCTTAATACCGATAAACTCTGTTGTCCAAGTTCACATTCTATTTCTCTTGATTCAGCACCCTCCAGATCCAGTCCCATATGTCATCTCCCTATTTCTGCCAGTACACACTGGTTAGGTCTCACAGGTTTACACATTTATGGGGTCCCCTTCTCCACTAGGGGATCCTGCACTTTCCTGGCCAAGTCATGTTGTGACTTGACCTTAGTTTTGGCCAGGCAGTTGGGAGAGGGAAATGAGAATAGACAATAAGGGGCTGAGCAGCTTTTGTCTTTGAGCACAGCAAGTGAGCCACATATATAAGCCCATATCCCAGGGCTTTGGGGTTTCTAAGTTTTCATATGCATCAAGTTGAACTGACACAAAGGTGTCAGGAATCTCACAGGAGGCTCCAGATTACAACCCCCATCTTAAGTTTCAAGTCCTTGCTTCCTGTGTGGGGTCCTGGCCTTGGCATAGCAGACTTGCCTACGTTAAGAGCTGTCTCCTTCAGAGCTCCACTCCCTTCAGAGCCTCAGTGGCTTCTGCCCTCTGTCTGAAGAGATGGGAATCTCTTTATATGCTATCTGCTTCTGACACTTTGCTTTAAATGGGGGAGTAGTTGCCTTTAACCTTTGTGGTCTTTCTCCTGTGCTTGGATAGCCCTCACTCTGTGAGGATGAAGAAGCACTCCTGGGGAGAGGGAGAAGTTGAACTGTGATGCAAACCCAGGACAGGCCTCCTCCAATCCCACAGCAGTTCTGGGTCTCTCATGAGTCTTCTCAGTTGTCTTGGGTTGAGGTGCAAGGGCTGGGGCCATGCTGGCCAGTATGGACCCATTTCTGAGTAAGAACTGGCCACAGGAGACTTCACCCTCAGTAATCCAGCTCCCTTTGGCTGGAAGGTAGTTCCTGGGGAGGTACGTAGCATTGTGCTATCAAGGCAATGAGCATTTATCTCATTGTTGAAGGGAAATCCAGGTGGCACAGCATCCTTCACATTGACACTGGGAATAGAAAGGAAAGCTGCAGAGGAAAGAATGATTTCTGGAAGAAGAATTTACAGGATGTCCTGACCAAGGAGCATTTTCTACATTCTCTGTGCTCAGTCCTAAGTTAGATGCAGGCTACGGGTGTGAAAGGGCCTTGACTTTAGGAGCTCACAGTTGGAAACCATATATCAAGACAGATCTCAGAATGCTGCAGGGTGAAGTGGGGATGTTAGACTGACGAGTCAAGCCTGGGCCACCAGGGGGCTTTTGGTTCGCTTTGGAGCTCAGTTTTCCTTTTTCAAGAGACACCCAAATCCTTGGATCAGAAGGAAGGATAGGAGGGCCTGGAGGAGTGTGAAGGACGGTACTGGTTTTTGTAACATCTGCTGTTCCTGCCCCTTATCAACAAGGAATCTCTCTCTCTCTCTCTCTCTCTCTCTCTCTCTCTCTCTCTCTCTCTCTCTCTCTCTCTCATACACACACACAAAATCCTCCACATATGGCCCCCATCACTGAATTGGGCTGCCCAGGAGGACTAGAGATCTAAACTATGGTGGACTGTTGTGCGAAGCCACAGCGGGGACAGTGCTTCCAACCTCACGTCTGGTGATAGTGTGCTCAGTAGTGACTTTTCCTTCTGTTCCCAAAGAAAATGATGACAGCCTCAGAATCAGGAAATTCCCAAATCTCTGCAAAAAAACATGCTAATGGAAGTGACTTGCTTTTCTAGTGTTCCTGACAGATCCTGCCACCAGATGGCAGCAGTGGCTCAGTCCACACAGGGAGAAGCCGAGTGTGGGTGAGGGTTTTGAAGAGGGAGCTAGGGAAGTGGGGACTGTCACTCTCGAGACATACCTCTCTAGAATTGAGTGAGGAATGAAAAAAATGAGTTAAAGATTCATGGACCCTGTTTGAATCGAGTCTACCCACTGGTAGGTCACCTGGCCACTCGCCATTTGTGGCTTGACTCTCTACCTAATTATTTTTGCCCCATTTAAGCTCTTTCCCCTAACAAATGTAAACATGGATCTTGAGATCATAAAACTTAAAATCAATTAGATCATCCATCGAAATATCTCGAGTCTTGAAGAATCAGTATTATACAAAGTGCTTACCATTGTCCCTCAGTATCTGTGAGGACTGGTTCCAAGGACCCCCCAGGATACTCAAATTCTTAGATGCCCATGTCCCTTATATAAAATGATGTACTATTTACATAAAACCAACACATATTCCCATATACTTTAAATTACCTCTAGATCACTTATGACAGCTAAGATAATATAAACACTATTTAAACGGGTGTGAGACATCTGTTAAGGGAATACTGACCAGGACTAAAGGCTGTACGTGTTCAGCACAAATGTGATTCTTTCCACCCTCAGATATTCTCCAGCTACAGTCGGTGGTAGAGTCTGTGAACACAGAGCCCAAGGATGCCAAGGACCCACTGTCTTTCCACTGTTTCCCTGAATCCCACCAGAGGCTGCACAGGAGTCTAATCTGGTATTTCTCACAAGAGCCAGGAGGAGCCCAGGAAGGCTCTGAGTGTGTCTGAGGCCCACCAGTCAGTTCCTCTCAGGGACTCAGTTTCCTGCCAGTCAAATGGCAAACTGCCCTGATTTTTCCTTGACAGGAACAGTTGAAGGGACAAATTGAATGTGCTGTGGGGAAGGCAGCCTAACATATGGTGTTCTTTTCATATCTTAGAATGACCGTATGCACCCCAGGAAGTGTTGTGGGTAGGAGGGACACATTCAATGGGGACACGCTCACAGCCACTTCCCACCTTCAGCACAGAAGCAACATGAGAGATTTTATTGGTAAATTTAACATGAGGAGTTGGTTAAACCTAAGGGAGTGGGAAGGGAGCCCTGAGGTAACAGGGATAGGATCAGGGGAAGCAGCTCCTGTTCAGGGCTGAGTGATGAAAAAGGTGGGGTCATCATAAAAATAGAAAATATTAATTTTAATTAGGTTATTGGATTGATTGTTATAATTGAGTCCCCAAATAACAATGGCTTAAACACAATAGAGGTTTGTTTCTTTCTGGAAGGTTTTTGCCTGATTAAGCCTGGCTTCATCAGTCTAGGGCTCGTGTGTGTCGGGGGGTTATTCCATGGTGTTGGGAGCCCAGTTTTTGATGCTGCTCTCATACAATGGTACCCTCATTGCAAACTGCTAGAGAGCCCCTGCTACATCCAGTTCCAGCCAGGGCCAACTGGGAAAACAGCTGGGGACACACTCCTTCCCTTTAAGGCCATAATCCCAGAGTTGCTGAGTCCCATTGACTAGAACTTAGTTACATGGAATACCTCGACAGAGTCTTTGTTCTGAAAAGTGTGTACTATTAAGATTTAGGAATGTGTCTGAAAAATCAGAAAAGGTGGATCAACAGAGTCTCTGATACAAAATTCATAAAGATAGGCATAGATATAGATGTAGGGGTGTTCCCTACACAATTTTTTGTAACTGAAAAATCCTAACGATAGTCTGAATGACACTCACCAGTCGGGGGCTGATAGAATAAAGCATGATACATTTGCTCAGTGGAATATTATACAGTAGCTAAAATAAACAGAGAATATTTATTTGTAACAAAGTAAGATGCCGAGATATGTGATATAAGAAAGTGGGGTTGTGAATATATTAAGTAAGCAAATTATATATATATATATATATATAAATGAGGTGCCTAGGTAATGCATGGAAGCATATGCTTCAGAGATAAATGGAATGAACAGGCAGGAAACTTCACCTTCCATTTCACATTCTTCTCACTGAAATTCACACCCGATGTATGCTCTACTTTTGAAAATATAAAATTAATTTCTAGAAAAAGGAGGCAAATTCCCAAGTATGATGTGGAAAGTTTCAAAAACATATTAAGCAAAAAGGTAGTTTTTTTAAAAGATCGATTGTGTTCTCATGTATGTGTTAACAAAGAAAGGTGTGACTCTGTGCCTGTGAGCAAAGTCAAAATATCATTTGGCACCTAGTAGGCACAGATCACTAAAATAGCCTGTTATTATCTTATAACTGCAGCTGTGTGGAAGGGTCTGGAGGCACACATACCAATCTGTCATGGGGGGAGAAAGGGGCCTATGAGGAGAACAGGGGATTTGCTGGGAGTAGAGAGGGGGGATGTGTCACAGGCAGTTCACCTTGTTTTGCCTACCTTTGCAGTGTTTGGGTTTTGATGAACACATATTCATGTGTTTGTTTTAACTGTAATGCCAAGCCTTGTAGTACCTGTGTAGTTCACACGTACCTGGGACTCACACACAGTCCAGGCTCTTACTGTTTTCCTCCTCCCTAGTCCTTTGGAGTCATCCCTTCCTTAGAGCTTTGCATAACCACAATTTAAACCTGGGGTGCCACACGGCAGGGCTCAGGCTGCTGGTCAACTCTGCCAGCCCATCTGCCTCTCCCAGGCTCATTTTTTTGCCCACCCCATGGCCCTGCCTCATTCAAGCACAGCGCTGAGTCTTGCTCTTGCTAAGTGAAGATTGAATAGAACTCCAGAGAATTAGAACAAGGAGGAGAAAGATTGAAAGCTCCTTGTAGAATCAAAGGGAGGCAGCCTGGGTAATTTACTTTGCCCTTTGAAGCCCTGGGTTCCTTATCTGTAAAGTGGGAGTATAATTAATGCCTGTTTCCTAAGGCTGTGAGGGTTTAGGCAGAAGATACCCTCCACTGTGTGCCCTGTGTCTCCAGTGTGGAATGTTCGTAGGGACATGGCTTATTTGCTATTAAAATTAATAATGATAATAATAACTTGAGCACCCACAACATTTTTATGACATTAGACCTCCTCTCCTGCATATCCCTCCCTAAGAAATCCACTTAAGCAGAGTCTTTGTGTGGGGAGAGGAAATACTTGGGATTGAACCCAAGAGTACTCTACCCCTGAGCTACCTCCTCAGCCCTATTTATTTTTAGACAGGGTCTTGCCAAGTTGCTCAGGCTGACCTCAAACTGGTGATCACCCTGCTTCGGACTTCCAAGTCGCTAGATTACAGGCGTGTGCCAGAACACCCAGCCCACTTAAGCAGAATCTTAGAGCAAAATCAGTGTAAAGCATCAGGTCCTGCTTCTAACTTCCTTGTGGAAAGCATGTCACCAGTCTGCTGTGGGGTGGGAATCTGGGCCATTGCTGCTCTGCAGGGTCACAGCTAGAACTCAAGATGCTCTAACACCAGCCTCCTCTCCCGCAGTGTGGACTTGAGAACTAGGCACCCACCTCGCTGAAGGGGAGGCCTCCTGATGACCTTGCATGACCTGTCCATGCTGGCCCTCGTCCCCTTTAGGGATGAGGATGGAGAAGGTGTAGCCCTGACTGCAGAGTATGCCCAACTCCACATTCCACTGACATCCATGGGCATGATCTTGGCTGGGGCCTCTGGTCATAGGTGCCAAGGCTGGGGAGTGTCCTCTACTCAGCTTTTGGACTTCTTAATTTCTCTATGTCTCTTAAACACACACACACACACACACACACACACACACACACACACACCACATGCACACAGTACATTTTGGGAGGTCTGAAAGAGTTTCTAACCTAGGCTACATCCAGAAATTCCCAACCCTTTCCAGCTTCCTGAATTCTGGTCAAGGCCCACTCCCTTAACCCCACCTCCAGTGGAAGCCATCTTGCTTGGAAGCCAAGGTCCAGAAGGCTTCCCTAGAACAACCTGTCCCTGTTTTGGAGATGATACTATCCCTACTCTGTGTGTAAGCACCTAGCATGTGCCTGACACATAATTGAGGTTCTCATTCAATAAGTAATTACTGCGGTCATTTGATCCCATTATCTCTGTGTCCTGAGGTCCCCAAATCATGGTCCATAGTTTAGTCATTAGATTTCTTCTTCATCCCTCAAGAGCTGGCAGTCGCATCAGCAAGAAGTCTTATTTGATAACTGTTGACATCGTCCCAGTAAACACGGAGCCTGCATTAAGATCCACTCGACACTTGTGGGGTCCCAGCATGCCAACACGGTAATTAAACTGATCTGAAACTTCCACTGCAATGAGGTGGAACAAGAACCATGTTAATGGGCTGTGGGGAGAGAGCTGAAATGATTAAAATGCTCACCAGAGAAGGGAAGGGCAAGAAAACAGGAGAGTGAGAAGATGGCACTTTTTGCACTTCACTCGGGTAACTGAGCTCAGATCCCCGGAGGCTGAGGATGTGGAGGTGTGCCCTAGAAGCTAGAAAGAGGCAGGCACCCAGAAGGTGGGGCTCTCAGAGGCCATAAGCACCAGGACTACATGGGCCCTTCCTCTTCTCACATGAATGACTGGCCTCAATCCACACCCTTGTGGTGGCCTCCTTATAGGCAAGTTGCCTCCCCCTTGATCTTGACCTTCCAATGAGACTTCCTCTGGCCAGTGCTATATGTGGAAGTAGTGATGCATCACAAGGCCTCCTGTGCTTCCACTTTCCCTTTGCATCGATAGCTTTCTTCAGCCTGGTCACCTGACTTAGCACAGGGTGAAGCAGAGAGCCCAGCTGACCACAGGTCTGCTGCAGCAGAGAGCAGAGTCACCTCAGAGACCACAGCGTGAAGCAGAGTCCAGTTAGATTGGCAGAGGCACCCAGCGACCCACAGACAATGATTATTATGTTATACCACTGAGCGTGGTTTGGCACGTTTTGTGGGGCACCCATGCCCCATGGCCTCCATGGTCTGCACGTGAACCGGCGGCTCTCAAGTGCTTTGAGGCTTTCCTCTCTCCTCCCTGGTGGGTTGGGAGGTAGTTCATTCCATGCTTGCCTCAGCTCCAGGGCAGACCCTTCCAAGTTTCTGCTTTTAGGCTGAGGGATTCTTATTGGAAAGGAAATCATGGCTTCACGTAAATCTAGTTGGCATGACCTGGATAGCCAGTTTGGGGTGTGCATGTTGGGCCTCACTCTAGAAGTCAGGAAGAGAGACTGTGGTGGGAATATCTGAGCAGGACTCTTTAACAGGACCTCGGTTTCAGTTGTCATTGCTGCTACAGGGTGCCTCGATGAAAACTGCTTCCACACAGCCTGATGTGCTGTCTCTGCCCTGTAGAGTTGATGCTCCACCTGGTCCCAGCATCTGCATGTGGGGCCTAAAGTTGCTGCCTTTTTAATGTGACTTTCGAATATTTTGTTGTTTCCTGAGCTTGATTGTCATGCCAAGGTTCCCCAGTCTGTGAGGATCCTAGCTTAAGCCACACATTACCAGTCAATCCCAACATGCCAAATTGATCCACAGGAGCCCTTCCTTCTGATGGATTTTTCTCTCCGGTCCTCTGGGTCTTTTTGTTGACAGAATTCGGTAATGACTGTCTTAGCCCATCAGAAAGTTCTAATGCTATTATGCAATAGCAAGTCACATTTCTGACTCTCATAAAATACATAGACATGCTAATTTTTAACCAGGGAAGTACAATGTTCAAAGGTCAAAAGCATGACTTTCTTTCAAACATAGAATGCACCTATGTTGAAAACTTCATTCAACTCATTCATTAACGGGGAAAACAATAAAAGAGGCTGGTTCAAAAATGTTTTGAGCTGGGTGCAGTGGTGCACACCTGTAATCCCAGTGACTAGAGAGGAGGCTGAGGCAGGAGGATCGCAAGTTCAAAGCCAGCCTCAGCAACTTAGTGAGACCCCGTCTCAAAAAATAAAAAGGGCTGGGGATGTGGCTCAGTGATTAAGCACCCCTGGTTTCAATCCCTGGTACAAAAAATAAAAAATAAATCATTTGAGACATTGGAGCTTATATAGTCTTGTTAAAGAAAGTATATTATATATGCAGATTAGATACAAAACAGGTTGTTGTCCTAGACAGCAATTAAACCTAATGTTTGATGTTACCTTTTTACTGGACAGGCACTATTTGCTTCTATACAACTTTACAAGCTAACATAATTTCACAGAGTCTGGGCCCTTAATTAATAATAAATAGCCTAGTCAAACAACAGAGCATTCTCTGAGAAGATTAATTATCTTTGGGTAAGGCTGTTTAACAGTATTTCAGTGCAACACTGAAAGGACATGTGAACATCCCCTTGGCCTTCTTTCCAGGTTTGGGGTAGTTTTTTCTTAATATTTGTCAGATAACACAGCCAGAGCAGCTGGTCGGGGGCACAGCCTCAGAGCCCCGGGACACTGAATAGATCCTTCAGCGTCAGGCAGGGAGAGGAGAAGTCGCTGGAGTGGAGGCAGAATGCCAATGATAGGGCCAGACTTCCCAGTTCTGTCATTAAGCCTTACTGTCCTTACCAGAAGGCCAGATCCTGGTTACCAGATACTCTGCCTGCTACCTAGATACCCACATTGTCCAAAGACAGGGTGCAAAGAAATGTGTCTCTTCTCTAACACATAGACTTCTCTAGATACTCCTCATAGCCCTTTCTTCTGGTGACGTCTGGATATTTTATGCCCAAATGTGTTATCATTTGAAGAGTATTTGCTTTTCTGTCATTTCCTGTAGCCCCTCTAGGATTTACCAAGTGTCTAGCACATAACAAATACTTGAAGACACTATTACACAACTCTGTGACTCACCAGATGCATACGCAGTTGCCCCTGGCCCCATTCAATTTTGCTTTTTGTGATTTCAGTTACCTGCTGTTAACTGTAGACTGAAAATACAAAGTGGGAATATTTGAGAAATAAACAATTCATGACTTTTAAGCCATTCTTCATAGCATGATGGAATCTCACACTGTCCCATCAGGGGTGTGCATCAGCCCTTCGTCCAGTGTGTGTACCCTGTAAACACTACCTGCTCCTTAGTCATTTAGTAACTGTCTCAGTTATCAGAGCAGCTGTTACACTGTCAACAGTGCTTGTATTCAAGGAAACCTTATTTTACTTATTAATGGCCCCAAAGTGCAAGAGCAGTTACACTGGCAATTTTATAGCAGTCTATTGTTATAATTGTCCTATTTTGTTATCAATTATTAGGCCTTTTTAATCTCTTATTGTGCCTAATTTATGAATTAAACTTTGTCATAAGTACATATGTACAGGGAAAACCGGTATACAGAGCTTGATACCATGTGTGGTTTTAGGCATCTACTGAAGGTCTTGAAATGGTCCCTCATGGAGATGAGGGGGACTAGGATATAGTCTATCCATTCTGCAGACATGCTCTTGACTTCCCCTTTGCACATTTCCCCTACACAGACTTGATTCTGTCTGTGCTCGCCTCTACCCACCACAGCCCTGCTCATCCTTGGAGATAAAGCTTTACTGCCATCCCTCCAAAGGAGCTGCTTCTCCCTACTCACATTATTTCATGTGATCTCCCTTCTCCCAAGCAGCTGCTCTCTGTATTTGGGCCTGCCTTCCACCGTGCCATGGACCACAGGTCATTTACTATTCCCATGCTGTCCTAGGGGAGTGGCCACCCAAAGGTAAGACCACATCTCCATCGTCTTTGTGTTCATGCCACCTAGTGATGCTAAGCACATGTTCTCTGACTCAAAGAATAGCCACTGGAGTCCAGGGCTGACTCTTTCTGTGTTTGGCAGCAAATTCTGTCTTGTCTGTTATTGGCAGCACTCCAGGGCCCGTCTACCACCTGCAGGCATTGGGCCTCAACAGTTCTGAGCAGAGGACATATGGTGCATGTCTTCTCTCCACTAAAGGAGTCCTCAGGGCTGATCTCAGCTGAAGCACGTCCCTTCCTACTTAATCAGCAACTCATCATTTTCCCTGTTCAGGGAATGGGGGCAGCTGTTGTCCTTGCAGGACATGGAGCCTGAACTGGATGGAGAAGCCAAGAGTCTCTTGGTGTGGACCAGAGAGCCCAGTGGTACCCGTGATCTCCTGCTAGGAAAAGGCCTGTCCCTGCCCTTGCAGCTGCATGCTCCAGAAGCAGCAGTAGAGGCTCCCTACCTAGGACAGAGGGATTCTAAATGCAAGAAATTCAAACCTGTGGTCCATGGACCAGAAGCAGGAACACCTCTACATGGAGCTTGTATTACACATGCAAGATCAAGGGTACCCCCAACATCCTAAATCTGAACCTGCATTAGAGATGCCCCAAGTTATGCAAGTGCACACGAAAGTGTGAAAAGCACTGGTCTAGTCAACACCTAATCCTGTTAAGTCTTCGGCCTCACTGATGCAGCCCACTGTCTGAACTTGAACACCTGCAATTAAACATGCCAGTAAGTCAAGGCGGAACTTCAAGGAAATGCAGCTGGGCTTGGATGGTATTTTGACTTGGCAAGAGACCAGAAATGCTCTAAAACTGTCCTAATTTTTACACAGAGAGAAGTAACAAGTGCAGAATAGGAATCAATACAACACTTTATTAATAGCTGAACTATATAATACAGTAGTCTCTTTGCAGAACTGCGGTCAAGCTGGGGAGGCGTGCACAGCCACAGTCCCTTATCCCACTTCTCAATGCGCCTCAGGCTGCAAAGAGAAATGAAGCCAAGGACCTGGCTCTGTGCAGGCTGCTCCGGGGTACTCCAAAGTCCTCAGGCCCTCTCGGCCACGCAGAGGAGTCGGAGGGAGACGGACCGGCAGGACAATGGGACGTCACACACAGGATGGCCTGCTGGCTGACAAGGCAGGCAAGATGAAAACCTGGGAGCGATGGCCCACCCCATAGACCATACCCCTCTCTCAAAGGCAGAGGCAGCTCTGGCACCAGCTGGGTGTGACCATCCAGCTGTACAAATCTTTAATGGCCTCTGCAGAGGGCCTGTCCTCAGGGAAGGTCCTTCCCTCATCCACTCCTGACCATAAAAACTTCCTTTTGTGGTACTTTAAAAAAAAATGTTTTAATGAGTTATAATTTCCATACTACAAATCTGCACGTGGATGTCCCGTCCCCGCTGGCCCTGGCAACCCGGGGTCAACTTCTGTCTCTCTCGTTTCCTCTCCCTAAATTCAGGAATTTTCCTTATCTAGATTACCTTCCTTCCCTCAACTGCAGATGTTGTCTGCCGCCTGGGACAGGCGGGTGCTTTAGAAATGCCTAGAGGTATCACACTGCTTGGCTCTTAGGAAGAGTCACTTGATAAATATTTTAGCATGGAATAAACCCCTTTGCTTCCATTTTAAGAACATCTGCATTTTGTGAGGGGAACAGATCCCTTTCACAGCAGGTGTTACAGATCCTGCATCTCCCACAAACCGCAGGAGAGAAGGAAAGGCAGGAGGGTATGAGGTATATTTTTGCTTGTCTGTTTTTTATCCACAGTTCCTGGCCCATAGCTCCCTCCCCAGGGCTATAGAAACTAGAATTTCTCTTCCCTAAGGCAGGTCATAGAAACTCTTCCCCTGCTTTCTGTCCTTGGGGCTGCCATAAAGAACTTCTCTGACCTATCCTTGTCTGATAGTAGGTCATAAGACCTTTCTCATTCCAGAGGGGCCCTGCCCCATGCCCTGGAGCGAGGAAAGCTGCCCAGGGGCCAAGAAGAATTTGAACGGACAAACAGTCCTTGCTATCCCACCCCCTACCCCCAGTCTTTTAGCAATCGGCTGTTGCAAGGAAGTCTTGATATATGCCCAAGAGGAGAGGGTTGGGAGCTTCCAGATGGCTGAACCTGGGGGTTCCTGGAAGGAGGCACAGCTGGCAAAGGAAAGGAAGCTGGGCCCTTCCTGCCACAGTCTTCCCTTGTACTTCACCCTCTGTATTCTTTGTAATACCCTTTATAATAAACAGGTGAACCTAAGTGTTTCCCTGAGTTCTCAATTAACTGAGCCCAAAGAGGGGGTCATGGGAACCTTGATGAAGAGCTAGTTGGTCAAAGCAAGGTGTGACAACCTGGGGCTTGGGACCGGCATGAAAGTCGTGGGGGAGGAAGCTGCCTTGGGACCAAGCCTTGTGCCTGTGGGATGGATGCTATCTCCAGGTAGAGAGCCTCAGAATTGGGTGAGAAGACACCCTGCTGGGGTCTACTCTTACAGAATTGCTTTCTGGCTGATGGAAAAATCCCCACCCTCTTAAGGTCACAGAAGTCTTTCATGCTGTTGTGTAAGGGAGAGGGCATCTGTTTTTTGGACATACCATGGTGAAGAAACTATATGGTTTTTCAATCTATTTGTGTTTGGGGTTTTTTAAAAATTTACCAAGGTTCAATTTATATCCCATAAAATTCACCATTTTAAGTGTATCATTCAATCACTATCAATATGTTATCAGGATTGTGCAACCATGACCATAATCTTACAACATTTCCATCACCCCTTAAAGAAACCTCATGCCCATTAGCAACCACCTCACAATCCCCCATCCCTACCCCCACAGACAACCATCAAACTACTTTCTGTCTCCAAAATTTTGCCTTCTCAGGACATTTCATTTAAATGGAAGCATACAATCTGTATCTTCTTGTGTCTGGCTTCTTTGATAATGTTTTGAGGTTTATCCATGTATTAGTGTTACCGCTGTTGACAGGTGACGAGTTCTTGCTTCCCCAATGTTGGAGAATAACACCAAAGAAGCACGCCGAGGCAAGGTCAGAGTAGAAATTAGAAGTTTATTAAAGGACAGCAGAAAAGCCTTCTCCCGGAGGAAGAAGGGGACCCAAGAGGTGGAATCCGTGGAAGGGATGTTGTCTCCCCTTTTTATAGTTCTTTCAGTGATGGAATGTAGGTGGGAAGGACCGAGGGGTGGGACACAGGTGGGCCAAAGAAGTAATCTGGTCAGGAAGGACTTCTGAGTCAGCACCTTTTTGCTGGGGGCTGTTCATTAACATTTCTTTGAGGTGGACTTTGGCCTAGGGCCTTTTCGGGACTTCATTAACATTCCATGAGTTGTCCTGTGTTTTCCCTGAGTCATTCTCCGCACGGCCTCCATTTTAGATTTCACTCGATATTAGACCCGATTTACCTAGCTACACTGACTACCTAACTTTAAATCTGGCTTCATTAGCATGTATCATGATTACATTCCTTTTAATTGGCTCATAGCGCCCCATTGTGTGGATATTCCCCATTTTGTTTATCCACTGGCAGCAGTACATTTCTATGGCGGCAGCTAAATTCAGTTTTCAGTTTTTCCAACTCTTGTTGATCCATCGTCATTGTATCCTCCTCAGAGACAACCACCAGCTGGTACCTCCTTTTTAAAAGTCTGTGTTCCTCTTTTTAATCCCCAACCGGATAACACAGGAGATGGAACCCAGGGCCTCGTGCACGCTAGGCCGGCACTCGACCCTAGAGCCACCTCCTTAGTCCCAGCCTCCCAACTTCTAAATGCTAACTGCTCCAACCTCTTGCTTTTGTTCCGACAGTTACAGGTTAGTAGCTGTTTCAGGCAGCCACCAGCTCTGAGATGCATGAGAGTTCATTTTACCTTTTCTGTTACCAAACTAACAATTCTGTACCTAAGCATATTTATTTTCGCTTTTTAAATAACTGTTGTGGTTTGTGTCTCTTGACTGTCCTAACATCAACCAGCTTTTATGACCCAGCCTCCTTGTACCTGATTGGCCTCGAGGTGAGCACGTGAGTCAAGGTGAACTAATCAGATTCCTTCCTTGTGGTTTATTTTAAATGGAAGCTTAGCTGGAGGAGGGAGGTAAGTAGTGCCTTCTCTGTGGGGTGATGGTGGCCTGGGAGCTGTCTGTACCTTGGTTCAGCTACCTGGCAAAGCAGCTCCGCGGGGACACAGCCAGCAAGCAGGGAGGACAGATATAAGAAACCCACACAGAGCTTTTTCACAGCCCTGGAGTCCTGGTTCCAAAGGGGGATTCCAGCCAGCAGCCCTCATCTGCCTTCCCGAAGTGTCCTGGAGGTATTAGCATTTTATTTCCTTTTGAACCAGCCCCCATCTTCCTGACCCAATCATTCATGATCTACAATGATTTCTCCCACTGCCCGCTTCCCCATCTCACTTCCAGCCACACCCAACATGGTGCACTTGTATTTCTATCACTTGCAACCCCAAGAATGCAAAATAATGCACGGAGAATTGGATTTCTTGCTTCTGGATTCGTTGCACTAAGCTGTGGATTTCCCCAATGCCCACCAGCTGCCCTCTGGGTCTTCACTGATCTTCCTGGACTGGGGCTGGATGATAGAGCCCCCTTGGGGGCAAAATGGAGTCAGAGCTGCAGGGTGTCAGCCCTGGGGCGAAGCCTATTACCTGTTTGGTACGAATGGTCTCTTCTCCTGGCAGCAGCCCTCAGCCTGCAGGGGGAGCCAGCTCCCTGCACCTAGGATCGCTCTGTAGGGCAGCTGCTTTCCCTGGGGGCGTGGCTCTTCACACCTTTGTTCTGATTGGCTCTGTGCTAATCAACAAGCGCTAATACACTGATCTTGTCTATGATGACTGCGTCAGCTGGCACTGCCACTTCCACCCACCCTTTGACCTGCAGGTTTTCACAGAAATACAAGTTAGACAACTCTAACTGGTGGCCCTCTCCAGGAGGTGGGCAGCTCTTTCGCATTATTGATAAGGCACTGTCTCCAGAACTGGAAATTAAAGTCATAATTCATGTATTCATTAACTCCACTGCATTGCTCACCCGGGTTTCTCTTCTCTCTGGCACTTAATGATAACCAAGTTGCCATTTACTGAAGCTTACCACCTGTCAGGCACGGTGCTAAGTATTTCCCATGCATTTTAATCTTCACAACACGGTGAGGTAGATAACCTTTTTAAAATAAACTTTTAAATTTTAGAACAGTTTTAGATCTACAGAAAAATACTGCAAAGATAGTACAGAGTTCCTGTGTACATCACACCCAGTTTCCCTTGAGTTAACATCACAGACTAGTATGATACATTTGTCACAACCAATGATTTGATACTGATGCTTAATTGTTAATTCTTCATTAAGTCCACACTTTATTCAGATCTATTCAGATTTCCTCTGTTCAAATATAATATTCTTTTTCTGTTCCAGGATCCCATCTAAGGTATCACTTTACATTTAAGCTCCCCTTGGCTGTGACAGTTACTTGATTTTCCTTGTTTTTGATGACTTTGACAGTTATGAGGCATGCTAGGCAGGATATTTTGTGAAATATTCCTTAATTGTAATTTGATGGATGTTCTTCTTGTTATTTGACTGGATTGATGTGCTTTGGAGAGGAAAACCAGAGGATTAAAGGGCCAGTGCAGCGCACCATAGCCAGGGTACATTCTATCAATCTGACTCCACTATGTACAACCACATTTAAGAAGTGGGGAGTTATGCCCCACCTCCTCAAAAGCAGAGTATCTAGATAAATAATTTGGAAATGTTATGCATGGAAGATTTATCTCTTTTTACTCATTTGCTTATTGAAGTAATCAATTTTATCCACATGGTTTCATGGATATTTATTTTGTCCTTTATTTATGATCTGATGCTACTTTATTTGTTACTCAGATTCTTCCCACTTCAGCTTGGGCAATCCATTCAGTTCTCTCCACCAACATCACCATAACTGTGGGTTGGGTATTTTTGTTTGGTTTTGTTTTGTTTTGAATTACTTTCTCATTTTCTGGTACTCCAAGATGGTCACAGCTTATCTTGTATATTGCCTGCCCTAGCCCTAGAATCACCACTGCTCCCAGGATCCCTAGTTCCTTTTATTGGGGAACAG
The DNA here is from genome assembly GCF_047511675.1 of Marmota flaviventris. Taxonomy (NCBI): domain Eukaryota; kingdom Metazoa; phylum Chordata; class Mammalia; order Rodentia; family Sciuridae; genus Marmota; species Marmota flaviventris. The sequence goes on along the minus strand of NC_092499.1, from coordinate 31,745,810 downwards.
TACTAGAAGTACTGTTCAGCTAGTGCCCAGGTAGATAATACTTTATTCTGATCTTACAGAGATGGAAACTGAAGTATGGAGAAGTTAAGGAATTTGCCCAGAGTCATGTGATTGTGTTACCCGACCTCTGCTCATTTCAGTAGACAGCATCATCTGTCCATCTCCTTCCTCCTAATTATCAACCTCACACTAAGCACATTGTGCACAGGTTCAGGAAAAGAGGCATTGTGCCCACATGATGCCAGCTCCCAAAGCCACACGAGTTGTGGTTCCTTTTACTATTGCTTCATGTCCTCCTCTTACAAAAGAAAGTCTGTGCAGGTGCCGGAGCTTCCAGGCACATGCGTGCGCAGTGAGCAACTGGATCAAAAGGGAATGGCCCAGCCTCCATTGTGCTCATTCCCCAATAGGATAGAGAGCTGTGTCAGGAGCCTTCTCCCAGAGTCTCTGCCAGGCCCCTGGCAATCCTGGAGCCAGAGAGCAGCTCAGCACCACCCACAGCACCAGCACCTGCCAGCTGAAACACTTTACCTTGGCATGCCATTGGCAGCCACGGAAGGGGTAGAGGCTGGGAGGAGAGACTAAGTTCTGGAAATTGCCCAAACTGAGCCCATAATGATGGGAGAAGGGAGAACTGAGAAATGAGGGGCAGAGCCAGCCAGAGGAAGTGGGAACCTTACAGGCCTGTAGGTAGGGGACTCTGATGGTCGTCCAAGGTAGACGGCCCAGTAGAGTTGGTTAGATACATCAGAGCACAGTTTTGGAGTCCTGGAACAATGCTGTGTCTTCATATTTGGTCCTTCACCTCTCCTCCCTCAGTCCAGGCAGGCCCCCTCTCAGGAACAGACCCCTTCCATCTGGTACTTTCCTTTGTTTCCAATGAGAGCAGCAATGGACGGGCCTTGCCACCTTCTTGGACACCCTCAGACATGGGTGGCTTTCTCCATCTACCCCCAGGCCAAGGCTTTGCCCTCAGCTAGTAGGCAGTCTTGTGTTTTCTGGTGTCCGCAGTGGGCCTGGGGGAGGCAGTGATGCCTCCAGGGCACGTAGCATTTGGAGAACAAAGCCCCAGATAGGCTGCTGTAACTAACAATAGTGAGACCAAGCCTGCCAAGGATCAGGGGGGTCTTAGGTGGGTGGCACCATAGATCAGATCGGAAGCAGTGGCTCAGGTGACTCTTTCCAGAGGATTTTGTTGACTGATTCACCTCCCAACCCAATGATCAGTGCCTGAGCTCGGGGGGGGGGGGGGGGGGGGGGGTGCTTTCGGGCTGCCCTGGGGAAACTGGGGAAGAAGAGGTCACCCACTTTGCAGCCTCCCACCCTGGGCCTAGGCTCTGGCTGTTGGTCACTTCTTTCTTCCCCTCCCCTTTGGAAATGGAGCTGCCTTTGCAGCTGTGTCTCTGTGGCCTCCCTCCCCAGCTGTCCTCTCCTGCAGGCATAGGGCTGGGATGCTGAAGCAGCCCTGGGCTCCAGCAGGGCACACCCCTTGGCACAGCCCCAGGTCTCTTTTACTCTTCAAGGAGGCCTGAGCAGGACTTGTGCTCTTTCATGCGTTAATGCCTGCCTACCGCAGGCATCTGCCAAGAGCCTGCCACTTGCCAGGCACCAAGCTAGGCGCCAGGACTTCTTCCTTTCCAAATTGCATAGGAATGAAGCTTGTGACTAAAATAAGTGGTTAAGAGGGGTGCTTGGAGTGGGCTTGCGCTTTGGCCCCTGTCTCTCTGGGCCTACACCACACACTGTCCCCCACTTCTCATCTCATGGCATGACTCCAGGGATCTTCTTTGCAGGTCTGGGCAGCCCTAGTAGGAGAGTCAGCTGTGGCCAGGAGCCAGCCTCTGTGGGGTTGGGGATCACAGAGCCCTGAGGTTTAATTCTTGTTCCCTGTGTGGTGCCAGCTACCGCCTTCCACGTGCCCTGTAGCAGCAGGCCACTTGGATACAGCTAGGCAGTGAGGAGGTGTCCTGGGGATGGAGATTGGAAAGAGTCCAAGCTAGACCTGCAGTCAGTTAAGGTAGGGTGGGAATACTGAGCAGGAGGCCTTTCTTGGGCATTGGGTGCTAGAGCTGGCTCACCCACCTTGTATAGCCGGGCAACAGTTCAGGTGTGGGGCCTCAGGGCAGCTGGGTGAGGTCGGGGGAGCTCATGTATGAACCAAGAGCCACATCAAAACTGAGGAATGAAGGAGTATTTGGAGACACAGAGATCCCCTACGCGGGCCTCTCCCCTGCCCATTCAAAGCCTCTGGCCTGTTATTCTCTTTGTCAAACAATTTCAGAGATTCTTCTGAGTTCCTCTCCTCCATGGAACTAATCAGTTTTTAAATTATAAATTATCACTGTGATGATTTGGTGGTATTTGATGCCAAGAGAGCAGACTATCTGTGTGCTCCTCACTGCACTCAGCAGGTTCAGAGGAGAGTTTCCTGGAGTTAATGATGCTCCAGCTCCACGATCCTACCCACCCATCCCTGCAAAGGCTGGGAGCCATAGAGTGTTCTAGAGGGACAGGTTGTCATGAATGATGCATTTCTACACAAGGTCAATGGTCCCCAAAGACCTCAGAATAAAAGAGCCCAAATACCCAGGGCACCTATACGATGTGGTGACTTCTTTTCTGGATTTGTAATTTCCTTACAGAGAATTCCCAAATAAGTATCAAGACCCTACAAAAGTTGGATCTGCCCCAGAGGAGAATTCAGTAAAACTGTATTGAGTGAACAAAGGAATGAGTCAGTGAATCCATCAAAAGTAATTCGAGTAAAGCAGGCCCAGGAAACACAGGCAACACAGGTGCCCCCACTTAGCTCCTCCCCTCCAGGGCTGCCTGGATCTTCCTGAGTGTTCCTGATGAGTCAGCTCAGTGGCAGGGATCACACCCTGGTGGCCTTGGCAGGTGCTTTGAGCTCTAGAAGCTTTGGTGCTCTGGTCTGCAGGACACTCGGGTATTAGATCTCCCAGGAGCCAGACATGGGTCTCTTCCTGGGTCCCCAGCTTGTCCTGCCAGCTTCCTCTAACATGCTAATTGCATGAGGTGGCTTGGAATTGAGAGTGTGGAGGCCCTTTGGATCCAAGAGGGAACAGTGGTGGAGACTCTCCTAGGTGAGTTTCACTTTTCCTCTCTCTAAAATGGATGACAGACTCCAATTAAAATAGACTTTATTTTGATAGAGCATTGTTAGGTTCACATCAAAATTGAAAGAATGATACAGAGATTTCGTATAAACTCCTTTTCCCACACATGCATTGCCTTCCCCATGATCAACACGCCCCCCCAGCACCCCATTACTGCACACACCCTGTAGTTTCATCAGGGCTCACAGTCAGTGTTGTACATCTTATGAAGACCCCACTTTCCTGTAAGGATTGGAGGCTCTACCTGAAGTCTCCTGGGGTTTAATAAGTGACACTCTCTCCCCTCCCAGTTTTCCTGGGAACCTGTCAGTAGGCACCTGCTTAGACAGGAGGAGTGATCACATTCATTAAGAGGCGCCCAGCCCAGGGTTGGCATTGCACAACCTGTGCCATGTCTCTGACCAGAACCCGCCCTCACACGCTCTGAGGTGGGTCAGTCGGTCCCCATCCTCCCTTCTTCTGTTTCAGACTGAACAATGGAGAAGGAGCCATGCTCCCTCCCCAGGGAAGCTGTGATAATTAGTGAACATCACGTAAGCGCTGGCCACGTGGCTTCAGAAGCTACTGTTTTCATCAGGTGGAATGCTGTCCTACAAGTTACAGCACAGAGCGCTGCCGCCAGGGTGGCTGGCACGGCCTTGGCTTTGGTTGGAAGCACCTGGCGCCTGTTCTGCGGTGCAGAGAACTTGGCCATGGTTCTGAAGGTGGATAAGAGGGGGCTGCTCGGAGACTTTCCTAGGCAGCAGGAGAGGCCAAATGCGGCAGATGCTACCAGCTGTCCACCCAAGCTACTTCTGCCTTTCTCTGATAGCAGGGTTACATTCCCCAGTCCCCCTACAGAGAGGTGTGGCCATGTGACCAAGTCCCAGCCAACTTGTGGGAGAGGAAATTCTGAGTGTCACCCCCCAGGCACCACTCAGAAAACATCCTCTGTGAGCTTCTTCCGCCCTCCTGGCTGTTCCTAGGGCTTCATGGTCCATCTTTGAACACGCAGATGACAATGACCTAAAATTGGCAACGCTGCCTGCCAACCAGGGACCCTAAGTGACATGGTGGAGTAGAGCTCACCTGTGCATCCTGAACTGATTTGTGGAAGAGAAATTAACTTACCTTGTTTGAATCTTTGCATTTTTAAATGCTAACATTACCGCATTGAGGTATCATTTAATACAGTAAAATAGACAAAACTTCAGGCTACAGTTTGAGAAATTAGAGAAAAAGTATATATTCCAGTAATCCCCAGCCCAAATACCATGTGGAACATTCTCATCTGTTCTGTGGGTTCTCTTATTATCCTGTCTGGGCCATCCCTATTTCTGCCCACTCCCAGCCGCAGGCAAACACTGTTCTGATTTCTATCAAGATAATTTAGTTTTGCCGATTCTTTAATAGAATCATGCATGAGTTCATTATGAGCTTTTTTCTTTTCTTTTGGTACCAGGGATTGAACCCATGGGCACTCAACCACTGAGCCACATCCTGTGCCCTTATTTATTTTTTATTTTGAGACCGGGTGTCCCTAAGTTGGTAGGGCCTCACAAAACTGCTGAGGCTGGCCTCAAACTTGCAATCCTCCCGCTTCAAGCCTCCCAAGCGGCTGGATTACAAGCATGCACTACCATGCCTGCCTAATTATGTGCTCTTTTGTATCTGCTTCTTTCATTCAATATAATGATTTTTGAGATTCATCCATGTTGTTGAATGCTGTCAGGAGTTTGTTCTTTTGTGTTGCTAAGTAGAATTCCAATGTTCGAATATACCACGCATTGTTTATCCGTTCTCTTGTTGGCGGACATTTGAATTGTTTCCACTTTTTGCCTAATAGGAATAAAGTGGCTATAAACAGTCTTCTGCAAGGCTCTTTGTAGACATATATTTTTATCTCTCCTGGATCGATTCCTGGGAGTGGAAATGCTGTGTCATGGCTTAGCAGAAGCATCACATAGGTGTATGTTAAACTTAATTAGAAACCATCGTACTGTTTTCCAAACAGCCCCTCCAGCAATGTATGAGAATACCAGTTGTTCAGTGTCCTTGCCAACACTTGGGAGTGGCACTCCTTTTCAATTTTAGCCATTCAAGGCAATGGCAGGGAGCCACTACGTTTTTCAGGACTGTTCAGCAGCTCAGTCCTAACACATGCCAGGTAGCTAAGGGAAGCGGCAGGAGGGCCAGCAGTTGTCTTTGTTCCCCATGCAGCCTGGCTGTGACTTCCTGAGACCTGGGCCACAGGGCTGATTAATTCTCCAGCAGGGCAGGGCAGGGTGGGCAGAGTCAGACCTCCAAATAAATCCCAGCTCTCATAAGCTGCTAGACCTTGGCATCACCTGCCAGCTCTGGGTTTAGTTCCCTCAACATAAAAGGAAGATATCCATGGTGCCCACCTGTCAGTGCTATTCCAAGGTTTTGATGACGTGGTATGCTTGATGCTCTTAGCATGCTGGGGGTTGGGCTCCATCACAAAGCCGAGACTCGAGGGCAGCCTTCCTGCTCCTGAGGGTGAGCAAGGACCCACCTCCAGCTTCATTCCAGGTCTTTCAGTGGATTTGGGCTAGAGAAGCCTCTGTCTTTGCACAGTGCTACGTCCTTGGGATGATGACCTTCTGCAGGAAGCTGGTTCTTGGGTGAGACCTGGTGGATCAGAAGTTGACCCAACAACAGCTGCCGTGCCCAGAGGTTCTGATACAAGTGAAGTCGGGGATGATGACCCGTAGTGTAGTGGCACTCCCTTCTCCACAGAAAATCTTAATTAGGCTTCTCCAGAAACCTTCCCCATAATTGTTCTTAGACTCTCAGCAAAATTTCTGTAAAAGGATTTTCAGGTGGAAGGTATGCTTGCAGAAGCAGAGTGTGATAAGAAAGACTGCTCCAAGGTCTTCACAGAGGTGATTTTATTTCAAAGGACAACAGTCAGGTCCTGTGGAGCCAGTTGCCAAGAAGAAATGGGAAGGGAACTCTCCCTTTCCTGGGCACTGATTTTCACAGAGAGTGTCCTTGACTTTGTATCCAGGCCTGGGTGGATTTGCCTAGAACAGTGGGAAAAGTTGCTTTTGTGGACTTCTGTAGACTATGAGCCTCTGAGCTCCTCCTTCTACATGCTGGGTATAAAGTTCTAAAACTTTCTGAACTCAGGGTTCAGACGGATGAATTGGTTTAGAAGAAAGCCTCTCTGGACCTGGCTGCAGCCAATAAACCTGCTTCTTGCTAATTCCTCGGTGTCTAGCCTTATCTATCCTGCAGCAATAGAGGTCCCCATTTGAGTCAAGCTGGTGGCAGGGAGTTTACCCTCAGCTCTGTGGAGCAGGAGGGATCATCCATGAAGCCCAGGAGTAACTTGGGTGGGCTGGTGAAGACATGGGAAGGATCTAGATGTCCAGCGGTAGGAATTTGGTTAAATATATACTGTGTGTGTGTGTGTGTGTGTGTGTGAGAGAGAGAGAGAGAGAGAGAGAGAGAGAGAGAGAGAGAGAGATTTTAAAGCCATAAGAATGACTTAGGGTGAGTATATATTGAGAAAGATAACCAGACAATCATCATTTTTTTGCCAAGGAACAAAGCAAATTGCTAAAGTGCAAAGATGTGTGCATGGGGTGGTCCTTTTTTCATATATATACAGCTGGAAAATATATGTACACTGTGAATATATATATATATATATATATATATATATATATATATATATATGTGTGAAATATATATATACAGCCATATATATACATATATATGAAAAAAGGATCTCTCTCTCTCTCTCTCTCTCTCTCTCTCTATATATATATATATATATATATATATATATATATATATATTCCCCCCCACAGGACTCCCATGGCTATGTCTAGTTAATAAGATAATAAGTGATTTTACTTATCTCTTTTGTCATGATGTCTCTATTTTCTAAATCCTAATGCACATTAATTTTGTAATTAGAAAAACTGGAATTAGCTCACACTATGGGTTACTTAGACCAGGACTCAGCATTTGCTGAGGGCAGAGAATCCCTTTGTGTTGGCACCAATTCCAGCCTTGGTCTACTGGGAGCCTCTTAGGAAGCAGGTGAAGGGCTGCCAGCCAGGCAGCGATGCTGTCGCCAGTCTGGGTTGCTCTGGGAGGCTTGCAGATTCCCCAGGTTGCTACCCACAGCAGAGTTTCCAGGAGGTAGACCCAGGCCAACAGATAAGCTGAAAATCAACATGCCCTTCCTACAGATGCAAAATTCCAGAAGTAGAATGAAGAGAACAAATCCAAACCCACTTGGGAAGACTGCACAGGGCCTGAGGGGCAGGCAGCAGATCTGCCCCTGTGCAGATCCTGGCTTTGAAAGGGATCCTCCAGGGACAAGGAAACTTGGAGCCTGGGGCCTTTCAGAATGTCCCATGGCTTCCCTCCATCCTTGACCTTGGACTCAGTCCTGGAATAGAAGCCCTTCCCGTGGCAGTTTTTAAAGGAGAAGGAAGATATAGTACAATAAAACCACCTGCCCAAGTCTTTCTTCTTTATTATTAGATGTGAGAGCTATTAAGATGGCCCAGCAAACCTCAAAGAATGCTGATCTCTTTGTACGTGGAACATAATTGGTAAGTAAGTTAGAAAATTTTGCTAAGTGGCTACTTGAGACATGAAGAGTCATGGAGCATTTGTGCTGACAGGAACCTGGGGAGCAGCAAGCCCAGCACTCCTGCTTTACAGAGGAGTAAATGGAGATTCAGAAACATTAAGAGATTTCTTAATGTCATGGATGGTTGGCATTAGATCAGGGCTAGAATCTAACTTATGACTTCCAGTCTTTCGTTCTTGCTGCCCCACTGCTATCTGTTAGGAAGCCTAAGTTGCACAGTGTTAATAAGGAAAGTGATGTTGGTGCTTAATCACAGTCCACAGGTAGAATGGTGGCCCCTATGTGCTCTAAGAGGGGAGTTGGGTGGAAACATTGAGAGCCCTGGGTTCAGTCCTCCTCACTGATCCTCAGCTTCGTCTAAGGCTAGTCCCCTGCACAGCCGCAAATGTACTCACTGGCTCTCCCTTCCATCTTGGTTCAGGTCACTGCATGACCCTGGACCACTAATAGCCACCAGGGAAGGCCAAGCTCTGACGGGTGTAAACTGATCAGCCCCTATCTATCAAGCTGGGTCTGCGTCTGCAGAGGAGTAAGTAGCTGAACAAAACTGGAGTTTCAATAAGAATAAAGAAAATAGGGGCTGGGGCTGGGGCTCAGCAGTTGAACGCTCACCTAGCATGTGCGAGGCACTGGGTTCGATCCTCAGCGCCACATAAAAATAAATAAATAAAATAAAGGTATAAAAAATCACAAAAATCTTTAAGAAAAAAGAATAAAGAAAATAAAGATTTGACTTGAAGTGAGCCAGCAGGTAGTGGCATATCAGGTTGAACATGCATTTCAACGGAAGCTGGCTCAGTCATGATTGTGAATGCCAAGGTGAAGGGCAGCCACACAAGCTTTCAAGGAAGGGCCTGAGAGTCACCCAGGTGCACTAAATCAGCAGTTCCTGTCCACAGCCAACCCTCAGGTTGGGTCTGCTTCTTGTTCTTGTTCCTCTCCACCCCCCCCCCTTTGGTGTGTTGAACCCAGGGCCTTGTGCATGCGAGGCAAGTGCTCTACCAACTGAGCCACGTCCCCAGCTCCACTCCTACTCTTCTTCTTGTTCTGCACAGTCCATGTGTCCTAGCATACCACCGGAGATCAGGGCGTCATAGGACCTGGTGGCAAAGGTTACTGACTCCAAGACCCACACACGCAGTGAATGCCCCGTTCTGACTCCTTCTTCCATTAAGAGGTAAATAACTTTCATTCACTACAACCCTTCAGTAACCCCTAAAAGGAATTTACGCCCTCTTCTTTTCACTTTCCATTGTATTGTATTGATTTTCCCAAGTCATTAATCTTTAGAAATCCAATATTTTAAATGTTTTATTATATTCCATTGAGTTAAGAATAGATTTCTGCTCTTACAAAAGCATTTCTCCTTTGCTGGACATTTATTGAGACTGTTTCTAAATGTTTCTCTTTGTAAACAAATTCTGTCACCAATATTCTTTTGTATATTTTGTATTATATCTTGGACTATTTCATTGGGCTGCATTAAATTTTTCTATGTCCTTATTCATCCTGGAGACATTTAAGCTGGAGGTGGCCTCTTGGAAGCTCGTGCTCAGAGATCAGCCCAACATAGTCCCAGGGAGCTAGTTTTTATGAGAACAGCACTTACAACTAGCCCACTGGTATCTATTGAGCGTTCTCAGCCTGAGCAAGGCACAGTTCAGCTGTGCCCTATTCATGGTACCCTCTTCAGCTGAGTTGGGCTGCGGCTAAGAGGCCTGGCTTCCTGGGCTCTATACACAGGAGGCAGAGGCAGGTAGGTGCCCCTGAGGAGAGCTGAAGCTAGGACAAGTGGGGGGACTGGGAGATGCTTAGTATCTGACTGGACATTAGACCAGGAAATGAAGGGTCAAAGATAGGCACAAATTAAGTCAGAAAGCTACTAGCCAGGATAATAATGATGCAATAACTATGATTAATTGTTTACAGTTGCGTTTTATGTACATTATTTAATTCTCATGGTAACTCTGGGGGATTTATATTTATTTTACAGAAAATGAGACCTAAAGAGGTGAAATAAGGTTCCTAATGTCAATCAGAAAGGAAGGAGCAGAGAGGGCTTTTGAGCCTCAGCAGTCTGAGCCCATTATTTACTAGGCCACTCCCAAGGTGGGTGCTCTAGCAGATGGTGAATGGGTGCCATTAGCGGCAAGCAGAGAGGCCCCGTTTTTCTGTGGCCAATGTATAGGGCAGAGCCATGCCACCCTCTTAGGGGCGGACCCTGCAGAGTTTACAAGATCAGGTTCTGCTAATTAACTTCTGTCATGTCAAGGCATGGTACCCTAAGCTGGGCTGGTTGAGACACTCAAGGCTTGTCCCTGAGGGTTTGACTATGTGATCGGTCAGAACTGTCCACAGACACTCAGGGAGGTTTGCAAAACAAAGCACTAAGAGGGCCTCACGGGAAGTCAGGGAGGTCCTGGGAGAAGGTAGCATTTGAAAAAGTGGAGAAGAGCTGGGGAGGTTTTGACAGGCTGCCAGCCTGTCTGTGGCCTGGGAGCGGTTCAAGGAGAGCTGGCCACACTGAGCTGCTGCTGCACGGAGTGATGGGGGGGCCTTTGAACCACACTGACCTCTCTTCTTGGCCTGGATCTGAGCGATCACGGGAGGCATCTCCAGCTGGGGGTGGAGACTAGTTGAGCTCACAAGAGAAGCTGCTGGCTCTTAATTTGAACTGAAAGGCGTTCCCAGGGGAGCCCTGGGAGCCCAGGGAGATGGACTTGCACAGGCTGCCCCACCTGTAGCTCACCAGGCTGGCTCTGTTCCCGTGCGATAAGTTTCTGGGAAATGGTCCTCGTCAGAGTGGCAGATGGCCCTTTTATCAGGACTGGTACTTTGGCTACCAGACTGGTTTTTTAAAGTTTCATTTTTTATTAAAAGCTAAGTGAATCATTCTGGGCAGTGCTGTCCAATAAGAGCTGTCTGTGGTGATGGAAATGTTCTATAATCCGTTCTGTCCTGTGGGACAGCCACCAGTCCCATGCTACTATTATGCACCTGAATTACAGCGAGTGTGAGACAGAGATGGAAGTATTCCTTTCAGTTAAACAGCTACATGTGGCTTGCAGCTATCCTCTCACTACAACATGCAAACATGACACTAATGAGGGGAGACCCTGATGTCAGCTGCACCTCTGTGTGTCTTGCAGTTAGTAGCCAACCCGATGTCCATCCTGTTACCCCCTTTACCAATAAAACCCTGACTTGCTTTGTGCAACAAGGTGACCAGACTCAGATGATGAAACGTGATTAGCCTAAGCCAATCGTGAGCCGCTTGCTCCCTTTCAGCAGCTCAGGGAGCTGTCTTAACGCATTTACCGGTCTCCCTTGCAGCTGAGGGTGGACATGAAGTCTAGTCAAAAGGACACCCAGGCAGGCAAAATAATGGCCTCTCCAAAATGTCTGCTTCCTATTCTTGCCAACCCGGAAATACAATAGGTTATGCAGAAAAAGGGAATTCAGGTGCCCAGAGCTGAGGCTGCTGATCACCTACTTATGTGGCAGCGGCTGTGCCTCATGCTCCAGGAAGAAGGTGACTTTATTTCCTGGGTGCTGCTGGCTGCATTGCCACGGGAGGCCAGCCTCCAGAGGTGCAGGGATGAATGGGCTCCCCATGGGACCTGCCCAAGGGATGGGGTAGTGACTCTGGAGGAGCCTTGGGCACAACAGCTGATGTCACCTGTCCCTACCTGCTGCCCATCTGGAAGAAAGAAGATGCGCCCCTCCCCACTCCAGTCTTTGGAGCAGCGGGTGGTGGGGGGATGCTAGTCCTGTTTATATAAATTTTCCGGGGCCAGGGGGTCTCCTCACGACTCAGTCTGTAGCCTCAAGCTGGGGTCAAGTGGCAGGAGTCCACATGTCAGTCTCTGCTCAGGGAGGGCTGGCTGCCCTCTGAGGGGTGAGAGTTGCTGGAAGCTCCACTCATCTGACCTCAAATTTGGGAATTAGGCTTTTCAGGGAGTGTCTGGGAGCTGCAGCCAGGCCAGCCTCCCTAAGGCTTCAGGATGCAGTGGGTTTTCACGGCCCCAGGTCCCCCACCCTCTGTGTCTTCCCCCAGGTAAGGCACACATAGAATTCACTGTTCTCAGTTAATAAAGATTCTGGAAATACACAGTTCTCGGTTTACTTTAGTAACTTGACAATGTAACAAAGATCCCAGGTGCTGGTTTTCTTACCCCTCAACTATCATGGGCCCGTGGCCTACTAGTCACACAAGGGCTGCCAACCTCCCTGCTTCTCCCCTCCCCTCTTTCAAGGCAGCAAGAATGAAGAAAAGGGAGGCAGCAGGGGGACTTTCTCCTTTTATCAGAAAAGCAAAGACTTTTGCAAAAGCCCCCAGAGGAGTTTGCCCTCCTTCTCTGTGTTCATTTCCTATTGCTGCTGAATGAATGACCACAAACGCGGGCTCAGAACAACATGAGTTTATTAGTTCCCAGTTCTGGAGGTCAGAGTGTGAAGTGGGTTTCCCTGGCTATACTCAGGGTGCCTGCAGCTCCACGGCCCTTCCGGAGGCTCTAGGGAGCATCCCTGTCCTTGCTTTGCCAGCGTCTGGAGGCGGCCCACATTCTTTGGCTCACGGCCCTCGTCATCTCTAAAGCCAGGAATGGCCGGTCAAGCCTTTCTCTCAACTCATCACCCTGACACTGATCCTTCCACCTCCCTCTTCCACACTGAAAGACCCCCGTGATGACACTGGGCCCCCAGGTAATCCAGGATAATCTCCCTGTTTAAAGTCAGCAGAGCCCCCAGTGCCTTTCCTGCAGGTAGGTGGGAATAAGAGAGAGATTTTGGCCACAAACCCAACTAAAGATTTGTTTACTAATACTCTTGATTTATTTTGTTGGGAGGAGGTGGTACCGGGATTGAACTCTGGGACACTCAACCACTGAGCCACATCCCCAGCCCTATTTTGTACCTTATTTAGAGACAGAGTCTCACTGAGTTGCTTTTGCTGGGGTTGGCTTTGAACTCACGATCCTCCTGCCTCAGCCTCCTGAGCGGCTGGGATCACAGGCATGTGCCTCCATCTACTTAATACTCTTATTGCGTGCCTATTATGGGCTGGGATTTGGGGATTACACAGTGAGTGGAAAAGTCCTGCCCTTGGGGACCACATAGCCATGTGGAAAAAACTGGGTACGAGAATGACTCCAGCCAGGCAGTAGGTACAAAATTGCCATGAAGGAGGTACCATTGAATTCCTGGGGGCGGGGGGAGGACCTGAGGGATCCTAAGAACCCTTCAACTGAGGAGCCCTGGAGGGCTTCCTGGTGAGGGGACGCTGAGAAGGAGACCTAGGGAAGCCATTCTAGGTGGAGGGATTGGCAGGGGGAGAGGAAACAGGAGCAGGGAGGCAACAGAAACACAGACAAGTGACATGTCGGTGGTGCTGCCAGAGGCTGAGGAGATGTGTGGGGACCCGATGACAGGGAGGCTGGAAAGCCCCAGCTACAGATAATGGAGGGAGCTGCCCTTGCCCCTGGCCATCATGGGAGTGGGCTCAGCCCTGGCAGCCTCTCCTCCCCAGGGCCACCAGGGCCATAAGTCAGAGCCTATGCCCTTGCTATGGTGCGGGTGTTTGTCTTTTCTCCAATTGATGTTGAAACTTAATCCCCAAAGTCCTGTGTTAAGGTATTGGCGAGGAGGCCATTGGGAGGTAATCAGCAATGAGATGAGGTCATGGGTGGGGTCCTTGTGATTGCTTTGGTGGCTTTATAAAAAGAGACCTGAGCTATCGTGCTTGCCCGTTCTTGCCACGTGATACCCCATACTGCCTTGGGACTCTGTGAAGTCCCCACCAGCAATATGTCTCTCACAGCTACAGGCCCTCAACCTTGGACAACCCAGCCTCCAGAACTGTAAGACATTTCTTTTCTTTATAAATTACTCAGTCTGTGGTATTCAGTTATAGCAACAGGAAATGGACTAAGACAGCTCTAATGAGGTGGGTAGGACCATGGGGAATCTCAGCAGCACGCCATTAATGTCTGCATCCTCAAAACACCTCCTATAGATGGCTTTAGTGGGTTAACACAGCTGTGCCCTTGGGGGCTCAGCTGCACCTTGCAGGTATCTCTTGTTGATGAAATGTCCCAGCACAGAGCTTAGAATGGTCTCTTAGGGACATTGAGGATGTCTCTCTCTCTCTCTCTCTCTCTCTCTCTCTCTCCCCAAATAGGGGAAATCAAAGTCTGTCTGGCTGGGTTTTTGATGAGTTTTCTTTTTCTAGGATAAATCTCATGTCTCATTGTGTCCAGGTCCAGTCTGGCTTCTTTTGAATGTCTGCCAGGGATTTGGGGGTTACCCATCAAGGCCCAAGAAACTCAGTTGACTGAGAGGGCCAGGATTCTGGTGTCTGACTGAGAAAGAGCTCCAGTGAGTGTCCCCAGCATCCTTCTCTTCTCAGGTGGGCAGTTATTAGCAGGCACTCTGGCCCAAGCCCTGGGTGATGGAGGCCTGGTCAGCAGCCATGCTGGGTCAGAAAACGGGATCGCACAGCTGAGTTTTTCTTCATGAGGCCTGAGAGTCTGAGAGAAGGACCCAGCAGGCAGAGAGTCCAGGTGCCAGGGGGAAGGGGCAATGGCCATAGGAAACACAGCACCAACCTTTAGAGAGCAGGACAGCAGCCCAGACCATGCAGGCTACCTCCACTTCACAAAGGTGGAGGTTGCACCAGCCTTAGAGGTTGGAACAGGTTGAGGGGCTCTGTAAAGGCCTCTGACCCCAGGAACAACCAACAAATACTCACTCTTAAAATATACTCTCTCTAGAAAAATTGAAAGCATTCCCTCAAAAAACTGGAACAAGAGAGGAATGCCCTCTTTCACCACTTCTATTCAACATAGTCCTTGAAACTCTAGCCAGAGCAAACAGAAGATGAAAGAAATTAAAGGGGTTCGCATAGGAAAAGAAGAATTCAAACTATCATTATTTGCTGACGACGTGATTCTATATGTAGAGGATCTAAAAAATTCCACCAGAAAACTTGTAGAATTAATAAACGAATCCAGCAAAGTAGCAGGATATAAAATCAAAACCCATAAACCAAATGCATTTCTATACATAAACAATGAATCCACTGCAAGAGAAGTGAGGAAAACCACCCCATTCACAATAGCCTCAATAAATAAATAAATAAAATACTTGGGAACCAATCTAGCAAAAGAGGTGGAATGAAAGACCTCTACGATGAAAACTACAGAACACTAAAGAAAGAAATTGAAGAAGACCTTAGAAGATGGAAAGATCTCCCATGTCCTTGGATAGGCAGAATTAATATAGTCAAAAATGGCCATACTACCAAAACTATTATACAGATTTAATGCAATTCCAATTAAAATCCCAAAGACATTCTTCATAGAAGTAGAAAAAGCAATCATAAAATTCATTTGGAAAAATAAGAGACCCAGAATAGCCAAAGCAATCCTCAGCAAGAAGAGTGAAGCAGGAGACAACACAATACCAGATCTTAAACTATATTACAGAGCAATAGTAACAAAAATGGCATGGTATTGGTAGACAAAATAGATATGTAGACCAATGACACTAAATAGAAGACACAGAGACAAAACCACATAAATACATTTATCTCATACTAGATAAAGTTGTCAAAAACATACATCTGAGAAAAAATAGCCTCTTCAACAAATGGTGCTGGGAAAACTGGAAATCCATATATAGTAAAATGAAATTAAGCCCCTCTCTCTCAACCTGCACAAAAATCAACTCAAAGTGAATCAAAGAGTTAGACACTAGAACAGAGACCCTGTGCCTAATAGAAGAAAAAGTAGCCCCAAATCTTCATCATATTGGCTTAGGACCTGACTTCCTTAACAAGACTCCTAAGGTACAAGTAAAATCAAGAATCTATAAATGGGATGGATTCAAACTAAAAAGCTTATTCTCAGCAAAGGAAACAATCATTATCGTGATGAGAGAGCCTACAGAATGGGAAAAAATCTTTATCACATGCATCTCAGAGCCCTAATCTCCAGGATATATAAAGAATTCAAAAAACTTGACACCAAAAATAATAATAAAACAAATAATCCAATCAATAAATAGACTAAGGAACTGAACAGAAAAAGAAATACAATGGATCAACAAACATATGAAAAAAATTTTCAGCATCTCTAGAAATTAGAGAAATGCAAATCAACTACTGATTTCATCTCACCAGTCATAATGGCAATTATCAAGAATACAAGCAATAATAAGCATTGGCAAGGATGTGGGGGAAAAGGTATACTCATACATTACTGGTGGGACTGCAAATTGGTACAGATTTCCAATCTGGAAAAGAGGTATGGATAATCCTTAGAAAATTTGGAATGAAACCACCATTTGACCCAGCTATCCCACTTCTTGGTTTATACCCAAAGAACTTAAAATCAGCACACTACAGTGATGCAGCCACATCAATGTTTATAGCAGTTCAATTCACAATAGCTAAACTATGGAACCAACCTAGGTGCCCTTCAACAGATAAAGGGATAAAGAAAATGTGGTACATATACACAATGGAGTATTACTCAGCCTTAAAGAAGAATGAAATTATGGCATCTGCATGTAAATTAATGGAACTAGAGAATATTATGCAAAGTGAAATAAGCCATTCCCAAAAAGCTAAAAGCAGAATGGTTTCTCTGATGAGCAGATGCTGATCCATAGTGGGACAGCAGTGGGGGAATGGGTAGGGAAGAATGATGTAACATTGGTTTGTGTGGAGGGGAATGAGGGGAGAGGTGTGGGGATGAGAAGGACGGTAGAATGAGACAGACATCATTACCCTCTATACATGTATGATTACCAAAAAAAAAGTTCTTATCTGATAGATACCAAAATATTTATGAATAAAGTGATGTGACATTTTGGGATTGTTTTAAAATATCAGGGGAAAAAATGGGAGAAATGTATGCAAGTAGGTTAGAGAGTGTGAAGATGATAGATACCTGAAGTTCATGCACTATTCTATTTACTGTTGTACATTATTTAAATTTTCCATAATAAAACTTGTTTGTTTTTAAAATTACTCCATGTCTTTAAGCTTTCAAAACACCAGAAGTTATCATTCAATGGGTGTAGAGTTTTATTTGGGACAGATTAAATAGTGCAATAGTGCTGGAGATGGATGGCGGGGAAGGCTGTACAAAAGTGTGACTGTTTAATGCCATTGAATTGTACACTGAAAAATGATTAAAATGACTTTTTTTTTTTTTTTAAACCAGGGATTGAACTCAGACGCGCTTAACCACGGAGCCACATCCCCAGCCCTTTTTATTTTTTATTTTGAGACAAGGTCTTGCTCAGTGCCTCAGTGTCTTGCTATGTTGCTGAGGCTGGCTTTGAACTTGCAATCCTCCTGCCTCAGCCTCCCGAGCCACTGGGATTACAGGCCTGCACCACCACACCTGGTGTAAAATTTTTTAAGCAACTGATAATGCTTTAAAATAGTGGGCTTAGGCATCTGGGGTGGTGATGTCACCCTCAACTGCTGGCTCACTCTTGATGGGAGCTATTTGCCTGACAACCTCAAAGGACCATGCAAGTCAGTAATTGGCTGGCGGGTCCTCACCCTCCATGGTGCACATCCTGGAACCCTCTCTCAAGGCGTCTTTCCACAGGGGTTCTTCTCCCTCGTGCCCCTGATCCAGTCAGCGGCGCACCGTCTCCGGAGATTTCACGTTGTGGCTGGTTCCCGTAATTCTAATCCGGTGAATCAGATCACTGCTTCTGGCTCAACAGGTGTCTTTCTGGTTTCTTTAAAAGCTGTAGGTGCTGCTCGGCCTCCTGACTGGCCTGTTCATCAGTGAGAGTCAACAGCAGCGTGTCAGGAGCAAATGGACTGGGCTCTGCTGCACGGGCCAGGGCATCTCGCTCAGAAAGCCAAGCTACGGTAAATCTTATATTTTATATGTATGTTTTACCACAGTTTCAAAAAAGCAGGTGTAGAAGGTCTTAAATTTCACGTGGTCTACTTTCCTAGTCAATGGGCAAGGAATCAGAAGGCCAGGTGATGGAGTGAGCCACCCACAGTAGCGCAGTGAGAGCTCGGGTCACCTGAGCCCATGTCCAGTGCTTTTCTTGGAAATTTATTTGGCTACTGTCCCAGGACCTGCCCATTATCTCAAGTTGCTTGGGTTCCTGTAATACCAGTCACCCCGGGACACATAACACACCGAAACTTATAGTCATTTGCACTTTAGTGTGAATGACTGTCTTTTCAGAAAGCAGGTATGGCGGGGAACAGGGAGGGATAGCTCTGAGAGGAAAGGTATAGAATGAGGACATCTCAGAACTGAGGGGACACCTCTAATGACAGGTGAGAGCCAGAGGGACCCTTAGAGTTTGTCTAGCAAAGCTTCTCGTTTTACAAAGAAACAGATTGGGCTCCCGTTGGCTCTAACAAATTTTGCCCTTCGAGCTGCACTAGAACCGTGGTTCTCATTCTTGGCTGCACATTGGAATCACCTGGGGAGCTTTAGACTTGATAACTGAAGAGCCCCACATCAGACTAATTCAGTCAGACCCTCTAGGAGTGGGCCAGGTTAGGATGTCTTCAAAAGCACCCAAATAAAACTGTGCTGTATATGTGTAATTTGAATTGAATTGCCTTCTGCTGTCATATATAATAAATTAGGGTGCTTTGAAAAATTATTCTAAGTGGTTTGAACATGTAGCAAGAGTTGGGGAACCACTGCAGCAAGAGGGGATCAGCAAGACCCGTCCCCACGTGTGACCTCCCTTTCTTTCCTCCTGCTTGGGTCTTTCATTCCCCTGGGCTCAGCCACCTGCTCCCATACACTCTCTTGTAGACACGGTCTTCTTGGCAGCGAGGGCTGCATCTAAACTGGCGTTTTCCTACTCAGATGGCCTGTGTTGCCTCCACCCTCCCCAACTCCAGCCCCCTCAGCTGCCCAGGAAGGTGATTCCAGAAGAGGTCCCAGGGAAGCCTCACTCCACTGCTGCAGACGTCTCTCACCAGAGCCTGACCTATTCAAAAGAAGGTTCTAGGACAGCAGAGTTGGAAACCAGGGTCCTATGTGCCCCCATTCCTATTCCCAACAGATCCTGGTGAGACGCCCTTTACCAAGCTCAAGACCAAATGGAGGTCGCCTGCTGAATTACCGCCCGCCTTCCCATTTCCTTTCACCCACTGCGCCCCCCACACCATTCTTCAGCTCCTTGCACCTGTTTCTGCAGAACTAAAAAGCAGTGAGGATGAATCTCACAAAATGTCACCCCAAAGCTGAACACAAGTAATGCTGTAGGACTCCACTTATGCGAAGTTTAAAAACAGGCACACCTGTCCTGTAAGTCAGCGGTGGTTGTAAGACTGGGATGGAAGGGAAGGAGGAGTGTGTGGGTTTCCATGGTGATGAAGAGATCCTACCTCTTGATTTGGGCAACACTGATCTGTCATCTCATGATGACTCAACAAGCTTATGACGTAAACTTTTATATGCAGAAATTTTCTGCCTCTCAAAAAAATATTTAATGCTGGGAGAGCAGTGGGTTCGGAATGCTACAAAGCCTCCCTGGGTCTCTCAAAGCAGCCATTCTTTCTAGGTTCCTGGCTTGGTGTGCTTCATTAGCTTAGGCTTAATGCCTCAGGGGCTATGGGACAGAACTTTGGGGAACAGACTTGGAGGCAGCAAATCTATCAGCCAATGGTCAGGACCCCTGAAATTCCTCTCCATCCTTCCTTCCTATGAGACTCACAGAGTGGCCCCAGCCCAGCCTCTAACATGGGGCTTCAGTGAGCCTTGGTCAAGGAGTATGGAAGAGTCACTTACAGAAAGGCTCAACCCCCCCATAGTATAGAAATGCTATACTATGATTTTAGGGCTTCTTTTCAGGTGTCTGAGCAGCTCCAAAGACATCCTGTGGTTAGCACCCACAGAGGTGCTCTAGGTCTTGGTGGGGGAATGGGGCTCGCCTTCCAAGGCAGGTTATTTCAGGAAGGGACCAGGTCCCCAGGGGTGCTCCTGTCTGAGCCTGTGAGAGATGATGGTGGAGGGGCTGTTGACATCCATGTAGATGTGGGCTGTCCTCTCTGGGGGCTGCTGCTTTGAGCCAGACAGGGTTCCGCACCCCAGACAGTTGCTGGCCCTTTTCTGAAGTGGCGTGTGCAGCTGGGGAGTTGGGGTTGGATGAGGTGCTTGAGAAATGGCAGCTTTGAGAACTTCAGAGTTCTTCAGTCATCTCCTCAGCCGGGACCTTAGATCCTATTGGGATGCTGGATAAAGGGAAGCGGAGGCAAAGCAAGGGATTTACAGTACAAAGGGGGAGGAAGACCCACAGCGGCTCCAGCAGGGTTGGAGTCTGTGCTGCAGCCTCAGCAATTGCCTGGAGCCTGGGTGCAGGGACCCGGCTCTGTGCTCTCCCTCCCCCTCTCTGGGTGGCCTTCACCCTTGAGCTCGTCCCCCTCTGTAGGAGGGAGGGGAAGAGCAACCTCATTTGCTACTTTCTAATTCGTACCTTCTTCTAACTGAGTTTTCAAATCATGTGCTGCTTTAAAAGAAAAGAAAAATATTGTTGGTAGTTTTGTTGGCACCTTTGTCCTTGAAGAGCCTCTCTCTAAACCCAAGTTACCAGAGGACACATAGAGATGTCCTTCTAACTGTCCTCTGAGGTACAGTTTTTGTTTTTGGTTTTTTAAATACCAGGGATTGAACCAAGAGGCACATGACCACTGGGCCACATCCTTATTTAGAGACAGGGTCTCACTGAGTTGCTTAGTGCCTCGATTTTGCCGAGACTGGCTTCGAACTCACGATCTTCCTGAGGTCTAGTTTAATTTGGCAAATAACTCTATGTATTAGCTTACTAGGCTCCTTGAGGGGCTAAAAATAGCAGAAATGTATTTTTCTCAAAGTTCTAGAGACTGGAAGTCTGAGATCCATGCTTCAGCAGGGTCATGTTCTCCCTGAAGGCTCAGGGGACAATCCTTTCTTGACTCTTCGAGGCTTCTGGTAGCTTCCAGAGATCCTTGACATACCTCATTTTGTAGTTGTATCGCTTTATAATCTCTGCCCGCCACATTCCATGAGGACACCAGTTAATGGGATTAGGGCCCACCCTGGTCCAGCTTGACCTTATCTCAACTTGATTGCGTTTGCTAAGACCCTGTTTCCAAATATGGACACATTCACAGGTTTTATGCAGACAGGAACTCTGGGGGAACACTATTCAGTTCAGTATTCCCTATTACAACATCTGTGTGATAAACTGGGCTAGGACCTAGCCAGCAGCATGAGGACAAATTCAGGGGAAAAAATTATGAACATTTGTGAACTACATTTTGTATTTAAAAAATCATTCTATTTTTAAAAATTAAAAAATTAAGTATCTATAACTGTGCCTACATATTAACTCCCTGTCATTGAGGAGCTTTAGTTTGGGCTACCCAAAATTTTAGAAATCATACAACCATGGTATAGTAAAGAATCCAGTTGCAATGCTGGGCCTGTGGACAATTTTTGAGAAAATTTTTCTCCTTTCTGAGTTATTTTGCTGTGAAGTGTTAGTGTCATTCATATGAAACTCATTAAATTAAGAATCTTTTTCATTGCAAATGAGATAAATAACAATGTCATTCAGATCAAATATTCCTACAGTGTATTTACTTCGAAACATCTTTTCACCAGGAATTTGTGTGGTTACATAAATAGTCTTGATACTCATTGAAAAAGGAATACAAGTGAACAGTAAATGTGTGGAAAAAAAAATGATTTGTGTTCACTTGTTATCAAGAAAATGCAAATTAAGATTCTCTTTATCAGATTAGAAAAAAGTGACATTGGTATTGATGAGGCTGTGGAAAGTTATTTACAATGTGCATGCACAAGTATTGACAAAAATAGTCATTTTTCCTGAAATGGTCATCTACATGTCCATGAAAAGAAAATGTTTGCATAAAATATACCATATGTATACATCAACAATGCAGAATACTAGGCAACATTAAAACAAATAGATCTACATTACTGAGATAGAGCAATCTGCAGGGCGTATTAAGTGAAAAATGTAAATTTGTAGAATATGTACAGATAGATATATATTTCTGTAATTAACACCTGAAAAAATATACATACATGCATTTCAAAAGTTCTGGAAGTATGTCTACAAACCTAATATTTACCCTTGAAGAAGGATTCAAGGGGAGGGAAATAAAATAAAATGTTTCTTTTAAATAAAAATGATTGACTTAGGGGCTGGGGATGTGGCTCAAGCGGTAGCACGCTCGCCTGGCATGCGTGCGCCCCAGGTTCGATCCTCAGCACCACATACAAACAAAGATGTTGTGTCCACTGAAAAAACTAAAAAGTAAATATTAAAATTCTCTCTCTCTCTCTCTAAAAAAAATGACTGACCTATTTGAGGCATATAAACAAATATGAAAAGATCTTTCACTTTTCTAGATCACTGGACACATCTATGTGATCCAGAGGCAGGCGGCTCCGTAATCCAGAGCTGGCTCTAGAGTCTCACTGCCTCATACTGTGTGAGTTGGGGCAAGTTATCTACCTTTCCTCTGTGCCTCTGTTTGCTCATCTGAGGTGAGGTGGTGCTCACAAGTCACTTAGCATGGTGTCTGGCACACAGCAGGCGCTCGGTAAATGTGGGAGATTGTTATCATTGTTGGATTTCTTTTTCAAAGAGAATGGACTCACATATAACATGAGTCATTTCTTTTTAAGTAAATGATATAGAAACACACCCTTCCTGTAGGGACTGCCCCCTTGAGAGGGTCCCCATGTGTACCAGGGCACTTGTAGACTGACAGTTTGAGGTTCCTCAGGGATGATGGCTCTTGCATGCTCTTGGCAGATTTTCCCCCCATCTCCCATAGTCGACCAATCTGCATTCACAGAAGATTCTATGACAACCCAATGAGGCCATTCTTTCCCACTGCTATGCCTGGCAAGAAGCCACTGGAAGCCCTCAGTGACATTGAGGAAGGACCAGAGGGCCTATGGCTGATGGCCCGGGCTGTACAGTTTTGGAGAAAGCTTTAAATTAGTTCCCGGGCCCTGAGAGGGACCCGTGCAGCAGTGCTGTATCATTCATTGCCATTGGAGGAAGAGTCCCCTGCCCTCCCTGGTAACATCTGAGGATCGCTCCTTCCAAGACTCACGAGAGTGTTGGTGTGGAGTGTTTGGCAGGGTGGAGAGCAGTGTGTGTACTCTTGGCCATCTACCCTTGCTACTGTGTGCTTCTGTGGCCTCTGACTAGGGGAACCTAGTTATTGACTGATCGAGCCCTTTTCTCCCCTGGTCTCAGATTCTGTGGACCTGTATGAGTCTCTGGCCAGAGTGCCCCCTTGGAGGTGCCTTGAGACTTCCTGGTTGAACCTCCTTTCCTGCAGGAAGAACAGAGGCTGAGAGAGAGGAACTGGCCTCGTCTCAGATAGCACAGCTGGACAGCCATAACTGGAGCCTGCGTTTCCAGAGTTCCAGGCTGATGCCAGGTGGCTTCCTGCCTCCTGAGATTCACAAAGGTCGCCCTTCCAAGGAACAGCACAAATAGGTCTTAGCAAAACTGGAAACTCGGCCTCAGACTCCTGGCTGGGGTAGGCAAGAGTGGTGAGGACTGTGGCTAATGGGGAGGCAGAGCTCCATTAAAGCCGCAGGTACCACGTAGCTCTGGCTGCCAGCAGCTGGTGCCAGCAGAAGCCTAGTGAGGTCAAACCTAATTTGTTCAAAAGAAGCCAGAAATTTGATATTGAATGGGAGCTGTCAGAGTTTGAAACAGTAGAAGCCGTTTCAGTTTTGCTAGTTCATGCTACGGAGAGGAATAACTCCAAAAGCTCGGAACCAGTGACCCGCTGAGTTCCTCTCTTGCTCATGATCCAGTGGACGGAGGGCAGCAGCAGCTCTGCTCCTGGCTCGGGCTGGCTGAGGCCCTGTCTTCCTGGTTTCTTTATTCTGGCTTCCAGGCTGAAAAGGCAGCCCTCATCTGGAAAAGTGGCTTTCTAGTGGCAAAAGAAAAGAAGTGAGGACTGAATCACCTGCTTGCAACGATGGGTTCTGGTAATTCCTTCGCCCTGGATGGGTCAAAGCCAGGCCCTTCGCTGGGTCTGGTATCAACAGCGAGGGATGCATGTGCCTCTGCAGGGTGGGACACTGAATCTTGGTTTTACACAGAAGCTAATGCGTTGTATTTGAGCATCATATTTTTAAGAAGTATCTGCGGATCAGATCAGCCCCATAGGAGGCCATCAGTCACTGCCAGCTGGAAGGTCTTGGGGGTCACAAAACCACCCTTGTGAGGCTCTGCTGCTTGCTAGCTTCGTGAACCAGGCAAGCTCACAAATTTCCTGGGTCTCGGCCTCCTCTCACTTGTGAAGTGGGTTGAGAATCCCTGCCTCCTGGATGGTGGATGCAGAACTGGGCTCAGCGCCTGCCCTGTGCAAGGACAAGATGAGGAAGCTCCTCTTGATGTGGACGAGGGCTGGAGTGGTGTCCTTGAGTTCACTGAATGCAGGGAGCTAACCTGTGTGGAAGACTGTGTGGCAGTTTCTCAAAAAGTTAAACAGAATTATTTGTTGTATGATTCACGAATTATACTTCCAATTCTACTGGGGAATTTTTTTTTTGAAAGCGGGATCTTGGTGAAATATTTGGACACCATGTTCATAACAAGAGGTGGAAGCAATCACACATCTATTCATGGATGAATGGATTAACAAAATATGGTATATCCATATAATGGAATATTATTTAACCTTTAAAAGGAAGGAAATTCTGACATACATTACAGCATGGATGATGCTTGAGGAAATACTGTTATCACAAAGTACATACTGTGATCTCACTTATGTGAAGTACCTGGAGTAGTTACAGTCATAGAGTAGAATGGTGGTTGCCAGGGGCTGGGGGAGGGGAATGGGGAGTTAGTGTTGAGTGGGTGTGGAGTTTTCGTTTGGGATGATGAAAAGGTTCTGGAGCTGTATGGTGGGGTGGGTGTACAATGTGAATGTACTTAATGCAATACAACTGTGCACTTAAAAATGGCCCAGGCTGGGTGTGGTGGCACAGACCTATAATCCCAATGACTCAGGAGGCTGTTGCAGGAGGATCTCAAGTTCAAATCCAGTCTCAGCAATTCCGAGAGACCCTATCTCAAAATTTAAAAAATAAATAAAAAGGGCTGGGGATGTGGCTCAGAGATTAAGCACCCTTGGGTTCAATCTCTGATACCAAAACAAAACAAAAAAAAAAACCAAAAAGGCTGAAATGGTGAACTTAATATTGTATCACAATAAAAAAAATGCCCAGAGCTGCCCATTTGGGGCACAGACTAGTCTCTGTGTGGAGGCCCAAGGCTTTAAGGGGTTTGTGGCCACATCTCTCCCATGTGCTGCTATGGGAACCTGCCACCCCCAGCCAATGTGGGAAAACAAGTGCTGGTGCAAAACATGTCCTCCAATTTTCTCCAAGTTGCTATGTTGTGACTTAGTGGTGAACATTAATTTAGCACCTGCTCCATACTGAGCCCTGGGCTTCTTTCTTCAAACTTCTCTCCCGCCTGTCTGTTCATTCACTCAACAGACGTTTCCAAAGGTCTACACAAATGCCAGGCTCTGTTCTGCACACTGTAGAGCAGTGAATATGGCACAAAGGGAAAAAAAATCCCTCTGCTCCCTGAGCTTGGCATAGTGTGGGGGAGACCTGGAAATAAAGACTGCATGGTTAGAAATGTAAATGGTGTAGCTTGTTAGAAGGAGTTAGGTATTATGAGGGGAACATGGAGCAGACATTGTGGGGTTGAGGAAGCCAGGTGAGGCAGCAGCTTCTAATCTAACAGTGATCAGAGCAGGCCCCCGAGACGATTGTGTTGGTAACAGCTTTACTGAGAGAGAATCCACACATGTGATGGTTAATTTTATATTTCACCTTGACTGGACCAAGGGATGCCCAGATAGCTGGTAAGATGTTATTTCTGGGCGTGTCTGTGAAGGGGTTTATGGAGGAGATCAGCACTCCTCAGTGAGTAGACTGAGTAAAGAGATTTGCCCTCACCAGTGCTGGGGGCATCATCCCATCTGCCAAGGGCCTGGGTAAAATAAGGTGGAGGAGGAGTGAATTTGCTTCCTGTTTGAAGTGGGACATCCATCTTCTCCTGCCCTGGGACCTCAAAGCTCCTAGTTCTCAGGGTTTGGGACTCAGACCAGGGCTTATTGGCTCCCTGATTCTCAGGACCTCAGATTCTCCTGGGTCTCCAGCTTGCAAATGGAAGCTCATGGAACTTCTCAGCTTCTGTGATCAAGGGAACCAGTTCCTATAAGGTATCTCATGTGTGTGTGCCAGTTTTGTTTTTCTGGAGAATGCTGACTAATACAAATCATGCCGTTCACATATTTAAAATGTAAGACTAAAAAAAATTTAGTATATTCATAGATTCATGCAACCATTATCTCAATTGATTTAAAAACATTTACAACAGGCATCATGGCCTCTCAGATGCACCCAGTACTCATTCGCTGTCCCTCCCCATTCTTCCCCCTCTCCTGCCCTAAACAACCACTAATCTACTGCCTATTTCTCTAAACTGACCTGTTCTGAACATTTCATGTAACTAGAATGGGACACTATGTGGTGCTTGGAGACTGGCTGCTTTCACTTAATGTGGTGGTTTAACATGTTGCAACATGTATCGGTACTTTGTTTCATTTTTATGGTCTGATAATATTTCACTGGATGTGCCATTTTGTTTACCCATTCATTTGTCAGTGGACACTTGAGTTGCCACTACCTTTTGGTTATTTTGAATAATGATGCTATGAACATCCATGTGCAAGGGTTGTGTATGGATAGGTGACTTTCTTTATTTTTTTTTTTTAATTAGTTACACATGACAGTACAGTGACCTTGACATATCATACATTTGATCAGATGGGATATAATATCTCATTTTTCTGAGTATACAGGTTGCAGAATCACACTGGTCATGGATAGGTGACTTTCAAGCAAAGATTGGATGAGGTGAGGGTATCAACCATGCACAAAATTATGAATCAGGAGCCTGGTGAGGGGTGTCTGAGGAAGAGTGTGGTGGCCTCTGTGGCTGCAGTGTTGGGAGTCAGGTGGAGGATGGAAGATGAGGACCGACAGAGATGGACACCAGGACACTTGGAACCTATTGTGAGGATTCAAGTATTTTTCCTGAGTAGACCTGAGAGCTTTTGGAGGGTTTTGAGCAGAGAAATGACATGTTCTGACTCATGTCGAATTTTCTATCTTACCTCAAAGTGTTCTCAGAGGTGATGGGAAGGGTAAGAAGACTTTGAACAGGATAGAAGAAGAAAAAGGTGGAGAGCCCTCGAGGACCAAGAACTTCCCATGAGCCCCACAGAGGGTCATGATGCCCGGGACTTGTGAGGTGGAGATGTTTTAGGCGGGAGGAGTGAGAGGCAAAGTTGGCAGGGGTGAGTTGGACCAGCTTTTACATTTCTGTCCTGCACCAATGAGCCCGGGTTTGTGTTTCCCAGAGCCCCCTCTGAGCAACATACCCTCAGACATCCCGAGGAATGGAAGGTGGGCAGGTGCTGCTGCCGATCTCACGGGAGTTCCACACGCTGTCATCTGCTCTCCCCCACTCGGCCCACCCGTCCTCAACTCCCTGTTTCTTGGCTTTCCCCCCAGTAACTCTACCCGAACAGCTGTTTTGATTGCCAAAATCTAAATTGCCTAACTGCCTCCTCTTCAGCCTACAAAATCATCCTGTTTGTACCTTGTGGAGCTTTGCTATGGAAATGGGGTCCAGGCACCAGCAGCATCAGCCTCAAACGCAGCTTGGTACCTGTTAGAAATGCAGAGTCACTGGCCTGGCCCAGCCCCATGGAATCAATATGCACCTGGCAAGATGACGGGTTTTACATGCCCATCCTTAGGAGACCAGCTCCTCCTCCACCTTGTCAAATTAAGGAGTGAGTGTGCTTCTTCACTCTTTTTTTAAAATTAGTTCTTTTTAGATATATACGACAGTAGAGTGTAATCTGACATATCTTACATACATGGAGTACAGCTTCCCATTCTGTGGTTGTGCATGATGTGGAGTTACACTGGTCGTGTATTCCTATGTGAACACAGGAAAGTTATGTTTGATTCATTCTACTGTCTTTCCTATTTCTATCCCTGCTTCCTTCCCCCCTGTCCAATCCAGTGAACCTCCACTCTCTGCCTCCATTTTGAGTCAGCATCTGCATATTGGAGAGAATATTTGGCTTTTGATTTTGGGGATTGGCTTCTTTCACTTCTTATTACATAATTCTGCCTCCCAGGTCTTAGAGACTGAACCATGGGCTCAATTAAGAGTCTAGACCCTGAGGTTTTCTTTTCTGGTTTGGGGGGTGCTGAGACCAGGTCCTGATGGGTGGGGATGTCAGGACTAAGAAGCCAACTCAGAGAGAGTAGAAGTGTGTCCCTTAAAGCTGGCTCTGTCAGGACTTCTTGATTGCAAACTATCTCTTTATTTCCAGCCCTGGGGAATTTATTTGAAGGATATCAGATTTTCAGAGGATTGATGGAAGCCTGAAGACAAGTTGGAAAGAGGTGGAAATCTGGGCTCCTTCAAGGCCAAAGAAATAGAATAGATAAGGATGGTCTCCTGGTGAATGGTTTACTCAGATGGTGCTGGAGTTGTGGGAATCCTGCCCTTCCGTGTTTTCTATTTCATTCTGTTCAAGATTCGAGTTTCAAGGAGGGATTGTGGATTGACCCAGCTGGAGACACAAGTCTGTCCCTTAGTGAGGGGTGGCCTGCCTGGCAGTCTTTATCAGGGAAGAGCAAATGTCTTGAAGTCTGTGTGCTGTTAGAAAGGGGGCCTAAGTAGCAGAAAGCCTCAGATCAGCAAACGTCACTACTCCACACTGTCTGATCATTGAGCCAATAAATCCACTTTTGTTAGTTAAGTTGGTTTTATTTCCTTAAAATCAGAGTCCCGATTAACGTACTCCCCCTTTTTCTGAAGCCCCTCCTAGGCACCAAGAATTCTCTGCTCCCACATTACTGACCATGACTTC
This sequence comes from Marmota flaviventris, assembly GCF_047511675.1. Lineage (NCBI taxonomy): Eukaryota > Metazoa > Chordata > Mammalia > Rodentia > Sciuridae > Marmota > Marmota flaviventris. Next base: position 31,717,030 of record NC_092499.1, on the reverse strand, counting down.
TGTGCCCTTCATCTTTCTTTCCTTTGAACTCATTCTGGTGCATTTTTCATATTTTCTTTTAAAATTTCAAGTCCTCCTTTTATTGTGCATGTTCAACCTTTCACTATCAGGAATCCCCATGACTTTGGGGCCCCCTGAATGAGGTTTGTCTCCAGCCCATTTCTGTCTTCTATGGAGACCCACATTTTAAATGGGGTCTAACAGATGCCAGTACACAGATGACACACCCACGCCTCAGTGCCAACATGTTTAAACTGGAATTTGCCATCTTTCCCCTTACACAGTCTCTGCTTTCCATATTCTGAATTTTGAGTACTACATTGACTATTTACACACCATCTTTCCTATCACAAGCTTAAAACTTGTTATCCTTAGGATTTTCCTCTTGCCTAGTTTCCATATCCAGTGTACCACCAGATATTATTGATTTTTATCTTCACATTTTTCCACAAATATATTTTTCCCCTACAACTTCTGTCTTGTTAATATTTTTATTGCTTTTTTTTTTTTTGCCTTGAATTGCACCACAGTGTTGCCAGAGTGTCCGTCATATTGAGTGCTCAGCTCACAAAATCAGCCAATGAGGGCTAGGCTTGTGGCTCAGTGGTCCAGCACTTGCCTAGCACATGTGAGGCACTGGGTTTGATCCTCAGCACCACAAAAAAATAAATAAATGAAGACAATTGTGTCCATCTACAACTAAAAATAAAAACAAACAAACAAAAAAAAAAAACCCAGCTAATGGCTCCCCATCACATTCAGGATAAAGTAAAAATATCCTGGCTTGCATTAAGCCCTGGCCTCCCCTGGGTCTCCATCCTTTTCATTTTAACTCCCATCTTGCCAAATGCTCCCCATTAGATGCTGCAGTGTTCCCTGGCTCTGACGGTGCACTGTCCCTTCACCCCTGGACCTGTCACCACTGTGGGACCCTCACTGGAATTCCAGCTTCCACCTTTCCCACCCATCACATCCAATCTCCATCTTTTGAAACCCTGCTCACTGTACGGAACCTGCTCCTCTTAGTCAGTAGGACCATCCATGTGCCCTGTGCCCAGTGGCCCATGAAACAGAACAAAAACATAGTTCAGAGATCCATGGAGCACCATGGAAACTTTGCCCTTCAGTTATATGTGGGTTGTACTCTGGGCTCCAGGGTCAGGAATACTGTCTTCAATCTCTGGCCAGGGCTCCCCCAGGTTAGGGCTCTGCTTGTGCTTCTACAGCACTCTGGTCCTGTGGGGCTGGGTTTTTCCCTTAG